>NW_022631011.1:23787104-23812465 GCF_010015895.1 Lontra canadensis
ATATGGCAAACTTCATTGTTGTCTTATTTTAAGAAATTGTCACAGCCACTCCAAATCTGAGCAACAACCACCATGATCAGCAGCCAAAACATGGAGGCAAAACCCTCCCCTAGCAAAAAGATAGACTTCCTGAAGCTCACATGATGTTTAGTATATTTAGCTATAACAACATTTAAAATTAAAGTATGTACATTGTTTTTTCTTTCAGAATAATGTTGTGCACTTAATAGACTATAGTCTAGTGTAAACATAAGTTTTATATGCATGAGTTACCAAAAAATTCATTTGACTTACTCTATGGCAATATCAGCTTTTTTGCAGCATTCTGTCTCTGAGGTATACCTGCATGTAGATGTTATTTTATATAGCAAAACAAAGGCTATATTTCTTATAATGAGTGTCATGTGACCATTTATATCATTGTCTTTGTCATAATAAAGAATTAAAGTCAAAATATCTGAGTTTACGAACATCTGAATTATAAAATTCTGTATGCACATGATATAAACTGAAATTAGATTTGTATGTACAGACACGGAAAGGTAAGTATGATGTAAGAAAATTCTGAAAAATTCCCTGTGGTTTTTGTGTCGTGTCAACTTGGTTTTATACCAGAACTATGGTTTCCATAATTCCACACCCTTATGATATTGGATTTGAGTTGGCCAAAAGAGAAATGTATTTCAGAGTTAGTTAGGATATGGAAGTAATGCATCAGATATTACTCACTGAAGGTCCTCATGGTTAGATAGAGTCTTATCTCGTTTCTAATTTTAGGTCTCTAATTTAGAAATCCTAGCCAATCGTTAATTATATTTCAATGCTCATGTTATTTTTTCAAGGAAAATATTTTCAAAATCACCATTCACCAATGGTGTAAAAAAAAAAAAACCCTCCTTCATTATGGGATAGTTTCCATATCCATATGGGATAATGTCTTCAAAGCATTTTTCTTTGCAAGCTCCCTCAGAGTCCTTTTTTTTTTTTTTTTTCAGTAGAGTCTACTCCCTACCTCAGAGCATGGCACATAAAATTGTTCACAATCAGTAATTCATCTGTTAATAATGCCTCATGAACTAGTAATCTCTATTTTTATAGGCCTCAGGTATATTAATTATTAGTGTTCAATATATTCTTTTAGAATCCAAAAGGAAATTACAATTAAGTTTTATACATAGTTAGAACACAATTTATTATAATTGCTTCAAGTGTTGCTGTACTTCTGTCTAGATGGCATTTTTAACCTCTTTTCCAACTCCTGAGGGAATTTATATAATCACTTATGATTTAAGTCTCAGGATTTCACAGCTTCCACCTGTAAGTCTCACTTTCATTTAAAAAAATTTTTCAGCCTCACTTTTAAAATCCTTTCTTCTTTCTTTTCTTTTCTTTCTTTCTTTCATTTTTTTTTCATTATTTCTTATTTCAATTGCAATTTCTTTTCACATAAAATCATTTCAGGCTTGAAGAAGCTTCCTGTTACTAAACTTCTATACATGAGGCTCCTTTATGATTCTGGCACTATTGCAGGCCATATGTTTTTACTATTAAGTAATACAATTGACATCTAATCAACTAAGTTTAGAAAAAAAATTTGGAGAAAAAAATGATGATACAGATTTTCTGTGTTAATACAATGCTAGCCTTAGTCTTAGCCTGCATGATGATCCTAATGCGGCTTTGCTTAGTCACCACTGCAACGTTAGTCAGGGGAGGCTGGATTATGCTGTGGTATCAAACAATTCCCCAGATCTCAGTGGTTTACAAACACAAAGGTTTATTTTTCTCTCACAGAGGGTGTCCCTTATGAACACAAAGCAGCAGCTTTGTTCCACATCCTATTCACTCTGGAACCCTGGGTGATGGAGCACGGTCCATCTGGCACATCAAGGATTATCACCGCAAAGGAAAAGAGAACACGTGACCCACGAGTGAACTCTTCTGCCCAGACATCACACGTGTCACTTCCATTCATATCGGACTGCCAAAGCAAGTCACAAGGCCAAACCTGCCATTAAGGGGGTGAGGATACATCATAGTCCAGTAGGGAAGTGCAAGAAATACTGGAGAACAACAATGTATCTTACTACAGTTTTTTCCTTTGACCCCAAATATAAAAGTTTTTATACATGAGCACCTCAAATTAATATCCTTTTACTGAAAGAAAAGTGTTTTTGCTTATCTATTTCTTCCTATTTAATAGAGTCTCTTCCATTTTCCCGCTCTGGGCTGTATTTCTAAGAGTGACACAATTTTAATGTTGGAAGTGCCGTACGGACAGTCCAACTCAAGCTACTTACAGTATCAATATCCAGGGAAGAAACTGCAACATGTCCATGTCCTAAACTGCAGTTAGATACAAAGTAGGATAGAACCCAAGTCTCCCAGCTCATAATTGAATGCTGCTTCTACCACAGATAATGCTTTGTTTCCAAAATTGAGTTATTAAGATGGTGTGATTTTTAATAAGTTAGAGCACACGGTATCATTCAGTACATAAAACATAATTATAGAAAACACTTATTTTTTAAAGATTTTATTTCCTTTGCCAGAGAGAGCGAGAGAGCATGCATAAGCAGGGGGAGTAACAGGTAGACGGAGAAGCAGGCTCCCCACAGAACAGAGAGCCCAGTGTGGGACCTGATTCCAGGACCCTGGGATCATGACCTGAGGTGCTTGATGCAGATGCTTAACTGACTGAGCCCCCCAGGCACCCCTACAGGAAACATTTAACCACGTATGGGAAAAAAAATGTAAAGACGGAACTTGTGTTAGGATATCATTTTTACAACATATGCTTTTGTATAAGGAATCCTTTGGCTGCAAATAGAGAACCCAACCAAACTGGTTAAAGAAGAGGAAATTTATTGACTCACATAATTAAAACGTTTAGTGGGAAAGTTGACATTGACCATGAATCCAGGGGCTTGAATGACATTATCAGGATCCTTATGTCTTTGGCTATTTTCTCCTCTGGGTCGACCTTCTACTAACACAGTCACTGAAGCACCAGGCTTCCATTCTAGAAGTGTAGTATCTCAGCCAAAAGCCTAATCGTTCCAGGGACCTGGGGAAATCCTCTCGCTGCTTGAGTCATATGTTTATCCTTGAGCCTATCACTATGGCAGAGGGAAGCAGAGTTCTGATCGGTTATGCCAGATTCACGTGAGGTCAGACCCACATACACAACCTGCACAGAGAGGGGACAAAGGGTTGGTTTGTAAGGGAAAAATCAAGAAAAAATCTTTCCAACCAAGGCAAGAGGAAAAAGCAATACTGTTTCTCAGAGCTACCAGTTGCTCTAGTTCTCCATGGGGAAGACCAGGAAATTTCACAAAATTTTTATTTTTTAAAAAATGAGTAAAAACCATAAAATGGATTTGGTAAATAGGTGTATGGTGGAAAATAACATACAGGAATGATTACTACAAGAAATTTTAGCATAAACATGATGAACTCTTCCGTGGAATCAAAGAACTCTGAATGTGAGGATGAAAAATAAATTGGGAATGAAAATACATGATTAAAAGAGTCTGTTTTTCTTTGGGAAGTGTCTACATATTTTTCTCCTGTTTCCCTCCCAACCACACCACCCACCACCAATCTTTGTTAACATATGCGTAGGTTTCTCAGAGAAGAAAAATTTCTAGTTTTGTTGCTATGGTTCCCAGGTGAGTCGCTAGCAGGAAAACAAGAACACCACTGTGATTTTTTGACATTATATCCTGTCATACCAAGAAAACCCTTGAGAGCAAATGAACAATTTTAAACTACTGCTTTTGTTATTACAACCAGTTTTCCATTTTGATTTTCTGCTTCAGTGTTCCACAAATTTTCCTCCAAATTACATGATATTCAAATCATTATTTACCTTATTGTTGATTTGTTAGAGAGAATACAGTAAAAACTTATACCTTCAGGTGCACTATTCAATCAATAAAATGAACTTCAAGATGTATGTTGATATTTAAAACAGAAAAAAAAGTGACTGAAATAAAAGTACCTTATATCTATCTTCCTTCCTTCCTTCCTTCCTTCCTTCCTTCCTTCCTTCCTTCCTCTTTCTTTCTCTCTCTCTCTCTCTTTCTTCCTTTCTTTCCTTTCTTAGTGGGAGGCATGCCCAGTGTGAAGCCCAATGAGGGGATTGAATTCACAATCCTGAGATCAAGACCTCAGCCGAGATCAAGAATCAGGTGCTCATCCAACTGAGCCACTCAGGTGCCCCAGAGAGGGGAATTATTTATTGAGGATACTGGCAACTTAGAAGTTTACAAGAATCTCAGACTTTGATTTCAAACTAGTTTAGAGAGAGCATAGACATTTCTGTACTGGATAATGAAATGTTTCTTTCATAGTCACCTGATTTATTTTCCAGAATAGACAGACCCCACCTCACTATAAGA
Organism: Lontra canadensis; assembly: GCF_010015895.1. NCBI lineage: Eukaryota > Metazoa > Chordata > Mammalia > Carnivora > Mustelidae > Lontra > Lontra canadensis. The sequence continues at coordinate 23,791,508 of NW_022631011.1, forward strand.
GCTGTGAAAGCAAACATCCATTTCAGAAATTTTGTAGATGCCTTTTCACATTTAAAAATCAAGTTATAGGGGTGCCTGGGGGGCTCAGAGGATTAAGCCTCTGCCTTCAGCTCAGGTCATGATCTCAGGGTCCTGGGATGGAGCCCCGCATTGGGCTCCCTGCTTGGCAGCGAGCCTGCTTCCCGCCCCCACCCCCCGCCTGCCTCTCTGCCTACTTGTGATCTCTGTCAAATGAATAAATAAAATATTTAAAAAAAAATCAAGTTATACTAGATAGTCTGAAACTTTAATATGTTAAATAAGTAAATATGCATGGGCAACAGTTTTAAATAATTTAAAGGGATACCTGAATAATTATACTTGATTAAAACCTTATCAAAAATAGTTTGCTTATGAGTATAATACCAGAGATATCATACTTAAAAATTGTTTACATAATTAAAGATGAGTAATGAAGGAACAGGAGCTGGGGTTGTAGTAAGAAGTGATTGAAGGATATTTTACTCATTTCATAGTAATGGTATTGCTAGTCTTGTCTAATATCAATATCCTTGACTGCAACATGCTTTTGACCAATTTTACATGCTTTTGTGGAAAAAATTGTTGGTGAAGCTTTGGCATTATTTTCTTATACTGTAAGTTATATTTAGTTATTTTTGTCTCTTTTGATCAAGGCCAAAGACTCACTATAAGGATCATGTGTTAGATGCCACCCTACACCACCCCACAAAGAATCCCACAAATCTAGGCAATGGACCTTAAAACAACGAGAAATGGGACAGGATTAAGCTGGAGTTTTGGAAACGCATAAGCAATCTGGAATAGAAGTTAACATCAATGTAAATTTCTTGATGGATAAAGAAAGAAAGAATATACAATTGCATATATGTGTATGGACTATTTCACTCCGAGTACTGCTCAACCAGAATTTCATTCAGCCTCCAGAGCTCATTTATTTTTACAAAAAATATTAGGTATAAAGGAAAACAAATGATGCCACTAAGAAGCAAACCAACAACTCTAGAATGTGGGACATTTTATAGTATGGAACAATTTACCTGGCTTTTTCAAAAGTCAATAAAAAATTAAAAATAAAGTGAGGGAGGGTAAAGGGGGAGCTGATTTATTTTAAAAGAAAAGTAGGAGAAATAACATAATGTAATACATGGATTTCATTAAATCCTGATTCTAGAAAGAACCAACCAAACAAACAAACATTTAAAGTCAATTGTAGAAGCTTGACTATAGTCTCCATTATTAGATGTTTCCAAGAAATTATTATTTTGTTAAGTGACATTGTGGTTATATAAGAAAAATCCATATATTTTTAAGGATGCTTACCTGAGGAAATATTTATTTATTTACTTAAATAGTTAATATTTATCTAAGAAAATAAAGAGGGAAAAAGGTAGATGAAGCAATTAAGCAAATGTTGAATTTTGGTTAAGTCTGGATACTGGTAATATAGACGTTCATTGTACTATGTACCCAACTGGCATTATGATTTTATTCTACATTAATTTAATTTTATAGAGAAGGCTTTAAAGACTTTGCAGTTAGCCTGGGTACTTGTTTGGGATCAAAGAGCAAAAAACTAAATGCAATCAATGCATGATCCTGGAGTGGATCCTAGACTAGAAAAGAATTGCCATAAAGGACATTTTGCACAATTTGAGGAATACCTATATATTAGGTAATAGTGTTATTGTATTAATGTTGAATATCCTGATTTTGGTAATTGTGCTATGGTTATTTAAGTGAGTGTCCCTATTCCTAGGGAACATACACCGAAGTCTTTAGGCCTAAAGGGACATCGTATATGCAACTTACTCTCAAGTGATTCAGAAAAAGCATGAGAGTGTATTTAGATGATTGATGGATAGGAAAGGCCATATGGCAAAATGTTAACAGCTGATGAATCTGAGTGAAGGGTAAATAGTTCTTTGTATTATTCTTGGAAATTTACTGTAAATTTGAAATTATTTCAAAATAATAAGTTGTCATTAAAACAGTCATGACAACAAAAGAATTAGTATGAACGAAAGAATCCCGTCTTTTAGGGCACCTGGGTAGCTCAGTCAGTTAAGCGTCTGACTCTTGATCTCTGCTCGGGTCATGACCTCAGGGTCGTGAGATTGAGCAAGCCCTGTATTGGGCTCTGCGCTCAGTGCAGAGTCTGCTTCTCCCTCTGCCCCTCCCTCTCCATTCGTGCTCTCTTTCTCTAAAATAAGCAAATAAATAAAATCTTTAAAATAAAACTTAAAAAAAGATTCTAATTTCTTTAAAAAGGCCAATAAATTATGAATACAAAATAGGTAAATATTACACAAGTCAAGACAAAAAAATTATGAAAAAAAGCCAATAAGTAATCCTGAAAATGTAAAATATCATTGTTAAAATACAAAAGAATAGATGGGAAAAACTGTAGACTAGGCGTAATCAAAGAAAGAATAAATGATACAGAAGATAGTACTGAACATTTAGATACAGTTTACCACAGGGAGATAAAAAAGATTAAAAATATGAAAGACCAGAAAAGAGAAATGAAGGATAGGGAATTTTCAACAAAACTGCTCTGTAATTCCCAAAGAGAGAATAAGTAATATTAAAAAATGTAAGTCCTTAGTTCAAGAGTTTACCCCTTGTATTGAGAAGGATAAATTAAAAGAAATACACACACAGACATATTGTAAGAGCAGGAATAAATGTTAAGAGTCACCAGAAAGAAAAGACAATACCTACAAAATAACAAACTAAAAAATAAAGTCTCCGGGAGTCTGGGTGACTCAGTGGGTTAAAGCCTCTGCCTTCAGCACATGATCCCAGGGTCCTAGGATCGAGTCCCGCATCGGCTCTCTGCTCAGTGGGGAGCCTGCTTTTCTGTCTCTCTCTGCCTGTCTCTCTGCCTACTTGTGATCTCTGTCTGTCAAATAAATAAAATATTAAAAAAAAATAAAGTTTCGGGGCGTCTGGGTAGCTCAGTGAGTTAAAGACTCTGCCTTCGGCTCAGATCATGATCTCAGGGTCCTAGAATCAAGTCCCACATCAGGCTCTGCACAGTGGGAGCCTGCTTCCCTCTCTCTCTGCCTGCCTCTCTGCCTACTTGTGATCTTTGTCTGTCAAATAAAATCTTAAAAAAAAATAAAGTTTCGGGGCGTCTGGGTGGCTCAGTGAGTTAAAGATTCTGCCTTCGGCTCAGATCATGATCTCAGGGTCCTAGAATCAAGTCCCGCATCAGGCTCTCTGAACAGTGGGAGCCTGCTTCCCTCTCTCTCTGCCTGCCTCTCTGCCTACTTGTGATCTCTGTCTGTCAAATAAATTAAAAAAAAAACTTAAAAAAAAATAAAGTCTCATCAGCAATACTAGATGATAAAAGACAATGAAAGAATATCTTCAAAGTGCCAAGAGAAAATTACATCAATTTGCTAATCCCCATTAGTTAAGATAGCATCAAGAATAAGATTAAAATAAAGATATTTGCATCCAAATATAAAATAAAAGGATTCACCATTTTCAGAAACTCACTGGAAAAAATGTTAAATTTGTACAGTACTTAAGGAAGAGAGCTCATCACCTATGTAGGGTGGTTTAGGTGATATAGTTTAGTGGAGACTAAAAGGATTCTTAATTGAGTTGATATTAATCATAGGATGGAAGAATTCACTTATCTAATCAGCATCATCCCAAGCAGACTGTCATTGTCATCACCTCCTTCTTGTTTCCTAACCCCCTGGAGCTACTCTGGTTTTTGTCGATTTCTTGTTGATATCATAATATTCTTAGTTTCTGTTGTTGATAATCATTTAGTTTGTAAGAGTGTTGAATGACTGGAAGATACTGGAATGTGGAAGGGGAGATACAAAGGGGTGGGGAAAGCTGTATCCTTATCTGATGCAGTTGCAGTCAAGAAACTCCTAAGGTTTGAAGAACGGGAAATGGAGGTTTAAGTAGGTGACCAATTTTAAAGTAACCGATAAAGGAATTATAACTATAAAAATTGGAAGAAGGCAGGCAAACGGGAAGAGGAGGTGGATATCTCAGAAAAAGCTATATCCTCATATTTTATAAGGGGTATTAATTGATATTGCTTAAACTTGATAAATAAATAGAATTTTAAGCACATTATTTAGAATTATGAAGGTGATCACAAGGAAGTTCTAAAATCATAAGAGGTTAAAGTCAGTTGCCTGTGAGAAGTAGGTTTGAGGACGGGATGGGGAGAGAGAGAGATTCATTCATCTTTACATATTTTCCTGTTACGTTGGAATTTTAAACCTTGTACGTATATTACTTTACTAATCATAAAAGTAGAAAACAGTGAAGTGGTTTTTCTGCTTTGACGCACAGGGATCCCTATGTAAGAATCATTGACAGGTCAGATCATTGCTTTGGAATGAGAGATAATCTGGGAAAATCTAACATATGGAAATTTCAATATGACTTTTCTTGTTTGTGGTGGCGTGTGGCTTTAAGGAGCTAGAAAATCCCATGTAACTGAGATGAAACGTTTTATCCTGACACTCAGGCTCTATAATCACATCCCATTTAACCCACCCCACGTTATCTACTGCCACAGCCCCGTGCATGTCTTCTGCTCTATTCTAGTTGGTCTCCTTCCTACCCTCCACATACAGTTATTACCTACTTTAATATTTTTTCTACATTTTCTGGTAGACCATGAGCTCCTGCAATGCAAGGCCCATGAGTAGACAATCAACAAGAAATTGTTAAATGAATGAATTTGATTGCTTTGAGGTTTTGCTTTTTCTGTTTCTCTAGAATCCTTCTGTCCCCGACTGCCTCCCACTTACTTCAATTTCTTTCTGCTCTGAAAGCCTATCACCAACACATGTAATCCACTGTGGAGCAAATATGTAAGACGCCTACTCCTTGTTAGGTCTGTGGCAGACCTTGAGCATACAGAGATGAACAAGATGGGTGTTGTTGCTGTCTAGATATGAAGTAGATAATATACAGATAGTTAGTGATCTAATTACTTCAGAGTACACTATGATCCTGAATTCTCTAACTGAATTAACTATGAAATATTTCTGAAGGAAGTACAAAGAAGTATTTACAGCCTAGATGGAAGGATGAAATATATCTGCTATATATATACGTAAAAAACACAGTAACTATTAAATGTTAAATGAATTATGCAAAAAGCAATTTCTCAGAGACTTTGCAGTTTGTATTATGAGGCGAGATGTGAGCGAGTGGAGAGGAAGTGGGGAGAACTTGATTCCAATATTTAAATCATTAAATTTAAATGATTAGTTGACTTTTGGGGACAAAAAATGGAAGGCAAGAAAGCATAATTGAATTTAACGGCGGCAGAATGTATAGGTAGGAAAATGTTGAGCCAGAACTGTTTACGTCTGGTTGTGGAGACTTTTGTTTTTGAAAGAAACCTTTTTAAAAAAGATTTTATTTATTTATTTGAGAAGGAGAGCACCAGAGGAGAGGCAGAGGGAGAAGCAGACTCCCCGCTGAGGAGGAGCCTGACACGGGGCTAGATCCCAGGACCCTGAGAACATGACCTGACAAAGGTATATGCTTAACTGACTGAGCCACCCAGACACCTTGAAAGAAACTTTCTGACGATGCGGATTACGAATCATTTGCTTCTCCAGTTTTAGTTTCACTAATTAAAGCTTCTGGAGCTGAACTTAGCCTAGAAGTAGACGTATAAACATATTAGTGCACCTGGTATTCTGTTCGAGATCAGCTCTATTTGGTCATTATTCCCAACTTGTATGTACTCAACTAATGATTTAAATCTTATGACAATGAGCATCCAGAGACAAATAATATAATTTTCATTTTACAGGTAAGAAAATTAAACACCTAGGAATTTTGTCACGTGTTTTAAGAAAACTTCATAAGCTTGAAGATTACTTACAAAGGAATTCAACATTTGTTGGTTTTCCACCAAAGTCCATTTTCTCCTTCTTGCATAATGGTAGAGTGTAAGCTTGAGTAATACCCCTGCCCTGTCAGAGACTACATTTCCTAGAATTCCATGCAGATAGGCCATAAAACTGTTTTCACCGATGAAATGTGAATTGGAAGTGATTTATGCACATCCCTCCCATTACTCTTGCTTAAAAGGACATTGCTGCCCTGTGCTTTTTTCCCCCTTCCTTTTCTTCTTCCTGGGAGCTGAATCTCAGATGTACCTGCAGTCCATCTTCAAACAATTAGAAAAAGACAAGTCCCTTAATGCCTTACTGCTCAAAATAGTGATTTCCTGAGAGTTTGTTAGTATCTTAAATTTCATCGAGGAACAAGGAACTACTGAATCAGAATCTTCATTTTAACAATCTCTCAGGTGATTCACATTTGCATTAAACTTCGAGAAGTGCTGCTTTTCGAGATAGCAGAAGGACTATATGGTGGAATGTTGGTTTTTTAATAACCTCGTGAAGTATAGCCATTGCTCTCCCCCCCACTCCTCCACAACCTGTGATCTTCTTTGAGCTATTGAATTTTGGGGTCTTTTTGTTATAGTAGCATAAGATTCAGCCTAACATAATTTGCCTCATCTGTTGAGCCAAAAGTAGGGCATGCATTCATTTAGGAATTCATTAGGAAATACTTACTGAACATATTTTATAGGCAAATACTGTTCCAAGATATATTTATATGTATAAATATATACAAATATAAACAATATTATATATGCATATATATTAGTTATGTAAATAATTTAGATTTTATGCATATAAATACGTTCTCATAGAAAAACAAATCATTTGGATAATGTATATTTATTTCCAAATTATTTAAAGCTGGGCTTTTCCCCTTGAGTTTATAATTTAGTAGAGGAAAAAAGACATAAGAATATAAAAATTACAGAAACTACCAGAAAGTGTATTGGATATTGCTGGTTTGGGTGTTGTTTTATTGTTTTGTTTTCGTAGGACAAAATAATGCTCCCCTAAAGGTATCTTAATGTCTTAATCTCCTGAACCCATGAATATGTTACCTTGTATGACAAAAGGAAGTTTGCAGAGTGTGATTAAATTAAGGATTTTAAGATGAGAAGATTACCCTGAGTTATCCAGGTGGAACCAATGTAATACAGCATCCTTATAAAGAGGAAGGCAGAGGATCAGAGTGAGAGGCAGAGCTAGGAGGATGGAAGTAGGGGTTGAAGGGATGGCATTGCTGGAAGGGGACAGGGAGACATGGAATGTGGGCATCCTCTAGTATCTGGAGAAGGTAAGAACTAGATTCTCCCCTAGAGATAGAAAAAGTACAATCTTACCAATACCTAAAGATTGAGACCACTGTTGAACTCTGTCTGCCGGAACAGTAAGATGATACATTTGTTTTGTTCAGGCCACTTAGTTTGTGATAATCTGTTACAGCAGCAATAGAAGACAAATACACGGTTATTGCATTTTGGGCAGCCCACATCCTGTATCCCAATATGTCTACATGGGAGGCAGAGCCAGACAATCATTTCCTCATCATTAGCTAGTTATATATTGCTTTTTTTTTTCAAGATTTTATTTATTTATTTGAGAGAGGGAGGGAGATTGAAAGAGTGTGAGGAGGGGCAGAGGGAAAAGTAGACTCCCCACCAAGCAGGGAGCCCAATGAGGGACTCAATCCCAGAATCCTGGGATCACGACCTGAGCCGAAAACTAATGCTTAACCAACTGAGCCACTCGGGCACCCTAATTATATATTCTTAATCAAGACACAGAATCTGAGGGATTGAGGTGGACAAGGAATTAGTAATTACTCATGGAGGTGTTGGCAGGAGTGGCCAGACTGTTTTTGTGACATGACCTTGCCTATGTTCACTGCTACTCCTTGGTTCCTATTCATTATCTGTGATTAGTTCACGGGTGTTCCTATTGATTCTGTTAGCTTACCCTATATTCTACCAATCAATTCCTCCCATTGTTTACAGCCAAGAGCTCTAATTCAGAGAGCCATGAATTTGTGCATATTTCTTTCATTTTAAAATATTTTATTTTTTAGTAGTCTTTACACCCAACATGGGGTTTGAACTCATGACCCAAGATCAAGAGTCCCATACTCTACTGCCTGAGCCAGCCAAGTGCCCCCCCAACCTGTGCATATTTCAATATACCTATTAGATTCTCAGTCTTATGAGGGCAAGACTTTTGTTTGATTCATCTTTGTATTTACAGATTCTGTGTTGAGTGTCCTGCACATAAAATGTACTTGTTGAATAAGAGGATCAAACAGTTACAATGTAATATTACTTGATGGAAAGGGGTAATTGTAGGAGGAGGCTTTAAGTACAGATGAAAGAATTACCATTAAATGGAGACCTTAAAATTGGATAAGATTTCTATTAGCTGGATAAGGAGGGGGCATTTTATGCAAGCTACCATAGGTAGTTCACCAATAAAAACTATTCTGCTGGACTATCTGCTCAGCAGGGAGCCTGCCCCCCCCCCGCCTACTCTCTCTCTCTGTTAAATAAAAAAATAAAATATTTTAGGAAAAACTATTCTGATACTTGTCTATATTTCACCAACATTATTTATTTACAAGCATGCAGGTTAAGATATTACTAATATATTCATTATTTAAAGAGGTCAATCTTAAGCAGAAGATTCCATCCATTAGACACATATAGACCAGGGCTTAATAACGGACGGTATATATGGTAAATTTACTATCATTTACTGTTCCTGCTGACATCCGGGAAGGCTAGCTATGCAAATTTCCTTTCATGCTTCCTTTTATTTTATTTATTTATTTTTTAAAAAAGATTTTATTTATTTATCTGACAGATCGAGATCACAAGTAGACAGAGAGGCAGGCAGAGAGAGAGAGAGAGAGAGAGAGAGAGAGGAGGAAGCAGGCTCCCTGCTGAGCAGAGAGCCCAATGTGGGGCTCAATCCCAGGTCCTGGGATCTTGACCTGAGCTGAAGGCAGAGGCTTAACCCACTGAGCCACCCAGGTGCCCCTCATGCTTCCTTTTAGTTGCTAGCACTGGTCCATATCTTCACTCTGTTCCGTCTGTCTTAAACTCAGGTTCTTGATCCTGAAACCAGGAAAGAAGTTAGTTTTACTGAAGCGTTGGTCAATGTGAGTGAAAACAGACTTGTTCTGGAAGACTCTCTGGGTGTGTATAGAATGAGTTAAGTTCAAAATTGGTTGCTCTCACATCCAGTTCTCATAGCATCAAATAATTCCAGAGTGCCTACAGGACAGCCACGATTTCTGTTCATAGGCTGGTGGGGGAATACAGACATTAAAGAAACAAGTTTGATGAAAGTTACTGGAGGGAAAACAGGGTACAATGAGAGCACAGTACGGGGAAGATTTGCAGGGTCATCTTTCCATTTTTAGGACCTCCCTTAATGTGAACATCATACAGAGCAACAAAGATTTTTCCCATAAGGGAGATATATACATATATATATATATATATATACATACACACACATATATATATATATTTTTTAAGATTTTATTTATTTATTTGACAGAGATACAGCAAGATAGGGAACACAAGCAGGGTCAGAGGGAAAGGGAGAAGCAGGTTTCCCGCTGAGCAAGGATTCCAATGCAGGGCTCAATCCCAGGACCCTGGGATCATGACCTGAGCTGAAGGCAGAGGCTCAACCGACTGAGACACCCAGGCACCCCTCCAATATATTTTTAAACATACATTTTAGGAAAAAGAAGCCAAGAACCAGACTTTTAATTATAGGGAGAACAAAGGGATGGTTACCAGAAGGGAAGGGGGTCAGGAGTGGGTGAAATAGGTGATGGGGTCAAGAAGTCCACTTGTGATGAGCACTGTGTGTTTGTTGTATGGAATTGTTGACTCGCTATATTTTACATCCCATACTAATAGAGCACTGTATGGTAACTACACTGGAATTAAAATTAAATAAAAAGATATATTTTATAGAAGTATATGACTGAACATTTGGGAAATAGAGAATAAAGCTACCCATGGTCTGGTGCTCTAACCATACCCTACAAAATCCCTCTGGAGTTTTTATTGTGTAATCTGTAATTGCTATACTAGGTGCAATGCACTGTGCTAAGCATCTTCTATATGTATCTTACTTAATCTTCAGAAGAATCCTATAATATAGCTATTATTCTTGATTTCAAAGAAGGAAACTGGAGTTGAGGGGTCACACAGCTAGTAATAACTGGATGCAGGTGAGTATGACTGTTAATTTTAGGTACTTGCAATCATAATGCTCAGTAAGTTTGATAAACTGTTTCCCCTTAATATTACAACACTTTAGAAGATATTCTAGGGGTGCCTGGGTGGCTCAGTAGGTTAAAGCCTCTGCCTTCAGCTCAGGTTATGATCCCAGGGTTCTGGAATCGAGCCCTGCATCCGCCTCTGTGTGCAGCAGGGAGCCTGCCTCTCTGCCTACTTGTGATCTCTGTCAAATAAATAAATAAAATCTTAAAAAAATAAAATTCTATAGCATCGTTGTGTTGTTTCCATCACATTTTGGATCCTATGCTCATAGGTCTTGATGTAGTGAAGGGTGAATAAGACCCCTGATGTATATTCATAAAATTGGTCTCTGAATGGGTTGTAGCGTTTTGAAATGTGGACAATTTACGTCTTAAATTATGGACAGTTTCAACAATTTTGCAGCATTTAGAATAGTAATAAAGCCTCTATGAGGCAGGAAAGTACCTCAAATTTGACTTGAATTTCTTTGAAATTTCTCCTTTAAGTTATAGGCTCTACTTCTTATCTAGAATGCTTGAATTTACCTTTCCCATGACAATTTTGAGTTTGAAGAGGCCTCAGAAACAATCCAATTGAATTCCCTCTTTTTCTAGATTGGGGAAACCGGTCCAAGACAAGTAAGTGAAGGGCTATGGGCAACTCTCACCATTGTAGGGCATTTTATTTTATTATTTTTATTTTTTTATTATTTTATTTTTTCTTCTCACTGGCTTCAACCTAGAGTTCAAACCGGTTTTGAGGAACAACAGTAACACATTACAATCAAGGCAGGCCTATCTCTGCAGCATTCAAAGTCTTCTGACACGCATTTTGTCACAAAATCCTAAAAGGGAGAGCTGGGTATTTTTATTAAGTAGACCCAGGTGAGGGGGGTGGAGCAAGGCCTGAGGTTTTTTTTTACCGGCTATATTAACAAGGGGAAAAATATGCCCAGCTCGAATCGAACCCCTCTTTCGAAAAAGGGGAGAAAGGCTTTCTTAAAAAGACAGCTGCGGGGCACACGGCTGGCATCCAGCGGGGGCCAGGAGGGCAGGGCCAGCCCACTTCGTGGCGGGCGCGGGCAGCACAGGGCAATGCGCAGGCGTGCACCTGTACTGGTGCAGGGGCCGCGTGCTCGCGCTTGCCCGCCGCCTCGCCCGGCTGCGCTCCCACCTCCCTCAGCTCTCCACCCTGCAGGCCCCGCCTCGCCGGCTCAGCCCGCCCGGTCTTCTCCTGCCTTCGCCCTGTGGTTCCGCGGCGGGCAAACTGCGTGTTGCTGCGTCATCGCCAGTGGCCGGTTTGAATGAGACTCTCGTCGCAGCCGTGCTGCCGCCACTACCGCGCCTTTGCCTTGGCCGCCGCCACAGCTACATCGCGTTCCTTTCCCTTCGTCGCCCTTGCCAGGCCCAGCCTTCCTGCACCGCCGCCGCCTCTTCCGCCGCCATGCCGCTTTATTCCGGTGAGCTCCTTCCTCGCTCTGCACTTCCGTCCTGCGCTAGGCCTCTGAGTAGGCCGGGCCTGCAGGGCCAGCACCCGGCTGAGCATGGGGCTGGGGAGGGCACGGGCAGGCATGGGCCGGGGCTACTGCGGCGGGCGACGACCCTGGCCCTTTTCTCTCCGCCCGCTGTTTCCGAGCTCTGCAACCTGAGGGATCGCTGTCCCCTCAGGCCCGAGTGGGTGGGAGTGGGGATGGGGAGCGCGAGTCAGCTTCTGGGAGTGGTGACTCTGCAGAATAGTTTTTCTGTCATGTCCTAGTGAGCCAGGAGAGGTGAGGGTGTGTCGCGAGGCCCCCGGGACCAGGCTAGAGGTGTAGTGGGATTTGCTTGGACTCGTCAGTGGTAGCTGTGGAAGGAGAGGGTCGGGAGGAGGAAGCCTGGGAAAAGGGAGGGATGGAAGGACCTGGGATGGACGATTAGCTTTCAGGGTGCTTCGGGTTTCCCTTAACAGCTTCCGATAGCTTACCCCTTGCTGCCTTTGGCTCAAACACCCCTTTTGTATAAATTTCAGTTTTATCCCGAGGTAGATTGTGAACTTACTGTTTTCATCAAACGTTATATTGGGTTTCTTTCATCAAACGTTATATTGGGTTTCTTCGTCTGAAGAATGATGTTAAGCTTTGAGACTTAGATGAACACAAATACCCGCAGGCGTCATTTCCTTTTAAGTGGCATTTGGCAGGTTTTTTTTTGTTTTAATTTTGCTTGAGGCAGGCCAAGGTATTAGCCAGGGATCACATTTTCCCTTAGTTAATGGACCTTGCTGTTCTTAGTCTTTTTCAAAATGGCACCTAAAACGTATGTGGTGACTTTGGTTCGCAGTGAATGTGTGATTCATTGGCGATTCCTAACTCCATCATAATTTCTTTATTGAAGATTCAGCATTTCCAAAGAATGATAGGAATCAAAGGAACAATGTTTAATTTCGATGTGGATTCTTGGTGTTCTAGAATCTTGAACCGAACGCTTTAATGATTGCTCAACCTCTTTCTAAAGCCAAGATTAACAGTAGAATGGTACTTGAAATATTCTATTTATGCAATGTAGAATTGAGGGGTTATTAAGTGATGGCGATAAATACCAGTGTATGCTAATACTTAAACACACTGGTAGACTCATACAACACCACCAACCTCTCTTTGTTCCCCTCAAGAAATACTTATATTCACCAAACTATCCTAACATTAAGTTCTGTCTTAAATATTTTAACCATATCTTTCCCTTATTTCCAAAATGAGAGAATTGAAGTAGCTTTCTAAGGTTTCTTCTTTGACCTCTCCATATTGAGAATTTATATTTTCAGGTTCTGCAAAAAAAAACCTATATTAAAATGAGAATATTTTAAGTACTATTTCATAAGTTTTAGTAGAAAATTAAATAGATTCGTATATGGTTAAGGATAAGTGCTGTTAAAATTAATGGACACCTGTATACCTGGCACAAAGCTAGTATTTTTGTACATGTTGCTTTGTTTTAACCTTCAGCATAACCTGTGACACCAGTATAATTCTCTTTGATGGATAAACAAAGTTTAAGTCACTTGCTCATGGTGACACAGCTAAATTAATTTCAGATATGTTCCTCCTCATTATTTCTAGTACTGTTTTAGTTTAATCTTTTGCTTGTACATTGTTCTCTGTTCCTAGTTTATTTCAAGATTACAGTTGTGTCCTCTTCAAACCCATTTTCCCCAGCTGCTGCTAGAACATTCTGATGTTCAAACCAGACTAAAGTGGCATTTATGAAAATCTTTCACAGATACTGCACTTCTATAACATAAAGCCCAAAGCCTGTATGTTTTAGCATGACATGTTATCTTTTGTGACTTTCTCCTTGGTCAGCTTCCAGTTTCAGTTTCCTCCCCCCTCTCAGGGAATTACTTAAATCTCAGAGCACAAAATGCAGTTTTATGCTTTTGATGTTTTTCTTATCTTTTCCAGGAATGCTTATATTTAGGCTAACACTTAATTTTTTCTTTGAGACTCAACTCAAAGAGAAGTTACCACTTCCTCCAGGCAATCTTTCACTCATGAAGCATTCCTTTGTGATCGTCTAACATTTATAATATTTATATTTATATTTTATTGTTAAATATTTTTACCTTTTCTCCCCCTTTTCTCTCTTTTATTAAATTATAAGTTAATAGAATCTTCCTAGAGCTTGTTCTCGGGCTTTTTGAATGAATGTTAAACACATTAATTGAACTAGTGAAGGAGTTGGGATTTGGAGTAAGGATTAGTTTTTCATATTTTGGTTTTATTGGAAAAACAGACAACTCTTGTGAGATTCTTATTTGAGTAGGTATGAAGTTTTCAGTGGCAAGCTATGTATATTGTGTTTACTTACTTTTATGTTATTTCAAAAGTTAGATATTTCATGAGGCCAATAGACTTTTTTTTTATTATATGGTAAAATATATGTAACCAAAAATGTACTGCTTAAACTATTTTTAAGTGTGCATTTTTGGCGTTAAGCACATTCATATTGTTGTGCGACTGTCCTCACCATCCACCTTCAGAACTTTTTCATATTCCTACACTGAAATTCTGTACCCATTGAACAATAACTCTCCATTTCCTCTTCCTTCCAGCCTCCTGGCAACCACCATCCTACTTTCTATGAATTTGACTACTGTAGGTACCTCACATAAGGGAAATCATAATGTTTGACTTTTGGCATCTGGCTTGCTTTGTTTAGCATAATGTCTCCAAGGTTCATCCATGTTGTATAGTATGTATAAGAATTTCATTACTTTTTAAGGCTGAATAATATCCATTGTAGGTCTGTACCACATTTTGTTCATCTGTTTATCTGTTGATGGACACTTGGGTCACTCACATCTTTGAGTCTTTTGGGAATAATGCACTATGAACAGGGGTATACAGATAGCAGTTTGAGTCCCTGCTTCATGCTTTTGAGTATATACTTAGAAATGGAATTCCTGGATCATATGGTAAGTTTAATTTTTTGAGGAACCACCATACTTTTTTCTGCAGTGGCTGTACTGTTTTATATTCCCATCAGGAATGTTCAGGGGTTCTAGTTTTTCTACATTGTCACCAGCACTTGGTATTTTCTTCTTCATTGGCTTCTTTTTTTAATAGCCATCCAAATGACTGAAGAAAGATTTCTGTATTTTTTAATTTTTAATTTTGAAATTTCTGTATCTTTTAATTTTTGTTTTTTTTAAAAAAGATTTTATTTATTTATTTGACAGACAGAGATCTCAGGTAGGTGGAGAGGCAGGCAGAGAGAGAGAGGAGGAAGCAGGCTCCCCACTGAGCAGAGAGCCCGATGCGGGGCTTGATCCTAGGACCCTGGGATCATGACCTGAGCCGAAGGCAGAGGCTTTAACCCACTGAGCCACCCAGGCACCCCTAATATTTGGACCACCTCTTGCATAGGAACCACACCTTTCAATTTTCCCATGGAACCTTTCTTCTTAAAATTCAGAATTTTCATTCCTAGACCTGTTTTAAATATGCTTTATTTTATTTTTAAAAATATGCCTTATTTTTATAAATGAAAAAAAATTATGGTTTTGTTTGCAGTTACTGTGAAATGGGGAAAGGAGAAATTTGAAGGTGTAGAATTGAACACTGATGAACCTCCCATGGTGTTCAAGGCTCAGCTTTTTGCACTCACTGGAGTCCAGCCAGCCAGACAGAAGGTTATGGTGAAAGGAGGAACATTGAAGGTAAAATTTAGTCCAGATTTTCATTATATACTATTATATAATTAGTGGAAACAAACACCAGAAAATGTAGCATTTGAGGTATATATATTTTTTAATTTGTTGAGAGTGTATAGTCTGTGAATTTAAAACTTTCTTATTCATGTTAATGTAGAAAGGAACACTGTAGCCATTTCAAAACACTATTATAGAAGCATCATTAAAATTTTTATTTTAAAATGCATTGTATCACTGAATACTCATAGGAGTCAGGGGAGTGGGGAATTTTCCATTTATCTCTGTTGTTTGGATTTTTTTCCTGGTGAGGGTGTGTTAAAAATATTTTATTTTGTTTAAATTAATATAAAAATCTATACATCCTTAGTAGTTTTCTGTTATGGGGTGGAGAAAATTTTATCTCTTAAAAATATAGAACAATATGGTAGATTAAAAAAAAAAAAGACTACAGAAGGTATTTTTGTACATGCATTCAATTGTTGAAATTCAGAGTAGTTCAACATCTTTACCAAAGCCTCATTCTGAATACTGGAAAACTGTTAATTTTTTTGGCCTGTTTCATATTCTACTCATTGAAAAAGGGCTCTTATCACTTAGGGAGTAATTGCTATGTAAAACCTGTTTGGAGGTAGGAGAAAATATTTCTGTTAAAAGAGAGAGCAAACATAATTTTTCCTTCAGTTTCCTTGGGATGGTCATATTGACTACAGTTAGGAGTCTGAGCTTCCTGGTGTCATTGGTGATGTGCGACAAAAACATGCAAGTATTACTGTTTGTAAAACTATGGAAGTATAGTTTTTAAAAAATAATACCCTCAAGAGTTAGGTGTGAAATGCCAAAAGCTATAGTTAACTTTAGAGATATGGCTTGGTTGCCCCTGTCAGGTGGGCAGTGAAATTGATGTTGGTGAAGAAAACATTGTTTCCCCTCCAAGTTGCAGTATGAGCTTTTTAGTCATTAGTGGCTTGATAAGTGAATTTGTGATGAGCTGTATACTGGTGATGTACTATGGAGAATTACAGAGAAATAGTAATTAAATGAAATTGACTACTAATAGTAATCACTTACTGAATAATTATTCTGTGCCAGGCATTTATTTTCTTTAATTCTCAATTCTGTATATTAGAAAAATAAGAATAAATGTATTTTATAATTTAATAAATGAGGAAACTTAGCATCAGAGAGATTTAAGTAACCTATAGCAGGTTACCAGAAGAGCATGTTACCAGAAGAGCAAGCCAAGCAAATCTCAGTTCATTTTTTTCAGCTTTGTGTGACCTCAGATAAGGGAACTAAGGGAGCATGTATATAGTTATCATTCCTTATGATTAATAGAAAAGGACCTTAAACTGAGAAGGATATTTAGGAAGTTACTGTTGCGCTTTGAAGCATGATGCTCAAAGAAAAAATTGGCACTACCAAAGGGAAACATACTGGGTGTCTGGCATTTTGTCTGAAAAAAGAAGTTATGTGGAAATGACTTTATTCTGTGAAGGGAAAGAGTTTAGCTGCAGTATGTGGTAGGCCAAGATGTCTGGGGGCCAGTCATGGCATTAAAAAAAATTGTTTTAATTGAATATATTGAAGTGAAAATATTTAATTACTTCATATGTGAAATTTAGGACTTGAAAAAACATTTGTGGACACAGCAGATGTCATTAAGGGTAGTTTGCTTCTGGTATTCCTGGTATAATTTTTTTTTTTTAAGATTTTTTTTATTTATTTATTTGACAGACAGAGATCACAAGTAGGCAGAGAGGCAGGCAGAGAGAGAGAGGTGGAAGCAGGCTCTCCGCTGAGCAGAGAGCCCGATGCGGGGCTCGATCCCAGGACCCTGGGATCATGACCTGAGCCGAAGGCAGAGGCTTTAACCCACTGAGCCACCCAGGCGCCCCTCCTGGTATAATTTTTAATAGCACTTTCATTCTTAAGAATCTGCTTTGAAAAAAAAAAGAAAAAGAAATAAAAGAATCTCCTGCTTTGGACAATAAATTATATAATCATTGTAATTATATTTAGACCTTATTTCATAAGTTACTCTTAATTCCTGTCACATAAGCTAATTACTAGTTTTGCTGGGTGCATACATATAACAAACATGGAGAAAAATTAATATCTATCATCAAGGTTTAGTACAGTCAGGTTTATTGTTTTTTAGATTGTGTCTTTTGTAGTTTAAGCAATTTTTTTTTTTAAATTTTTTTTTTAAGATTTTATTTATTTATTTGACAGAGATCACAAGTAGACAGAGAGGCAGGCAGAGAGAGAGAGAGAGAGGGAAGCAGGCTCCCTGTTGAGCAGAGAGCCCGACGCGGGACTCGATCCCAGGACCCTGAGGTCATGGCCTGAGCCGAAGGCAGCGGCTTAACCCACTGAGCCACCCAGGCGCCCCCGGTTTTTTTTTTAATTATTAACAGATAATGTATTATTTGTTTAATGGGTACAGGTGTGTGAGTCATCAGTCTTAACACAATTCACAGCACTCACCATAGCACATACCCTCCCCAGTGTCCATAACCCAGCCACCCTATCCCCCCCAACCTTGCCACCCCCCAGCTTGTTTGTTTCCTGAGATTGAGTCAGTTTGTTTCCTGAGATTGAGTCTCCTAAGGTTTGTCTCCCTCCCTGGTCCCCTTTTATTTTCATTTTTTCTCTCCCTACCCCCGCAACAAACCCCCAGTGTAGTTAAAGCAATTGTAAGACTTACTGACTGTAACACTGCATTTAAAACAAAATACTTTTGACTATAGTAATTTTAAGTAAAAATTACTTTTTTTATTAAGTAATTTTTTAAATAAAATTTTTTAAATAAGTAAAAATCTGCAAAACAATTCTATTTTGGAGTAGCTTAAAATTCATTGATTATTAGAATATGTTCAGATTATAAAGGTGTGGTTAAATGTTTTTCATTTGTTTTTAAAACAGGATGATGATTGGGGAAACCTCAAAATAAAAAATGTAAGTATTATCCTAAGAGCATTTACTATAATTCAGTTTCTTAATTATTATATACAAATGCGTTGCAGATGCCTTTTTTCCATAGATGTATCCAGTTGTTCCAGCACTATTTATTGAAAATACTCTCTTTTTCCCTTTGACTTGTCTTGGGAAAATCCATGGCAGATTTACTTTTGGATTCCTCTTTCATTGATATATTTGATTATAACTTATGCTAGTACACATGGTCTTAGTGATTAAAGCATTTTAATAAGTCTTGAAATGAGATAGTATAAGTTCTCCAACTTCTGCAAGAATATTTTGGCTTCTTTGCGTTTCCTTTTGATTTTAGAATAAGTCTGTCAATTTTTACAAATGGACTTTTGGAATTTTAAGATCGTATTGGTTCTTTGTTCAGTTTGGGGAAAATGGCCATCTTAACAGTATTTAGTATAAAATCCTTAAAATGATGTACTCTGTTTAGGTCTTTATATTCTCCTAAACTGAGTTTGTAGCTTCTTAGTGTAGGATCTTCATGGTTTTTGTTAGATTCTTTGGACTTAAGGTTTCGTGGCTGTTAAATGATATTTTTAAAAAAATTTTGTTTTCCAGTGTTCATGGATAGGTTATAAAAACGTAGTTTATTTTCATCCTGTGACCTTGCTAAATTCACTTAATAGTTTCATTAGTTATTTTCTAGATTCCACTGGGATTTTTTATGTACATGAGCATGTTATCTGCAAATAGAGGTGTTTTTACTTCTTCCTTTCCAATCTTTATGACTTTTATTTCTTATTATTGCCTTATTTCCCTAGGCTAGGACTTCTTATAATACAATGTTGAATAGAAAGTGGTGAGAATGGTCATCTTTGTCTTATCTTAACTTGTTCACTAGGACTTTTAAAATTATGAATGGCTGTCGAATTTTGTTAAGTTTTAAAAAAGATCATACAATTTTCCTACTTTATTCTGATAATCTGGTTAATCTCATTGATTTTTTATTCTTCTTTTTTTTTTTTTTAAAGATTGTATTTATTTATTTGACAGGCAGAGAGGCAGGCAGAGAGAGAGGAAGGGAAACAGGCTCCCTGCTGAGCAGAGAGCCCGATGCGGGGCTCCATCCCAGGACTCTGGGATCATGACCTGAGCCGAAGGCAGAGACTTTAACCCACTGAGCCACCCAGGCGCCCCTATTTTTAATTTTTTAAAGTTTATTTATTTATGTATTTGAGAGAGAGCGAGAGAGTGCATGAACGGGGGGGGGGGAGGAGCAGAGCGAGAGGGAGAAGCAGACTCCCTACCTAGCAGGGAGCCAGATGTGGGGCTCTATCCCAGAACCTGAGATCAAGGCCTGAGCAGAAGGCAGATGCTTAACTGACTGAGCTACTCAGACACCCCTCATTGATTTTTAATTGTTAAATATTGCATTCCTGGGATGTGCAACCCTCAAATTTTTTTTTGCAGCCCTAATTGCACTCTTAAAAGTTAATTATTTTTAAACCCCAAAGAGTTTCATATATATTCGTTTATATCTATTGGCATTTACCATATTAGAAATTAAAACAAATTAAAAAGTCTATTTATTTAGAAATAACAATGACAGACCCATTACATGTTAATTTTGTATTTTTAAATGTTTCCCTAGAAATATTGTGAAAGGACTGGTAGTGCTCTATATTTTCGCAAATCTCTTGAAAATCTGTCTTAATAGAAGATAATCGAACTCTCATAGTTGCTTTTACATTCAGTCTGCTGTGATAAGTTGTTTTAGTTGAGGTATGTATAATAAATCTGGCCTCACATAAATAGTTTCAAAAGGGAGGTATCTTTTCTGATAAAATTGTGAATATTCATCTTTCATAGTACACCCAAACTCAACATGTAATAGCTAATTATTGGTTAGTTTGTGGTAGAAACCACATCAGTGACTTTTTGTTTATACAAATCTACTTGGCTATAATTCAAAAGGTGCCAAGTATATAGTGACAGATATAAAATTCGAATTTTCACTTGAAAGTTCTAATTTTGTCATTGGCAACTTTATGTAGTCATTTATTTTTCCTAAAGCAGCAAGCTCACTTCATTTATTTGAGAAATATTGGCTAAATACTTGAGTATAAAAACCCATAATTTGTAGTTTTAAGTAAAAATGATACTGAAAAAGTAACTAGTCTGTTTGCAACTCATACATTTAACATAAGCTATCCTGAAGAAAATGATCATGTTTTGGTATGCAGATGTGTTATTTCTATTGATTATTTTCATTTGTGTGTGTGTATGTAATTAGAGAAGGAGTGGGTAGGGGCAGAAAAAGTGAGAGAGAATCTTAAGCAGGCTCTCTGCCTAGCAAGAGCCTGACACAGGTCTCCATCTCACAACCTTGACATTGTGACCTTAGCCAAAATTGAGTCGGACATCAAGCATTGGATGCATAACCAACTGAGGTACCCAGGTGCCCCATATATCTATATATATTTTAAAATTTTATTTATTTGACAGAGAGAGCATAAGTAGGCAGAGCAGCAGGCAGAGAGAGAGGAGGAAGCAGGCTCTTCGCTGAGCAGGGAGCCTGATGCGGGGCTCAATCCCAGGACCCTGGGATCATGACCTGAGCCAAAGGCAGAGGCTTAACC
>NW_022631011.1:23812565-23950796 GCF_010015895.1 Lontra canadensis
AGATCTTTTACATCTTGTTTTCCTACGAAGTCTTCAAAATTCAATGTGTATTTGATATACTTTATAAGGACTGGTCACAGTTCAAGTGCTCAGTAGCCACGTGTGGCCCATGACTATCCGAGGGGAGAGCAGTGCTCTTTGGTGATGTTGGTACATTCAGCACAGTCCTGGGTTCTCCCACGCCTCCCCCTTGGTGAAAATCACCAGTCAGCAATAGTATTCTTTTTTTTTTTTTTTTTTTAAGATTTTATTTATTTATTTGACAGACAGAGATCACAAGTAGGCAGAGAGGCAGGCAGAGAGAGAGGGAAGCAGGCTCCCTGCTGAGCAGAGAGCCCGACGCGGGGCTCGATCCCAGGACCCTGAGATCATGACCTGAGCCGAAGGCAGAGGCTTAACCCACTGAGCCACCCAGGCGCCCCTCCTCTGATATATTTTTAATAGACTTTATTTTGTAGAACAGTTTTAGATTCACAGCAAAAACTGAGTGGAAGAAACAGAGCTTTCCCATATATCCTCTTCCCCACACAGGAAGAAGCCTCCTCCATTACCACCATCTCCTACCAGGATGGCACATTGGTTATAATTTTTTTTTTTAAGATTTTATTTGTCAGAGAGAGAAAGTGCAGGCACGTGTGTGAGCACACAAGCAGGGGGTGCAGCAGGCAGAGGGAGAAGCAGGCTCCCTGCTGAGCAAGGAGCCCCACGTGGGACTTGATCCTGGGTCCCTGTTTCATGATCTGACCTAAAGGCAGAAACTTAACCAACTGAGCCACCCAGGCATCCCACATTTGTTATAACTGATGAACTTAAATTGACACATCATTGTTGCCCAAAGTCCAGGGTTTACATGAGGATTCACTGTTGGTGTTATACATCCTGTGGGTTTGGACAAATGTATGACGACATGTATTCACCATTATAGTGTCATACAGAGTAGTTTTATTGTCGCCCAGATTCTGTGTGCTCTGTCTATTCATCCCTCCAACCCTCTGACAACGATTGCTCTTTTTACTGTCTCCATTGCTTTGCCTTTTTCCAGAGTGTCATGTATTGGGAATCCTACAAGATGTGTCCTTTCTTTCACTTAGTAATATGTATTTAAATTTCCTCCATGTCTCTTCATGGCTTTGATAGTATAGTTCTTTTTAGTGCTGAATATAGTCCATTTTATGGATGTACCAGAGATTTAGTCACCTACTGAAGGAGATCTTGGTTGCCAGGACAGTAAGTCTTTTTTGAATGGGTACTTCCCATTTCATAACACAGAATATCACAAAGAAATGTATTCAGAGGTCGAGATTTAATAAAATAAGTAATCATTTTTACCAATTTATTTTATATCATTACTTTGATATGTGCTAAACTGTTAACAATTTTTAGCCTCAAGTGATTTACCACCATTAGTGCAGATGTCAGCACAGTGAAAAAGGGACAGTAACATCGTAGTATTATGAAAATAGTTTTGATCTTGCTGGCTCTGTGAAAGAATTTCAGAGACCAGTAAGGGTTCATAAACACTTTGAGAACTGGGACAAACCCATTGAGTCATGATTTATTTATCTCCTTTATACATTGCTGGATTTAATTTTCTCATTTATAAAAAAAGATATTTGTATATATGTTCATGAGAGTATTAATATTTTTATTTGGGAATGTATTGCCCTTTCTTTTCTAAATGAGTTTGTGTAAGATTGGCATTTCTGTAAATACTTGAAATAATTTACTAGTCAATTTTATCTGGACCTGGATTTTCTTTAAGACTTTGATTGATATTTAATTTCTTTAATAGATAAAGGGTATTTAGATTTTCTGTTTTTTATGCCAGTTTTGGTGAATTTTCTCTTTGAGAAAATTTGTTTAAATATATTGAATTTATTGGCATGAAGTTGTTCGTAATATCCAGACTGTTCATTAATTATTCTTTTATATCTGTTATCTTTATTTGTTGATGTTCCCCCCTTCCCATACCTGATAAGTCTTTGGTGTTTTGTTTTTGGTCAGTGTTGCTAAGGATTTATCAGCTACTCTTTTCAATTATTTACTTTGTTTACTTCATATATTATCCATTTTCCACTTTACTGATATTTACTCTACGTTATCTTCTTTTATTCTACCTTGGGTTTAAATTGCTTCATTTTCTTGCTTTTTAAGGTGTGTGCTTAAATCATTAATTTTTTTTTTAATACCTTCTTTCCTTATGTAGACACTTAAAATTATTATTTTCTGTTAATCACTTGTAGTTGTAGCCACAGCTTTTGATGTGCTATGTTTTTATTATGCAGTTAAATATTTTCTTATGTTGTGGGTGTTTTTTTGGTTTAGTTTTTTGCTCTTTTACCTATAGATTATTTAGAATTATGTTGTTTCATCTCCAATTATTTGGGCCTTTTCTAATACATTTCTGTTACATATTTCTCATTTGGTTCTGTGTAGTCCCAGAACATACCAATGTTATTTTGGTCATCTGAGTTTATTGCTCATTTTTAATGGACTGTATATGGCCCAGAAAGCCTAAAATGTTTATTATGTGATCCTTAATAGGAAAAGTTTGCTGACTCTTGGTATAAGGGTGCTAAGATGATGACTTTGAGCCGCTCCTCTAGGATTTATATTACATATCTTTAATCATCCTCTGCCTTAAATAACAAATGACTTCAGGTATAGTATAAGATTCTTAAAATAGTATGCTTCCATTTCCCTGGTCTTTGGTGCTATTGTTGTCATACAGTTTACTTCCACATGTTAGAAATCTTATACTTCATTCCTATTTTTGCCTTAAATAGTCACTTATCATTTAAAGAGAGTAAAAATGTTTAAAACTCATTTACCAATTTTGGCATTCTTCCTTTGGATTCAAATATAGATTTCCATCAGATACCATTTTCTTCTGCTTCAAGAACTTACACATTTCTTACAGAGCATGTCTATGAATTTTCTCTGCTTTTGTTTTTCTTAAAAGCTCTTTATTTCACCTTTATTTTTGAAAGACATATTTGATAGGTATAGATTTCAAGATTAACACTTTTTCTTTGAATACATGAAAAATGTCTTCTGATCTGCATAGTTGTCATTCTTAATTCCTTTACATATACTATGTCTCGTTCCTCTTGATGCTTTTGAGATTGCTTTTCAGCAATTTAATTACATGTCTTGGAGAGGTTTGCTTATATTTATTCTGTTTGAGTTTCTTGGATTTGTGAGTTTATAGTTTTTATTATATTTGGAAAAGTTTAAGCTATTTAAGTTTGTTTTCTGTGTGCCCTTCTCTCTCCTCTGTTTTGAGACTACAATTCCATATGTTGGGTAGTTTTGACCATTGTAAAATTTTTTTTTTTTTTTAAAGATTTTATTTTATTTATTTGACAGAGAGAGATCACAGTAGACAGAGGCAGGCAGAGAGAGAGAGAGAGAGGGGGAAGCAGGCTCCCCACCGAGCAGAGAGCCCGATGCGGAACTCGATCCCAGGATCCTGAGATCATGACCTGAGCCGAAGGCAGCGGCCCAACCCACTGAGCCACCCAGGCATCCCAACCCATTGTAAAATTTTGGTCCCTTTTATGTGTGTGTGTGTGCACGCATGTTCATCTGTTGATGGATATTTTTGTTTCTACTTTTTGACTGTTATGAACAGAACTGCGGGAACCTTCATTTTTGTAGATGCATATTTTCCTTTTCCTTGAGTAAATAACCTGTGAGTGAAATTGCTGGGTTTTATGGTTAAGAATGTGTTTAACTTTGTAAGAAACTGCCAGATACTTTCCAAAGTGATGGTTGTACCATTCTACATTCTTATGAACAGTATATGATAGATCCAGTTGTTCTGCCATCATAGCATTTGACTGTTGTCAGTCATTTTTGTTTTAGTCATTCTGGTGGGTATTAGTGATACTTCCTTGTGGTTTTAGTTTACATTTATATGATGACTGATGGTATTGAACGCTTTAAGCTTATTGGCACCTTTTAGATCTTTTTGTGAAACATCTGTTCAGATCTTTATGTATTTTTAAATGGGTTATTTTCTTACTTGCATATAAAGAATACCTACTGGGATCAAGTCTTTTGTGAGAAACATCTGCTGTGATATTTTCTTTCAGTTTCTGATTTTTGTGTCTTTTTAAAAATGTTTTTTTGAGTAGAAATTTTAAATTTTGTTCAAGTATAACCTATCAGTTTCTTTCTTTTATGGTTTTGACTGTTTGTATCCCATCTAAGAAATCTTTGCCTGTGTCAAGGTCGCAAGAGACTTCTGTTTTCTAAAACTTTTACAAGTTTTATCTTTTATACTTAGGTATATCATCCGTTTTGAGCACACTCTTGTGTTTGTTGTTAAGCAGTGGTTAAGGTTTATTTTTTTCATATGAGTGTTCAGTTGTATGAGCACATGTAAGTCTGTTTCTGGATTCTGTTCTGTTGATTTGTATATGTACCTTTACACTAGTACCCACTCTCCACCGTCTTGATTATTCAAGACTTGAAATCAAGTAGTAGGAGGCAAGATTGTTCTTCTTCTTCAACACTTATGGCTATTCTAAAGCCTTTGCATGTCCTTTGAACATTTTAGATTCAGTTTATTTTCTACAAGAGTCTTCTGGGATTTTGATTGGAATTACATTGATACTATATATCAAACTGGGATGTCTTTTTAAAAATTTTAAAAATATTTTTCTATTTTGAGAGAGAGCTTGTATGCATGAGTGGCGGGGGAGGGGCAGTGGCATTGGGAGAGGGAGAGAGAGAATCTTAAGCAGGCTTCATGCCCAGCATGGAGCCCCATGTCGGATTTGATCTCACAACCCTGAGATTGTGACCTGAGCCAAAATCAAGAGTCGGATGCTTAACTGGATGGAGCTAGCTAGGAACCCCAAATTGGGACATCTTGAATCTTCTGAAAAAAATTTCCCACAACAATGTTTTATATATTTTTTTCTTTTGTTATAAAGATTTTATTTATTTATTTGAGAACAAAAGTACGTGCTTGAGTGGAGGGCAGAGGAAGAGAGAGAAGCAGACTCCCTGCCAAGCAGGGAGTCTGATGCAGGGCTTGATCCCAGGGTCCTGGGATCATGACCTGAGCCAAAGGCAGATGTTTAACCTACTGAACCACCCAGGGGCCCTATTTTTTTTTTTTCTTCTTTTCTTTTTATAAAGATTTTTTTATTTGAGAGAGAGAATATGTACACATATGCATGCGCATCAGGGGAGGGGCAAAGGGAGAAAATCTTCAAGCAGACTTCTTGCTGAGCGTGGAGCCCAACAAGGGCCTTGATCTCATGACCCATGAGATCATGACCTGAGCTGAAACCAAGAGTTGGATGCTTAATTAGCTGAGCCACTCAGGCACCATTTTATTTTCAATACAGGATCGTACACGTTTTTTTAAAATGTCATAAAGTAGTTCATGGTATTTGATGCTATCATAAATGGCATTTTTCAAATGTCATTTTCCAGTTATTTATTGCTAACATATACAAATAGAATTAATTATTGTATATTGATCTTGTATCCTGTGATTTTGCTGATTTTTACATATTAGTGTTTAGGATTATGTAGGTAGGATACAATCATGTTGAAATAAGAATGGTTTTATTTTTTCCTTTTCAATCTGCATGGCTTTTATTTCTTTTTTTTTTCCCTTGCTTTACTGAACCAGTTAGGATGTTCAGCACAATGTTGAGTAGAAGTGGTTGACATTGTACACATCATTGTTTTTTTTCCTGATCCTAGGAGAAAAATCTCCAGTTTTTGTTGGAGTTGTTTTATAGATGTTCATCATTAGTTTGAGGAAGTTCTCCTCTATTTGTAATTTGCTGAGCATTTTTATTCATGGATGGGAGTTGAATTTTTCACATACTTTTTCCATATCTATTGCAAGGATCATTTTTTTATCCTTTAACCTGTGAATGTGGTGAAATAAATACATCGACTCTTTTTAAATAGTAAACCAACCTTTCATTCTTGGGCTAAACTCCACTTAGTCATTATATATTTTCCTTTTTATATATTGCTGGATTCTATTTGGTGGTATTTTGTAAAGGATTTTTGTGTTTCTAGTTGTGAGAATTACTGGTTTATAGTTTTCTTGATTTGTCTTTGTCTGCTTTTGCTGTCATTGTAATCCTGGCCATATGAAATGGGTTAGGAGGCATCCCCACCTCTTCTGTTTTCTGGAAGAGATTTTCTTTAAATGGTTCATAGAATTCTCCATTGAAAATTGGAGCTTTCTTTGTGGGAAGACCTTCAGTTAGGAATCTAATGTATTTAATAAATGTAGGACTCTTGATGTTATGTTTTCTTTGACATCTGTTTTGATAATAGTTAACATCTTTTAAGTATTGGCCCATTTAATTTACAGCTTAAATTGTCAACTTGATTGGCATAATACATTCTTACTATCCTTTAATTCTAGAGTCTCTAGTGATGTTTTCTCTCTCTCTCTTTTTTTTCCTGGTATTGGCAAATTGTGGTTTCTCTCTAACTTTCTTCATTATCTACCCAGAGTTTTGTCAATTTCATGGATTTACCCCCCCCCAGAATCAACTTCTGTTTGTTTATTTTATTGATTTCTCCTCTTTGCTTTATTTCCTTCTTTTACTTTGTATACTTTTTCTAGCTTCTTACAGTAGAAGCTTAATTTATTTTAAGCCCTTTTGTTTACTGTTTATATCTTTTGTCCAGTTTTCTATTGTTTGCTTTACTGATTTTTTTTTTTTTTTATGTGCCTCTATATAGTGTAACCTTTTTACCCTTTTTCCTTTTAGATTTTGACTGGTAATGTTTTATAGAAGTTTTCAAGAACTATGTAGTAACATTAGTCCTTTCATCTTTTATGTCACTTTTAGAAAATATTCCAGCAAAGCAAGGTTTTTTAATTCACTTACATGTTTTTATAATTATTTGTCTTATTTATTTATTTATTTTAAAAGATTTATTTATTTTAAAGAGAAAGAGCGTGAGCGTGTGCACCCAGGTTGGGGGAAAGGCTGAGGGAGGGAATCTTCAAGCAGACTCCTGGCTGAGTGAGGAGCCCATCGTTGCGGGGCTCAATACTCTCTACCCATGAGATCATGACCTGAGCTGAAACCAAGTGTCAGACGCTTAACCCACTGACCCACCCAGGCACCCTTTGTTTTATTTCTTAAGTCTTTTAATTCATTTTGGGGTATGGCATACCGTGAGGTGGAGAACTGATGATATTTTTTTTCTAAATTATCCAGTTTTTCTCAACATTCTTCATTGTATAATCTATTTTCTTCTTAAATGGCATTGTTTTAATCTTTATTTTTTAGAAATTTCTTAGCTGTTATTATGGGTATAAACTTGGTATATGAATGAATCATTTTGTAAAGTTTCAAAAAAATTAAATTCATGTAATAATTTAGAATCACATCTTTACAGTAATTTTTCCTGCCTAGAAACTGTTAATGACTTTGAATTTATTATTTAGGTGTATTTTATATTCCTAAGTAAAGCTTTATAGTTTTCTTATTAAAATATTACAGGTATATTCTTACATTTACTGTTATTTACTGATATTCTTTTTCTTCTTTTTTTTTTTGTAAGATTATATTTATTTGACAGAGAGAGACATAGCGAGAGTGAGCACACAAACAGGGGGAGTGGGAGAGGGAGAAGCAGGCTTCCCACTTTGCAGGGAGCCTGATGCGAGACTCGATCCCAGGACCCTGGGATCATGACCTGGGCTGAAGGCAGATGTGTAATGACTGAGCCACCCAGGCACCCCATTTTCTTTCTTTTATATCATGTTTATAACGGACTATTTGCTAGTACATCCTTTAAATATTTGGTTTTCCTGAGCTTAGTCTTTGGGAAAAGATTTTTTAGTGATGGTTTAGTATTCCTTCTGCTATCACAGAAAGTTTAAGTTAAAATAATGGGTGGTAGAATGAAGGTTATTGGATTTCAACATAGGTGCTCTCAGGACTGAGTTTGTTATCCTTATTAATTTTCTTTAAAAAATTTTTTTAAGGTTTTATTTTTAAGTAAACTCTGCACCCAACATGGGGCTCAGACTTAAAACCCTGAGATCAAGAGTCACATGCTCTACTGACTAAGCCAGCCAGGTGCCCAGACTTTTTAACTTTGTAATTTAATCCTCATGTGGAAATTTCTATCTTCTCTTACTGTCTTTTTTCCTTCTTAAACCTCCATTTTTGGGCGCTTTTTTTTTTTTTTTAAACCTCCCTACTCTTTTTGTTGTCTTATGTGTTTATATCTTCCATAGTAAGATTTTGTTAACATTTCAGGATTATGTGATTTAGGGGACAGTGTCATCTTCATTGTTTTCCTGTTGTATGGATGTTACATATGTGTTGAATGTAAATATTCCCTTATATATATCCTATATATAATATATATTCCCTTATATATATTCTATAATGTAGAATTATAAAATTGGATATTTTGAACTAATTTATGTGTTTGGTATAATGTTTTCCAATAATGGAGGGTTTGGTGCTCTCAAAATAATTCCATTCAATTATAAGTAATTGTTACATTTATACAATATACATTCACAAAAAGAATGCTAACTGCACTTTGTTATGGGGAGAAATGATTCCACTAAATGTTAATAATCATTTCGAGAATTCCCTCCCCTCCAGTATTTTAAACATTCTCAACTGTTTTTATGACACTATTTAATTTTCCCTAGCTTCATTGAAGTATAATTTATATGGATTAAAATTCACCTATTTTTAGTGTGCAGTTTGAATTTGGGTAGTTCTATATAGTCATGTAACTACCACCACAATCAAGATACAGAAGTTTTGTCATTCTGAAAAGTTTCTTTGTGCCCCTTTGAATATAAGCAGGGGACCTTTGGCTTGAAGCAGCCACCTCAGTATTTTTTTTTTTTTAAACTGTTGCTGATTTTTAGTATTGACAAGAGTTGTGTAACCTTCACCACAGTCCTAGAACATTTCCATCACCCCAGAAAGAAATAGGTGTTTGTTTAAAGTCACTCCCTCTTTCTACTTTTAGCCTTAGCAATCGCTAGTCTGCCTTGTGTCTGTAGATTTACCTTTTCTGGCAAATACAAGCATACAATATGTTTTATTTTTCTGTGTCTGGCTTCTTTCATTGGACATAATCATTATCAACTTCTGAGCATTTTTATGAAATGAAATTTTTTTTAAAACAGGGTATGACTCTACTAATGATGGGGTCAGCAGATGCTCTTCCTGAGGAACCCTCAGCTAAAACTGTCTTTGTAGAAGACATGACAGAAGAACAGTTAGCATCTGCGGTAAGATATACCACGTTTTGTATAAAAATGATTGCTACAGGTACTAAGATGCCTTTCAGAAAGTAGCATCTAATCATTTTAAAGATTTGGGGCGCCTGGGTAGCTCAGTCGGTTAAGCGTCTGACTCTTGATTTCAGCTCAGGTCATGATATCAGGGTCGTGGAATCAAGCCCTATGATGGGCTCCACCTCTAAGAAGAGTCTGCTTGAGATTCTCTCCCTCTTCCTTTGCCCCTTCCCCTGCTCAAGTGCACACACTGTCTCTCTAAAATAAATAAATCTTTAAAAAAAGTGTTTTGAAGATTTAATTGGTAATATCAAGATATATGTTCTTGTTTAGTTTGAAGATTTTATTAGAGCACATGGGTGAGTTGTGGGGGGGAAGGGGAGAGTGAGAGAAAATCTCCAGCAGATTCCACACTGAACATGGAGCCTGACCTGGGGCTCCCCAAGATGTATGTTTTTAGAACTAAAAGTTTTTATTTTTGAAATTGGCTTGAGGAGTTCTGATATAATTGGGTAATTCAGTGCAAAGTCAATTAGTGTCTTTAATAAATAAGTGTTGGGCAGTGCTAGCAATGCTATTATTTTATGGGAAAAGAGGCTTTCAGTATTTTTGAGAAGGGAATTAAAACAATGTCAACATAATGCAAGTGAACATTTCTGTTAGAAGTGTAAAACTATTACTCTTGGGTAAAGTTGGAATATAAATTGGTATGAGTTGGTAAATTATATTTCAAAGTGTGAACTTTAGTGATTTTATATATGCTATGTCATTTTATAAAAATGTTTTAATCCTTGTCCTTTTCAGATGGAATTACCATGTGGATTGACAAACCTTGGTAACACTTGCTACATGAATGCTACGGTTCAATGTATTCGTTCTGTGCCTGAACTCAAAGATGCCCTTAAAAGGTAAGACAGAAGATAAATGTGAGTTCTTTTGGTGGGTAAGGGACACTCACATTTTGGTGAGTAGTGTTTTGTGTATAAATGTGTGTATAATTTTTTAGCAACTTTACTGAGATACTCCTTTACTGTATAGTTCATCCCTTTAAAGTATTCAGTTAAATGGTCTTTATTCAGCAGGTTGTACAACCATCACAACAGTCTATAATTTTAGGATCTTCCCCCCCCCCCCCCAAAGAAACCTTATATTCACAGGCAATCACTCATTTTACCATTCCCACCTCCAGCTTTAGGCAACCATTTCCCTACTTTCTGTCTTACAGATTTTCCTGTTCTGGACATTTCATATAAAATGGAATCATAAAATGGGTGACTTTTTGTGACTGGATTCTTTTAGCATAATATTTTCTGGGTTTATTCATGTTGTAGTATGTATGTAGTATGTAGTATGTATCATGTAAGTATGTAGTATGTAAGTATGTAGTATGTATCAGTACCTCATTCTTTTTTATGTCTGAATTAATAGCCCATTATTAATGAACATACTGCATTTTGTTGATCAGTTCATCTGTTAACATTTGATTCATTTCTAGTTTGTAGCTCCTTTGAGTAATGCTACCATGCACATTCAAAGACAAGTTTTTGTGCAGACCAGTTTTTTTCATTTCTTTTGGTTATGAGTGGCTTGCTTGACCACATAGTAACTATGTTAAACAACATTTTGAGGAACTGTCAAACTGCTAGGCACCATTTTACCACCAATGTAAGGGAGTTCCAATTTCTCCACCTCCATGCCAATATTGTTATTGTATGTCTTTGATTATAGTCATCCTAAGGGTAAAATCATCTCTCATTTGTAGTTGTCATTTGCATTTACATCATGACTAGTGATGTTGAGCATCCTTTCATGTGCTTACTGGCATGTATATCTTTGGAGAGATGTCTGTTTAAATCCTTTGCCTGTGTTTTAAATGGTTCATCTTTTTATTATTCAGTTCTAAGTGTTCTTTATATATTCTGGATACAAGTCCTTTTTCAGTTAGATAATTTATAAATTTTTCATTTTGTGAGTTGTCTTCACTTTTTTTTTTTTTAAAGATTTTATTTATTATTTATTTGACAGAGATCACAAGTAGGCAGAGAGGCAGGCAGAGAGAGAGAGGAAGGGAAGCAGGCTCGCTGCTGAGCAGAGAACCCGATGCGGGGCTCGATCCTAGGACCCTGGGATCATGACCTGAGCCGAAGGCAGAGGCTTTAACCCACTGAGCCACCCAGGCGCCCCTTGTCTTCACTTTCTTGATGTTGTTTTGTAACACAAAAGTTTTTATTTTTGATTAATTTAATTTTTGTGTTTTGTGTGTGTGTATCTTACGTATGAAACCATTGACTAATCCTAGGTCACAAATATTTACTTCTATTTTGTGAAGAGTTTTAAGCTCTTAAATTTAGGTCTCTGATCCATTTTTATTCTGATCCATTTTCAGTTAATTTTTATGTATAGTGGGGAGTTGGTAGTTGGTATTCCATTTTTTTGCAACTTGATATCTAGTTTTTCGAGTACCACTTGTTGAAGACTACTCTTTTCCCTGTGGAATTGCCCTAGCACCTTTAAAAATCATTTGCTCATAAGATGTATGTAGTAAGATTTATTTCTGGACTCTCAGTTCTAGTTTAGAAATAAATACATTGATTTGTATTGATTTGTCCTAATGTTAGTGAGTAATGATTTTACAAAGAAGTAAAACTTTCTTTTATACCATATACAAAAGAAAAAAGAATAAACAATTATTCATGTTTTGAAAGCCTGTGAAATAGTCTATAAATGAGAATCACTTCTCAGTGAGTCTAAATATGTAACTTAAAAATATAGAGCTGAATTCTGACTAAATTTATTGCAATTGTCTTGATATATATATACACTGTCACTTCTTAATGTAGGTTAGAGTTGTATACTGCAGTTTGGATTCTTAGCCAGCTTTGTGAATATTGATTTTTTTTTTTTTTCTTTTTCCTTAGTGGCTTGGGAAATGCTTTGATAGAACTGAGCAGTAGAGAGGAGAGAGAAGGTTTATGCAGAAACCTGAGAGTAACCGAAAGGTTTTCTGAATTTCTCTGAAGTGAATAGTTGTCAAGTACTTATGAAATTGCCTAGATTGTAGCTGATGTACTTATTAGTGTACAAGACACAGGACCTTACGGTCTTAATTGAGAAAGGCCGTCAAGTTTGGTACTGTTTCAGAACTGCTTTTTTGGGAAATGTTAAAGTCAAAGTTATTTTTCCTCAGTTTGTAGTTATTTCTCCACTATTTTCCTATGCGGCTTGTTACTGATAAAAGATCTAGTTATCAGTCTTATTTCTTATTCTTTTCTGTTAATAACTTTTAGGGTTTTTCCTTTATTTTTGTTTTTCATAGTTTTCCAATAGGGTAGGTGTGGGATTTTCTTTTTTATCTTACTTAGTGCTGAGTGAGCACTTTTTCTTTTTCTTTTTTTTTTTTTTTTTTAAGATTTTACTTACTTATTTTAGAGAGGGAGAGAGAGAGAGAGAGAGTGCGAATGGATGGGCAGGAAAGAGGGGCAGGGAGGCCAATGTGGGGCTCTGTCCCAGGACCCTGGGATTGTGACTTGAGCTGAAGGCAGACACTTAACCGGCTGAGCCACCTAGGTGCCCTGAGTGAGCCCTTTCATTTTGAGGACTCTTGTCCTAAACTTTGGACATTCTTGACTCTTACTTCTTGAGAGAAGCTTCTCTATTTTATATAGCTTCCCTGATATTCTGAATAGTAGAATTTCTGGATCTATTTTTCACATTTCTTTTTTTTCCCTTTGCACTTTTATTTTTTTATTTTTATGTGCTGTGTTCCAGGGGAGTGTGTTAGTTCTATTGTACCTTTCACTGATTTGTGCATTAGCTTTATTTCACAGCTTCTTATTTATCACAACCTTCTTTTCTTTAATCTCCTCTTCTTAATTTTGGATGATTCCTGCTTTTATTTCTCTGAGGCTCTGAAGTACTCTTCTTACCTCCCTCCCACCCAGCCAATTTGGTCCTTTCGATTTTAACTGTTCACTTGAGATGTAAGGATTGATTTCATATTTGTTTGAAGATTGTGTACTTAGGCAACTATGTCCCAGTTGCAAATGATCTAATGAGCAGCTTGTTGGGCAGCTCCCTGCCCTAGAAGGTAGCTACTTGGGATAGAGTTGCCTTTTTTCCAAGACTTCTTCTGTACTTTTTTCACCTGGGATACCTTCTAGCTTCTATTCCAAAGAGAACTCTTCCATGTTTTGGAGTTATTTCTCTGAGTTTTGTGTAATAAGCAGGGGAGATTTCATCCTGTTGATTCAGTGTTCTTGAAACCAGATGAAGTATTTTTTGAATGCTTAGATTTTACAAGAGGTTGGAAACCGTTGTACTTAACTAACTTAATATAAGAGGATGGGGTTGTATGTCTTTGGAAAAATGGCACTAACTGATAAAATAGGAATGAAAGAAGAGAGGAAAATTTCCATGGAAGATGTTTTACAACTGGTGATGCTGAAGCTCATGCTTAAATACTTAAGGATTTTTATTTGGCAGGTTCTGGAGAGTGGGATATATGTTATAAAGGCTAGAAAGGAAATAGACTGGGTTAGCTGAAGAGGCAATGAGGGCCAGGAACCAGAGCTGCAGGTAAAATCTGATTTGGTTGATGCTGCCCGATAGTGGAACCTCATGATAATGTAGGAGTTCTGAATTTAGAACTTAAAGTGAAAAGTGTATATAATAAAAATTACCCTTAAATTCTGTGAGTTACGAAAAACAGTATCTCATGGCCATATTTTTATCTTACTGGAGATTGGCAAGGCACCTTTTGGGAAGTAGCACATAGTTTTTTCATTAGCAGTTACTAGGTTGTTATTTAACTTGCATTTTCAAATTTGTATAGGGATGATCTGTTCTTGATAGAACTTAACTATAAAATTGGTTGGACCCAACCTTTTTTTTTTTTTTTTTTCCATTTTAAATGTACATTTTCTGTGTCTTAGGGTCAGTTTTTAAAATTTGTTTTCCTATGAATTTGTCCTTATGTCTTTAAGATATTTTAGCATAAGAGTTCTCTATTTTGGACCTGTATTTTCCCCTATTTTTACTTATTTGCTAGATATATAGAAATTTATACATATAAATTTACCGTTGCCAGAGGTTTGTATATTTTATTTTTCACAGAAATCAGTTAGTAGGTTTATTCAGTCAGTTCTTTTGATTGTCTGACTTATTCTTTTTTTGTTTGTTTTGATTTATTTTTTTTCCTTACACTGTTTTATTTTAAGTTGTATGCTTACATCATTTATTTGTTCTTTTGTACTAATGAAAGTATTTAGTTTTGAGTGTTGGCCTCTATTCCCTATTCATTAGATGAGACTATACAGATATATTTTTTTAAAGACTGTAAAATCTCTTCCTTTTGACTCCCAATTTTCTAATTTAACAGACATTTAATTTAACAGACATTAACATACAAAAAAGAGTACAAACAAACTATCCCATAGTGAACACATCTGTGTAACCAGTACAAACAGAACCCTATCAGCTTCTAAAAATCCCCTCACGATTCTCCCTTCCTGATTGCTACTCCACCTTTCTGTTCAAATTGTTAATACTAATGTGATTTTTAACCTCATAGATTAATTTTGCCTGTTTGGAATTCTTTGTGAACAGAAACATAGATTGTGTTCATTTGGGTCTAGCTCATTATTTTTGGGTTAACTGTGTGTTTGTAGTTGTAGTTCATTCATATATATGCTGTATAGGATACCGCTGTATGCACATACTACCAAATTATTATCCATTTTTCTGTTGATGAATGTTTGCGTTGAGCTGATGTATGATTGATGTGAATATTTCACAGATGATAGAAGAGTCAAGGCATACTGTTTTTGTAGGTGATAAAGTATTAGTAGACATTAAATTGATGAATTATATTCAGATTTTCTGTCATTAATTTTTATATATTGTTGACTTGATAAAGACTAGAAAAGGTACTTTTTTTTTATGTATTTCTGTTACATCTCTCATTACTCATGTCAATTCTTCCTTTTACTTTCTAACAGTTATTCTTTGTAAAGTTTAATTGTTAATATTGTTTGGTTTATTGGATGGTTTCTTAGAAATTAAATGTTAGTGTAATGAGAGTTTTTTGTGGGGGAATGCTATTAAATCACTCATGATTTTCCATTTTCAGTTATTAAGAAAAAATTATTAGTGTAGCCTTTTCCATAAATGTAGGAATAGTTACTTAGCAGTGTCACCCTGTAACTAGAAGTAAAATCAGTAACAGCAGCAGTTGTGTCATTACATACTTCACTGATGTTTTGGGATACACTTGCTTTATTGGTACTTCAGCTTCAAAAATGCCTTTTAGGTAGTTGTAAACTGAGTGGGAAACTATTAATGATTTTCCCTTTTTAAAAAGAACATATGTAATTTAGACATTATGAATTATATATTAAAAAATTAAAAAAAACTTGAGTCACAGCAATTTCTGAAAGATCTAAATAAACAAAAGAGAAAAACAGAACTTCTTAATTGGGTATAATTTAACATATTTTCTGTGACCTCTTTCATTCTACTTATATAGCACAGAGGTTTTTTTGTTTTTAAATGGAAATATTTACATATAGTAAATATGAAATATCTTGTGTTTGGTGTGATCAGTTTTGATAAGTGCAAATTCTCTGTAATCCATTTTACAAACTGTAGAACATTTCCCTCATCTCAGGATCTTTTTGTACTTTTATCTTTTCCCAGTCCTCATCCCCTCCACCACCCAGCTCTACAAGCAGCTACTGACCTCTTATTTGTTTTGTGCATTCTGGAAGTTAAATGTACAGAGATTTGGCTTAGTTCACCATCATAGTCTTTGAAGTTTATCCAGGTTATTGATGGTATGGATAGTTTGGTTGGTCCACATTATTGCCACTCTTGGTTGATTTCAGTCTTTTTCATTTTAGTCCCTCCAGTGGGCGTTTTCTTTTGTTTTGTTTTTTAAGGCTTTATTTATTTATTTGACAGAGAGACAGCAAGAAAGGGAACAAAAGCCAGGGGAGAGGGAGAAGCAGGCTTCCTGCTGCACAGGGAGCCCAATGAGGGGCTCCATCCCAGGACCGTGGGATCATAACCTGAGCCAAAGGCAGATGCTTAACTGACTGAGCCACCCAGGTGCCCCACCACTGGCTGTTTTAATCATAGTGAATAGGCAGTCATTCCCCTACCTCTCAAGTGTTTCATATTATCTGAATGATAATTTCTGATCCTGTGTCATAAGACATTATATGAGTGAAAACTATTGTATTGTAATATTCATAATGGCCAGTCCTCTGTGTTGTTTTAAATTAAATGAGGATTATAAGTTAAAGTGAATTTAGAAGTCATGTAATAGAAACGCTACAGTATATAGGTAGCTGATGGACTTGAAAATTAAGTGACTTATTTAAGGTTACATAACAAGTGAATGCTGAATGTAGGTGTATTAACTTTGATTTAATGTTTTTGACCCAAGGTTTTTTTCTTATTTCTGAAAGTGTGTTTTATTTTCTTTGTAATAATGGACATTAAGAGTGTACTTTTTTGTTTCACATTGTTTTCAGGAAATTTTTTTTTTTTTTTAATAAGTTAGGAGAAAGAATTTCAAGTAGGCTTCATTTATCTAAATTCCCTTTTTTCCTAGTGTTCCTTTTTTGCCCATATAATGGTTATAGGAATAAGACCAGAAGGGAAGAAGATAAAAAATGTAAACAACTCAGATTAAGTTGCAGTTGAGGGTATAATCATAAACTCTTTTAATTAATTTCTTCCCTTTTGAGTTTCAGAATGAATTGAATCCTATTTAATTCTGCCTTAATGTTCCCAGGTATGCAGGTGCCTTGAGAGCTTCAGGGGAAATGGCTTCAGCACAGTATATTACTGCAGGTCAGTATCTTAAATATATGCCTTTCTGATAGGACAGTGTGTAGTGTTCAAGAAATGTTACTTTTCACCCAGTTTGTTTAGTAGCTTTCAGTTTACAAAAGATATTTTGTAGAACATCATCTCATTTAAAACTGGAGTACTTATACTTAGTGTTAAGCAACTTAAGGACCTATTTTATTATTCAAATTGTAAACCAATGAGGTCTGTTTTTTCTGAAAAATAGTCTGGATTTTTTGGATTAAAATTAATTTTGGCTTTAGGTTCTATTAGTAAAATATATCTCTGGGCATATACAGAGAGAGGTTTTATTGTAGTTGATACAGTCATTATAAGAGAGCGTCTTAGTGGGTGTTAGTGTAAGGAAATAGTATAAAGTATGAGGAGAAACAGAAATTCTTAAAGGATAGAAATAACTTATTTCTTCATTACATGAGACCATATATTTTGTCCCCATTTGTTTTGGGCTGGTTTTAAAAATGAATACTCTTAAGTCATTAGGTTAGGTTGGTGTAGGGTATTTTTATAGACGTGCCTTTTTTGGGGTAGAGGGTAACAGCTTTATGGAGATAAAATTCACATCCCATACAGTTCACCCACTTAAGTGTGTAAATTCAATGTCTTTTACTATATGTGGAGCTAAAAAACAATTTTAGAATATTTTTGTGGCCTTGAAAAAGAAACTGTAACATTTAGCACTCAATCTGTTTTCTCCTCACCACTCCCAGCTTTATGCAACCATTAATCTACTTTCAGTCGCAATATATTTACCTATTCTGAACTTTTGACATAAATGGAATTACATAGTATGTGGTCTTTTTTGACTGGCTTCTTTCACTTAGAATGTTTTCAAGGTTCATTGACATTTTAGTATGCATTAGTACTTTTTTTCCTTTTAATTGCTGAATAAGATTCCATTGTAGGGATATATCACATTCCATTTGTCCTTTCATCCCTAATAGACATTTGGGTGGTTTCCACTTTTTGACTATTACAAGTATTGCTGAAAATTTTTACAAACTTTTCTGTGGACATAATGTTTTTATTTCTCTTGGGGGCATATCTGGGAGTGGAATTGCTGGGTCATATGGTAACTATATTTAACTTTTTGAGCAACTGCCAGGCTGTTTTCCAAAGCAGTTGGCATCATTTTATATTTCTCCCATGAATGAGGTTTCGAATTTCTCTTAATAATACTTGGTATTGTCTGTCTTTGATTATAGCCAGCCTAGGGGTGTGAAGTGGTATCTCATTGTGGTCAGCTGTTCATTTGTAATACTATAAACAGTAGGTTTCTTTGTGTCATTTGGGGTTAGAGATTTTCCTTTGACCTTTTTTTCCCTGAAAGTAGATTTATTTGTTGAAATGAGGTTTTTAATGAGAAAAATATGATCACTTTTATCTAGTTTACTTGATTGCTTGTGTATCTGAGAGTAACTCGGAATGGCAGCAACTTCTCCAGTATCCTATGAGTCTTGTAGTGAAGGGTTGAAAGATACTGTTCTTCATTTTTAAATTTTATTCTGTGCTAAATTTAAAATTAGCACAAAGAACAGTTCCAAGAACCAATTACAAACTTTTTTTCACAGCTGGTTCATCATTCTCTGTAACAGTGTTCTTTTTTCTGAACCATTTGAGAGTAAGGTACAGACATCCTG
Organism: Lontra canadensis; assembly: GCF_010015895.1. Classification (NCBI taxonomy): domain Eukaryota; kingdom Metazoa; phylum Chordata; class Mammalia; order Carnivora; family Mustelidae; genus Lontra; species Lontra canadensis. The sequence goes on from NW_022631011.1 coordinate 23,831,349, forward strand.
TCTTATTCCTGAATACTTTAGTATGTATTTCCCAAGAATAAGGACATTTAGAACCACAAGACAATCACCATTTTTCAAAGTCTAGGAGTTTAACATGGATAAAGTACTCTAAAATACAAATGACTTAAATTTTGTCAGTTGACCCAATATTGCCCGTTATAAAGTTGTTTTTCTATTTTGTTTTGGGATCCAGTTTAGGATCACATATTGATTTGCGTTTAGTTGTCATGTCCAACTAGTCTCTTAATGTACAGTGAGTGCATTTTTGACTTTTTTATTTCAAACTAATGAAGTACTTTGAGATGCTGTTTATGGTATACATTAAATCTTAAATCATTTTTTATTTTGGGTAATGTGTACCTTAAAGTGTTACTACAATTTGGGCTTTTCTATTTTAAGAAATATTACATTGGTAGTGACACAGGATTTTAGCTATCCCTCCTCCCAAAAGTTTTTTTAAAGATTTTATTTATTTGTCAGCACACATGCACGCAAGCAGGGGGAGCAGCAGAGGGAGATGGAGAAGCAGACTCTCCATTAAGCAGGGACCCTGATGCGGAACTTGATCCCAGGAAACTGGGATCAATGACCAGAGCCATTGGCAGATGCTTAACTGACTGAGCCACCAAGGAGTACCCCCAGAATATTTTAAATACCATGTTTAGTTGTCTTATTTGGGAACATTTTGTTAAACACTGGCTTTGTGCTGAGATACAGTATTTGTGGGTCTTCCGTTTGTATAATAATGGTAGATAACATTTCACATATTAGTTAATAAGACAAGTCAGGAAAGGCTAGACTAGAATTTTGCTGTACTTGAAGTAAAGGCAAGGTGTGATAGCTAGGAAGTCAGCAGAGGAAAAGTATTCTCAACTCCCAGAGCAGGGCTGTGACTGACCATGAGATTTATGAAGGTGAGGGAGGATGGTGGAGGAAAGATTTTGAAGAAGGCAAATTAATTTTGGTTTTTAGCTATCAATAGAGTCATGAGGTATGTTTAACAGATTTTAAAATTTAGGAGTTGAGTAGATGGGAACCAAGTACAGGCTTAAAAGGAGGTAGGTTGAGAGTGGTGACCTGATGACCTGATAATGGCATAGTACCAGAACAGTAACATTAGCCTGTTTGATCTCTAGACAGAGGTTATGTGTTTGCTCTAGTGAATGAATATGCCCTGCTTTGTTTGGGAAGACAAAGCCTGGCAAAGAGAGAGACCGAGGGGTAGGACTCAGAAGTTGTTTATAGTTAGTCATTACATTATAAAGTCTGGTCAGTTCTTTAAGATTTAAAAACAAATTTTTTTTAAAAAAAGATTTTATTTATTTATTTGACAGAGAGCGAGAAACAGCAAGAGAGGGAACACAAGCAGGGGGAGTAGGAGAGGGAGAAGCAGGCTTCCTGCTGAGCAGGGAGCCCGATGTGGTGCTGGATCCCAGGACCCTGGGATCATGACCTGAGCCAAAGGCAGACGTTTAGCGACTGAGCCACCCAGGTGCCCCCAAACAAATCTTTTTCTTATTGTGAATTTGACAACTAGTAGATATAAGTAGATATACTTAAAAATATTACTCAGCAGTTTTTGTTTGTATTAGTCTAGAATTAATATACAGTAACATGTATTACATATGTCATCATTTTGTTAAAGCTGTGTTTGCTTTGTTTTTAAGCCCTTAGAGATTTGTTTGATTCCATGGATAAAACTTCTTCTAGTATTCCACCTATTATTCTACTGCAGTTTTTGCACATGGCTTTTCCACAGTTTGCAGAGAAGGGTGAACAAGGCCAATATCTTCAACAGGTAAACAGGGCAAGGTTCTGTGGTTTTCATTTTGTAAACATAAAACTTAGGTGTTGTACACTTACTGTGTTTATTTGTATTTCCAAACATGCTCCAATTTTCAAGTCCTCTGTGGTTCACATCATCCTCATTTCTTGGCTGGAGTGGTCTGTTAACTATTACCTTGCTTCTGTTTTTGTCCTCCTACAGTGCTTCTCCACACAGTCTCCAGAGTCTATAAAATGTAAATAGGGTTATCTTGGTCCCTTGTTTGTTACCTCCTAGTGATTTTCTGTCCTAGTCCTGAATAATCGAGGTCCTGTGTCCCTGTCTGAGCTCTCATGTGCCACTCTCTCCCTTGCGTACTTCTTTTGACTCTCAAACACACTGGCTTCCTACTCAGTTTTTAAACCCTCCGGTACCATCTTTATGCAGGGTCTTTGCTCTTATTTCTTTGGCTTTCAGATAGCGCATGGCTTGCTTCCTCACCTCACTCGGGTCTCATGGCTCAAGTGTCAAGGCATCACAGACGTTTCCTTGACTCGCCTATTGAAATGGCACACTTCTTTCCCTTCATCACTTTCTGTTCCCATATTGCTTTTTTTATTGTTATTTTTATTATTTTTTCATACTGCTTTTTTAATTCATAACTCTTCTCTTTAGGTGAATTTGTCATATTTTGTTTATGTCCCCATTGAGAACGTTTTCTGTTTTGGTTATTGCTGTTTATTCCTGTTTCTAAAACAGTAGTTAGCATAAGGAAGAGCTCAGTAAACATCTCTTGGATAAATGAATATTTTGGAATTCCTCATTGTTCTGAAGATCGTATAATAATCTAGTTTGACTTAATATTTTTAAATAAAAAACAGCTTTCTTCCCCTTCCCTAAGGAACCAGTAATTCTTTTGGAAGGATTTTGTAGATAAAACATTATCAATAGCCAGGTTTATTTACTTTGTCATTTTTTAAATTACAGGATGCTAATGAATGTTGGATACAAATGATGCGAGTATTGCAACAGAAATTGGAAGCCATAGAGGATGATTCTGTTAAAGAGGTAATTGACACATTTGTGATTATAGATTTTCATTATACCTTGATAATTATACTCCCCCCATGCCAAAAGCTTGAAATAAATTTATCCTAATAGACATGTATTTGAATACTTTGGATGCTCAGCCTGTAGTTAGAATTTGAAAGCTTGCATTTGACACTTGAATGCATTGTATTGTTTATTAAACTTAATTGATATTACTGAGCATCTGTAGTCTTTTGGTAGTGTTTTTTGAACAGTAGAAGGATTTTCCAGAAAGGGATTACATTTTTAAAAGCCTAAATATGTATTTACTAAACTGGATTGTGTGGGGAAAATATACATTAGTACCTATATAAAGAAAAATTAGAATTTTTATTTCATTTTAATTTTTGCAGACAGATTCTTCATCTGCATCAGCAGTGACACCTTCTAAAAAGAAAAGCTTAATTGATCAGTTCTTCGGAGTTGAATTTGAAACTACGTATCCTTATGAGCCAAGATTTGTAGAGATGTACTCATAACTTACTAGAAGTGAATTGGTACCAGTAGCCTTGTTGACTCATTGGAGTGGTGGGTGGGGTATGGTATATAGGTAAATTCTTCAGAGGCTTTTATGCCTAAAAGATATAATGAAACTTAGGAATTTGGAAAAATACCCCATCAGAGTAATCCTAAAGTTAGATAAATGTACACTTTAAGGATAGCAGAGTCAGCCTCATTAATTCACTTCATAGGAAATTAATTTTTTATTGTATGAAACAGAGTATATCAGCCAGATTTTATATATAAGATTGAACTAGTTCATAAAACATGAATTCATGAATTCAGGGAAGGACTATTTTCTAGGTCATGGGTGGAAACTTAGATTTCTTTTTATATATTTTTGTGTTAAAACCATTTTAAGACTGTATAAGTACCGGGGCACCTGGGTGGCTCAGTGGGTTAAAGCCTCTGCCTTTGGCTCAGGTCATGGTCCCAGGGTCCTGGGATCAAGCCCCGCTTCGGGCTCTCTGCTCAGTGGGGAGCCTGCTTCCTCCTCTCTCTCTCTGCCTGCCTCTCTGCCTACTTGTGATCTCTGTCAAATAAATAAATAAAATCTTTAAAAAAAAAAAAGACTGTATAAGTACCAACTTACATTTGTTTAGTTTATCCTTTTATTACTTTTATATTACTCATATTGTTAAGTGCGTGAAGCACTTTAAAATATGTTGAAACAAATGTGGGGAAACAAAATGTTTTAAAATACCAGTGGATAATGCTATTTTTAAAATTTTAGTATAATTAATATACAGTGTTACATTGGTTTCAGATGTATGATACAGTGATGCAACAGTTCTATACATTACTCAGTGCTCATTACAATAAGTGTACTCTTAATCCCTATCACCTGTTTCATCCAGACCCTCACCCACCTCCTTTATTCTTGTTGAGAGTGAAATAGTAGTATTTCTTACTCTGACTTACTTCACTTTTATTATACACCTTTGATCCATCTATGTTGTTGTAAATAGCAAGATTTCATTTTTTATGGCTGAATAATATTCCATTGTAGATTCCTCCCACATCGTCTTTATCCATTCATCTATTGATGGATAGTTGGGTTGCTTCCATAATTTGGCTATGGTAAATAATACTGCAATAAACATAAGGGTACATATGTCTTTTCAAGTAGTGTTTTTGTATTCTTTGTGAAATACCTAGTAGTGGAATTACTGGATTAAATGGTAGTTCTATTTTTAATTTTTTGAGGGGGTTCTTTTTTTTTTTTTTTTTTAAGATTTTATTTATTTATTTGACAGACAAGATCACAAGTAGGCAGAGAGGCAGGCAGAGAGAGAGGAGGAAGCAGGCTCCCTGCTGAGCAGTGAGTCTGATGCGGGGCTCCATCCCAGGACCCCGGGATCATGACCTGAGTCAAAGACAGAGGCCTTAACCCACTGAGCCACCCAGGCACCCCAAGGCGGTTCTATTTTTAATTATTTGAGGAAACTCCATATTGTTTTCCATAGTGGCTGCACCAGTTTGCATTCCCACCCACAGATGTGTATGAGAGTTCCTTTTCCTCGCCAGCACTTGATTTTCTGCGCCCCCCTCAGAGATGGGGAGAGAGAGAGGTGGGGTGGGGGAGGGAGAATCTTAAGTAGGCTCCATGTCCAGTGCAGAGCCTGACGTGGGGGTCAATCTCACAACTCCAAGATACGACCTAAGATGAAATCAAGAGTCGGATGTTTACAACTAGCCACACAGGGACCCCAGCACTTGTTTTTCATGTTTTTGATTTTAGCTATTCTGATAAAGTGTGAGGTGACATTATGGTTTTGATTTTCATTTCCCTGATGATGAGTGATATTGAGCATCTTTTCATGTGTTGGCCTTCTCTGTGTCTTTGGAGAAATGTCTATTCTCTTTATATCTTCTGCCCATTTTTAAATTGAATTATTATTATTTTCATGTTGTATAAGTTCTTTATATATTTTGGATACTCACCCTGTATCAGATATCATTTGCAAATATTGATGCTATTAATTTTAATAGCAAGAGGATAATTTATTATGTTCAACATATAATTTATTATATTATAGCAGATTGATTACCTGTTGGGATATTCCTTATCCTATTTCTCAAAGCATGAAATGTACAGAATCTGAAGAAGAAGAGGTCACTAAAGGAAAGGAAAATCAGCTTCAGCTTAGCTGTTTTATCAATCAAGAAGTCAAGTATCTTTTCACAGGACTTAAATTGGTAAGATCAGTTACAGTTGATCCTCATTATAAATGGATTCTGTATTTGCAGATGCACTTACTTGCTAAAATGTATTTGTAACTCTCAACATCAGTACTTGGGTGCTTTCATGGTCATTTGTAGACCTGCTCTGATTGGCAAAAATTTTGAGTTGCCAGACAGTCTCACCTGAGCTCCAAAAAGGTGATGCTTTGCTTTCTTGTTTCAGTTCATACTGTTAACAAGTGTCCTTTTTTAGTAATTTTAGTACCTACATTTTTTTTTTTTTCAATTTTGTGCTTTTTATTGGTGATGTGCTATTTAAAATAGGCCTTCAGCCATATCGCTGAAGTGCTGTCCAGTGTTCTAAGCCCAAGAAGGCTCTGTGTGAATGTTTATTTAGGTAAGCCTTAAGGAGAAAATGTTGGCTAAGCTTCATTTAGGGATGAGTTATAGTATAGTTGGCTGTGAAGACCATGAATTGTCATTAAACAGAAACACACATAACACAAGGTTGTGTATTGTTAGGTCAAACAAAAGCATCGCAGGAAGCCTCTGAGGGTATTTAATGAGGGTTTATTAGTAATGACAAGGTATAAACTGGGATCGTACTGTGTAAATCAGGCCATGTAGGCCCTCTGCCTTTTACCAGTATTGCAGTTGAGGCCCTGGAATGTAAGTGACTTCATTGCTTTGTGGCAGAGCTCGGTCTAGAACTTGATTATCCAGTTAGCACTCTTTCCCCATTTTCATACTATAGAATGCACTCTAATGAGCAGATTGATAAAATATAAAAGTTTGGCTTGTGAATTTAGTACTTTGATATGGTTTGGGAAATATGTACAATGTTTTGAAGGATAGACAATGAATTGGGCAGGGATTGCATTGATAAATAAGATAATTTGTCATTAGGGAGTTCCCATCTGCAGTTCAGGGTAAGATCAGTTAGGGGAGTGGTTGGTAAATGCAGACATAAGAGGCAAATAGAAAGTAATATTCTCTGCCCTGTGATACTGAGGGGGACTGTAGTGAGGCATACTTTTAAGAGAAGTTCATTTTAAAAGCTTAATAATAGCTAATCACAAAGAGCACTGTAGCAGGTTATAATGTGCAAGTTTCAGGACATCAGAACAAGAAGCATAAGTGTAATTGGAGAGTATAGAATGGAATGTTTTGGCAGGGACTCTCCAGGATGATACTTTTCTTCATAATTTTATAAAATCCCAGAAAAAAACTAGATCTACTTGGAGCTTTTAGATGATAGTGGATTGGTAGTGATTGGATGGTGGATTGGATTGATAATATGTGTAGCTTACCTGATGAATAACATCACACCAGATACATGTTCTTGAGAAGCATGTATTTATGAGATGTTGTGTTATCTTTCCCACTGTTCAGATGCATTATCATCATTGATTCCTATTATTCTAGAGTGATTTGACTCCATATTTCTTTACCTTTTTGTTGCCAAACAGACTTGATTAAATGTTAAAAAGGTACACAGTGATTCCTTTTGTAATGAGATTAGTAATTTTTAAAAATTAATTTTTTATACAAGTAACATGCTTACAGTGAACATTAACAGTAAATTTTTAACTCTAATTTCTTGTGTATTAATGTTCTTACAAAGCAGAGCACATTTGTAGTGCTTTTTTTATAAAATTAGAAATAGTAGCTTATGTCTGTTGAATATAGAATATATGCCAAATGGTTGTCCATTTTTTTTTACATGTACCTAACTTACGTAGTTCTAACAACAGCACTATGATATAGGTATTATCATCATTTCCATATGATGCCCGGAGGGGATAACTGTCTCGCTGAGTGTCACACAGGCTGTAAAAAATGGAAAGGCAGACACAATGGTTAAGATATGTATAGTGGCTAAAGTCTTCTCCACATTTGTTAGATTAACAGGTTTTCTCTGTGACTTTTCTCATTTGAGAATAATTGCTTCTAGAAGGGTTTATACATAAAGAATAAAGAACAGGGGTTTCCTACCTTCTCATAATTGTCCTTCTGCATGAGTATTCTGTTAATCTGTATATAGGCAGAAGCCATAAAGGCTTTTTAATGTTATATAAAATACATTGTAAACTCAGAATCTGAGCAACATTTGTGTTACAATTTAAAACTTCAAACATTATTTACTTTCTGAGGAGTTCACACCAGTATAAATTGATACCTTTTAAGAACTGACTCATATCTAAAAACTTTCCTACATAGGCTTCATTGAAATTATTTTTCAGTGGTATGAATCCATCAATATATGTTGTCTGTTAAGGAATACTAATTTTTAAAAGAACTAAAAGTGTGCTTCTGGGGGTACCTTGCTGGTATGTGACTCTTGATCCTTGAGGTCATCAGTTCAAGCCCCACTTTGGGTGTAGAGCTTACTTTAGGAAAAAAAGGTGATTCTATATTGCAGAAAAATATTTTTTTTTTTTTTTTTTAAGAAAAATATTCTTTAAAAATGTTTGGTCTCCTGTTATGTTCTTTTTTTAGCGACTTCAGGAGGAAATCACTAAACAGTCTCCAACATTGCAAAGAAATGCTTTATATATCAAATCTGTAAGTTATGCATTCCTTTTGAAATTAATCCGTTTTGATGAAAAATTTCTAATAAATTTTACCCAGTCTTTGTTTTTGCCAAACCAAGGCATTAAAAACTTGTGTTGTATTTGCATGTGATAGGATTTCTTGCATTTTTTTCCCTCAGTCTAAGATCAGCCGACTACCTGCTTACTTGACTATTCAGATGGTTCGATTTTTTTATAAAGAGAAGGAATCTGTGAATGCTAAAGTTCTTAAGGTTAGTAATGAACTTCAGTATAATAAAACATTGTTAATTCTTTGACAGCAATCCCTAATTCACAATAGATTTCTTTCTTCCTTTAGGGAGAAACTTTCTTTGAAATATTCTAAGTATGGAAGTTATTAACATTAGACAAGTGGTTCTTTTATTTCTTTTCTTTTCTTTCTTTCTTTTTTTTTTTTTTTTTTAAGATTTTACTTATTTGTTAGAGAGTGAGCGCACACAAGCAGGGAGAGCAGGAGGCAGAGAGAGAAGCAGACTCCCCACTGAGCAGTGAGCCCGATGCTGGACTTGATCTCAGGACCCTGGGATCATGACCTGAGCTGAAGACAGATGAGTAACTGACTAACCCACCCAGGCACTCCATCCTTTTTATTTCTAAACATATACATGCCTGACTTTCATCACCAGCCCACCCCTAGTGTTTGACTAGGTAGGGCCTGAGGTCCTAAAAATTGTTCAAAAGATTCCCAATTAGTTCTCATGGATGCCCTCCACTTCCCAGAAATACTGCTCTTGACCAAATCCTCAACTCCACAGATACTGACCCAGCAGGTTTGGAGGATGGGAGTGTGGGGAAGAAGGCATGCTGCATTCTCTAGTGCAATAATTGTAGTTTCTTGAGTAAGAGCCAACCTTATGATGTAACTGTTTTGTAAAACTGTAGCTCTGTAACATATCCACACTCCATGATCCCTTGGAGAGGTAAATGTAATCCTAACCTCCTGAGCTAAAATTCATAATAAAATTTCAGATATACTTACTATTATACGATAAGGTTAAATGTATTTAGAATATTTAATACTGTTAACTTTATGTATTTTTTTTTAAAGATTTTATTTATTTATTTGACAGAGATCACAAGTAGGCAGAGAGGCAGGCAGAGACAGAGAGAGGGGGAAGCAGGCTCCCTGCTGAGCAGAGAGCCTGATGTGGGGCTCGATCCCAGAACCCTAGGATCATGACCTGAGCTGAAAGCAGAGGCTTTAACCCACTGGGCCACCCAGGCATCCCAACTTTATGTATTAATATTAGTTATTGAACCGTATCACTTATTTCTGTGTAAAGGTGTATTTCACATTACAAAAAGTCATTAAGTGACCCCCATTTGTAAATTGATTCCATTTTTAGTTGCAGGTATCCATTATTTTCACAGAGGCTGATGTGCTATATTTCTGAAATGCTGCTTTTGTCATGTATGTTTTGGTAACTCTTCTGTGGTCAGAGTCATGGGTTTAATTGGAAAAAAAAGCTAAACAGGGGGCACCTGGGTGGCTCAGCGGGTTAAGCCTCTGCCTTCAGCTTAGGTCATGGTCTCAGGGACCTGGGATCAAGCCCCACATCGGGCTCTCTGCTCAGCAGGGAGCCTGCTTCCCTTCCTCTCTGCCTGCCTCTCTGCCTACTTGTGATCTCTCTCTCTGTGTGTCAAATAAACAAATAAAATCCTTAAAAAAAAAAAAGAAAAAAGCTAAACAAATTTTTTTAATCTTAAAAAGTTGGGACCAGGGGGTGCCTGGTTAGCTCTGTCAGAAGAGCATGCGACTCTTGATCTCAGGATTGTAAATTCAAGCCCCACATTAGACATGGAGCTTATTTTTTAAAAAAATTGGCACCTGATTTTGAAAATAGGCACTATGATGTTTTCAGCTGCATAGATTTCCAAGTGGTTTTTAAATAAATTTTATTTTCAACTTCATTTGAATTATGAAAGTACTACTGTAAAAGCATGAAGATATTTTAAATAACTACTTTTATAAGGGTGTTGACACATATTTTTTCTTTTTGTATAGGATGTAAAATTTCCTCTTATGTTGGATGTGTATGAACTGTGTACCCCAGAACTTCAGGAGAAAATGGTCTCTTTTCGATCAAAATTCAAGGATCTAGAAGATAAAAAAGTGAATCAGCAGCCAAAGACAGTAGGTTCTTTTTGCTGATGTTCTCATCTTAATAGTTCAGTCTTTAATTAAAATTCAGCAGTTACCTTGTTAATGTCCGTAATTTGTTAATCTCTTAGTAAAAATGGATGAACCTGTAGTTTACTTAGCACATACCCAAAGTTTTAGGTGTATTTTAGTGTAAGAAAAAGGACTCTAGTTATGGTAAATAGGCCCCTTATGGTAGAGTAAACTTAATATTTTCTTTTCTCCTGTAATCTGTAACCTGTATTCCTTTTATATGTATCTCCTCAGAGCATTTCACATAAAATCTTGCCCAGTATTTTCAGTGTATTTTACTGTTTTCCTTGTAAGTCATGGAGTTACCTCTATTTTTAGGTGGAATTAGTGGTGTAGAATATTGGCTCATCTATGCCTATAGTTAAATAAGTGTATCTTTCAATTTTTAATTTAAATTCAGGTTAGTTAACATGGAGTGCAGTATTGGTTTCAGGAGTAGAATTCAGTGATTCATCACTTGTATATAACACCCAGTGGTCATCATAACATGTGCTCTTAATGCCCATCATCATCTAGTCCATCTCCCACCTCCCTCCATCAACCCTCACTTTGTTCTGTATGGTTAAGAGTCTTTTATGGTTTGTTTCTCTTTTTGTTCCTCCCTCCCCCTCTGTTTATCCGTTTTGTTTCTTAAATTTCACATGAGTGAGATCATAATGGTGTTTGTCTTTTTCTGATTGACTCATTTCGCTTAGTGTAATACACTCTAGCTCCATTCACGTTATTGCAAATGGCAGGATGTCCTTCTTTTTGATGGTTGAGTAATATTCCTGTGTGTGTGTGTGTGTGTGTGTGTGTGTGTGTGTGTACACATATCTTTATCCAGTGGACATTTGGGCTCTTTCCATAGTTTGTTGTGGATAATGCTGCTATCAACATCAGGATGTATGTACCCCTTCAAAACGAATCTGTCTTTTTGTATTCTTTGGGTAAATACCTAATTGTGCAATTAGGGTTGTAGGGTATTTCTATTTTTAACTTTTTAAGGAACTTCCATACTGTTTTCCAGAGTGGCTTCCCACCAGCAGTGCAAGATGGGTTCCCCTTTTCTCTGCATCCTCACCAACAACTGTTCTTTTGTGTTGTTAATTTTAGCCATTCTGACAGGTGTGATAAATTGTATCTTTTAATAAGTGCTGCTTTTATGCCTGCCTGTAACTGCTAAAATCACAACCTTAGGAAACTTTAATAAGTTGTATTACTTTAGGGTACAGCTGAACTGTGTTGGATTTTCCCCCCTCCACGGTGAAAAAGATCTTTCTGGAAACTAGAAATATTTCCTGTGTGATATTATATATATTTATATTCTTCTGCAATTGCTGTGTGTTAAATGCTTTTTTTAAAAACATTAAACTTTATTTTGAGATAATTGTGGAATCACATGCATTTATAAGAAATAATATGAAGAGGGGTGCCTGGGTGGCTCAGTTAGTTAAGTGACCGCCCTCAACTCAGGTCATGATCCCAGGGTACTGCCATTGAGCCCTGCATTGGGCTCCCTGCTCAGCTCCCTGCTCAGCTCCCTGCTTCTTCTTCCTCTGCCTGCCACTCCCCCTTCTTGTGTGCATGTTCTCTCTCTGTCAAATAAATAAATATTTAAAAAGAAAAAAAAGTAGAAATCCAGATACCTTTTACCAAGTTTACCCTGTGGTAATATCTTGCAAAAACAATAATACAGTATCATGATTTGGATATTAACTTTGATGCAGTCTAGATACAGTACATTCCCATCCCTACAAAGATTCCACATACTGCCCCTTTGTAGCCAAACCCACTTTCCTTTGGCCCCTGCCGCCTCCTCAATTCCTAGCAATTGCTCATCTGTTCTCCATTTCTGTAGTTTCGTCATTTTAAGATCTGGAATGGGATATCTCTATATCTATATCTATATATCCATTATATATAATATATATCCATATATATTATATATATATCCATATATATTATATATATATAACACTATATACATGAAATCATATAGTATGTAACCTTTTGGGATTTTTTTCTCCGCATACATAATTCTCAGGAAATTAGCCCAGGTCATTTTGTATAGCAGCAGCTCCTTCTTTGTTGCCGGAGAGTATTCCATGGTGTGCATATGCCATATCTTGCTTAATCGTTCAGCTGTTGAAGGAGAGCTGGATTCTTTCTAGTTTCATTTATTTTGCATAAAGCTACTGTAAGTATTCATGTACAATTTTTAAAAAAGATTATTTATTTGAGAGCATGAGCAGGGGTAGGGGCAGAGAGGGAGAAGCAAACTCCGGGTTGAGCAGGGAGCCCCATGCGGGGCTCAATCCCAGGACCCTGGGATCATGACCCGAGCCGAAGGCAGAGGCTTTAACCCACTGAGCCACCCAGGCGCCCCCTTCATTTAATTTTTAAAGAAAGTGTCAAAGATTTTCCATAGGGACTATACCATTTTAGGTGCTCATTAGCAGTATATGACTGATCCACTTTGTGCATTCTTGCTAGAATTTGGTGGTGTCAGTATTCTTTATTTTAGCCATTTGGTTAGGTTTGCAGTGATATATCATTGTGGTTTTTAATTTGCTTTTTCCTAATGGCTAATGATGTTCAATGTGTCTTCATGTATTTATTTGCCATCTGTGTATCCTCTTTGGTGAAATATTTCTTCATATTCTATTTTTTTCTATTTTTCACTCGAATTTTGAGAGTTCTTTATATTATAAATACTAATCCTTTGTCAGATACATGGCTTTCATATATTTTCTCCTTGCCTTTGTCTTTGTCTTTTCATCTTCTTAAGGGTCTTTTGCAGAGGAAAAGTTTTTCATTTTTAGGTAATCCAGTATATTGTTTTCTTTGGTGGTTCTTGCTTTTGGTGTCATATCTAAGAAACCGTTGCCTAATAAAGGGCAAAGATGTATATTTGTTTTTCTTTTAAGAATTTTATAGTTTTAGTTCTTCCCATTTAGGTTTTTGATCCATTCCAGGTTAATTTTTGTATGTGGGGTGAGGTGCATATCCACATTCATTCCATTGCGTGTGAGTAGCCTGTTCTTTCCCCACTGAATGGTCTTGGGGCCCTTGTAAAAAGAATCCATTGACTATAGATACATATATTGCTGGAATCTCAGTTGTATTCCACAGGTCTTTGTGTCTTTCCTTATGCCAGTACCACAGTCTTGATTACTATAATTTTGTAGTAATGATTCAGCAAAGTCTGAGACTTTCAGCTTTTCTTCTTTTCAAGATTGTTTTGGCTTTATGAATCTGTTGTATTTCTATAATTTTAGGATCAGTGTGTCTGTTACTTCAAAAAAAAAAAACAACAGTTGGAGTTTTGATGGGATTGCATCGAATCTGTAGATCAATTTGGGAAGGATTCCTATTTTAACAGCATTAAGTCTCGGCAGTCCATGAATTTGATATGTCTGTATTTATTTGCATGTTCATTAATTATTTTCAACATGTCTTATAGTTTATAGTCTATAAATCTTGTACTTTGCTAACTTTATTAAGTATTTTATTCTTTTTTGATGTTTGAGTAAGTGGCATTGCTTTCTTAATTTCATTTTGGGATTATTTGTAATTGATTACTGTATATTGATCTCATATCCTCTCCTTTGCTGAATTGGTTTATTGTTTCTTTTTTACCTCTTTTATTTTTTGAAAGAGATTGTGTAGAATTAGTGTTCTTTTTTTTAAAGATTTGGTAGGACATTCGTGAAAAAGTCAGCCTGGAGATTTTTTCCCCCAGACTTTTTTTTTTTTTTTTAAGATTTTATTTATTTATTTATTTATTTGACCGAGATCACAAGTAGGTAGAGAGGCAGGCGGTGGCGGGGGGGGGGGGTCACTGAGCAGAGATCCTGATGTGGGGCTTGATCCCAGGACCCTGGGATCAAGACCTGAGCCGAAGGCAGAGGCTTTAACCCACTGAGCCAGGTGCCCCTCCCAGACATTTTTAAATTAAATATTTACCTTCCTTTGTAGTTACGGGCTATTCACATGATGTGTTTTGTATTAGGTTTGTTTTGGTACTTTGTTTTCTTGGAATTGATCCATTTTATCTAGCTTGTCAATTTTGTGTTGTAGTTGTTCCTTGTAGTTATTTATTTATTTATTTATTTATTAAAAGATTTTATTTATTCATTAGACAGACAGAGATCACAAGTAGTCAGAGAAGCAGGCAGAGAGAGGAGGAAGCAGGCTCCCTGCTGAGCAGAGAGCCCGATGTGAGGCTCGATCCCAGGACCCTGGGATTACGACCTGAGCCGAAGGCAGAGGCTTTAACCCACTGAGCCACCCAGGCGCCCTATTTATTTATTTATTTTAAAGATTTTATTTATTTATTTGAGAGAGAGACAGTGAGAGAGAGCATGAGCGAGGAGAAGGTCAGAGGGAGAAGTAGACTCCCCGTGGAGCTGGGAGTCCAATGCGGGACTCGATACCGGGACTCCGGGATCATGACCTGAGCCAAAAGCAGTCGTCCAACCAACTGAGCCACCCAGGCGTCCCCCTATTTATTTATTTTTGATGTCTACAGGGTCTGTAATGATATCTGTCCTCTGTTTCATTCCTGATACTAGTAATTTGTCTTTTTTCTTTTTCCTTTGTCAATTTTGTTAGAGGATTGTCAGTTTTATGATCTTTTCAAAGAACTGGCTAAATGGATTTGTCTCTGTATTTCTGTAGTATTAATGATTTCTACTCTTCTGCTTGTTTGGGTTTTATTTTATTTTCCTTTTTCTAGGTTCTTAAATTGTGAGAGCTTAGGTTTTTTACTTCAAACTTTCCCCTAATGTATTCATTTAGTGCTATAAGGTTTGTCTCAGCAGTGCTTTCACTGTGTCCTACAAATTGTTAACATTTATTTGCATTTTCATTCTGTTCCTTGTATTTTTTTTTTTTTTTTTTTTTTTTAGGGTTTTACTGATTTATTAGAGAGAGCACAAGAATGAGAGAGAGCATGAGTAGGGGCTGGGGTGGGGCTGACGTAGAGGAAGAAGCAGACTTCCCGGATCAGGGCGCCCTATGTGGGGCATGGATTAGGACCTGTGCTGCTTACCCAGCTGAGCCACCCAGGCACCTCTCTGCGCCTTGTATTTTTAAAAAATCTCCCTTGAGACTTCTCTTCGACCTTGTATTATTCATAAGTGTCTGGTTTAGTTTCCAAATATTTGGAAATTTATCTATTATCTTGCTGTTACTGCTTCTAGTTTGATTTCATTGTGAGAGAAAGCACTTGTGTGATTTAAATTCCTTTAAATTTGTTCAAGTTTGCTTAATGGCTTAGGATGTGATCTATCTTGGTATATGTTCCATGGGTACTTGCGGGGGGGAAATTGTATTCTACTGTTGTTGAATGGAATGAATTTTCTATAGATGTTGATTAGATCCAGTTGGTTGATGGTGGTCTTGCATGTTCTATAACGATGCTGTTTTTCTGTCTAGTTGTTCTGTTAGTTTTTATGAGATGAGTGAGGAAGCTTAAATTGTGACTTTTGTGTGTTTCTCCATTCAGCTCTGTCAGCTTTTGCTTTTGCATGTTTGTAGTTCTGTTATTTGGTGCATACATCTTTAAGATTGCTAAGTATTCTTGGTGGAGTGACCTTTTTATATTATGCAATGTCCCTCTCTGTCCTTGGTAATTTTCTTTATTCTGAAGTTTACTTTTCTGATATTACTATTGTCAGTGCTGCTTTGTTTCTGTTAATGTTTACATGATGTCTTTCTGTATTCTTTTACTTTAACTTTGCCTATATTATTATATTTGAAGAGTTTCTTATAGACCGCATAGAGTTGGTCATGTTTTTTAATATACTGTTATATCTTTTATTTGTATATTTAGACCATTTACATTTAATTAATATAACTTGATTTGTTAAATCTGTTATATTTTGCTTTCTCCTCTGTTTTTCACTTCTCCCTATTGCCTTGTAGGTTTACTTGAACATGTAATAGAAATCTAATTTGAGGGACGCCTGGGTGGCTCAGTGGGTTAAAGCCTCTGCCTTCGGCTCCGGTCATGATCCCAGGCTCCTGGGTTCGAGCCCCGCATCGGGCTCTCTGCTCAGCGGGGAGCCTGCTTCCTCCTCCTCTCTCTGCCTGCCTCTACCACTTGTGATCTCTGTCTGTCAAATAAATAAATAAAATCTTAAAAAAAAAAAAGAAATCTAATTTGACTTATCTTCAATTTTTAAAAAAAATACTTTTCTTTGTATACCTTTTTCTGTGGTTGCCTTAGGTGTGAAATTTTAAGACAAAAAGGAATGGTTGTCTTCATTGACTTAATTGCCATTTTTTTGTTGTAGGAGCCTTTAACTTGTCACTCCAGCTATCTTTAACCTACTTGCATTGTGTTCATCATCATTATAGTTTTTAATAACTTTGTGCCCATATGCCTAGATAAGTTTAATATTTTTATATTACACTGAACTGGGTTGAGGCAGGGAATTCCCACCAAAAATCTTTGTCTAAAATAGTAAACTCTGTCTCTTTCAATACTCAGTTCATTTAAGCAGTTGGCCATGTCTTAGTAGGTTTAACGTTTTTTGCAGTGATTTGACTTTTGTTTCATTGTAGTACCTTTTTTTTTTTTTTTAAATCCTGTGTGGTTTGTGATAGTATTTTGGTAAAAATATAAAGTTGGGTTTTTCTTTCCTACCCTAGAGAGCTGTTTATCTGTATTGCTATATTCACTGGTATGCTATAGGTTTAGCAGCTCATAGTTTGTCCTAGAATCAGAGGGTCTGTTACTGTGCATACAAGACTGTATATTGTTTAAGTGTAGCTCCTTTGGGTTTATAGTTTTAACTATAGTTATATCGTTTTAGTAATTTTATAAGGTAGTGTTTTGCATTGTCGCCAGTAAATATTTGTGGAAATGAATACTTATTGAGAATACAAATTTTATTTCCAGTGTCATGATTTAAAATTAAATTTTTTCCCCTCAGAGTGACAAAAAGAGTAGTCCCCAGAAAGAAGTTAAATATGAGCCTTTTTCTTTTGCTGATGGTAAGTGGAAAAAAATCATTTCAATTGAGTTACTCTATGTGTGTGTATTTGTGTGTTTAAGGTAAAATTACTGTCTTGACAAACTTACCTATTTTTTTTGATATCATGCTTTTTTTAAAAAGAAAGATTTCTTAAAATATGTTACCTTAAATTAGACATGCAGTAAAAATCAGTCTTTATAGTTCTGTGAATACCATACTTCTTAAAATATCTTCCATAAATCCTTAACTTTGAACTGTAGTATCTTACTGAATTCTAATAATAGGCTAACCTTCAGACTTCTTGCTTGCTACCTAGCTGGAGAAAGCACATCTCTTCATTGTCTAATATTGTGGGATTTACATCTTTCTTTAGACATTGGCTCCAATAATTGTGGATACTATGACTTACAAGCAGTGTTAACACATCAGGGAAGGTCTAGCTCTTCTGGCCATTATGTATCATGGGTGAAAAGGAAACAAGGTAAGGATTGTGCTTTTTGTTTCTGGTTTGTTTTGTTTTGTTTTGTTTCCCCAATTTTTAATTATTTTAGCAGTTTAGTACAAATTTTATAGCACAGAGGTTTTCAAACTTTTTAGTGTCAGAACCTCTTTACATTCTTAATTGTTGAGGTCCACAAAGAGCTTTTGTTTGAGGATTCTCTTTAATATTTACTATAATAGAAATTAAAATTCAGAAATTAACTCATTGGAAACTGGCAGTAATAAACCCATTATATACCACATAAGTAACAAAGATAACAGTATTTTCCAAAAACAAAAAAACAGCAAGAAATAGTATTGATTTGTTTTTGTAGGCCTGCTTTGTCTGGCTTATTAGGAGACAGCTGGATCCTCCTGTTTCTGCATTTAGTCTCTTGCTTTATCACACATCCTGTTTCTTCTGGAAAATTCCAAAGCACACTTGAAAGAATGAGGGGATAAAGGCAAATAATGCTTTAGTGGTGATAAAAAAAAATTGTGACCTTCATGGTACCCTTGAAATGGTTTTGAAAACCTGAGTCGCATCTGGATCACACTTTGAAAACTATTAGTATGGCAGATGGAATACTGCTGTGCATAATAAAATTACTCAGTACCTTTTTTGGAATGGAACTGAGAAAACCATGTAATAAAATATTAATTTCATTTTCTTCTCTTGCTCTTTAGATGAATGGATTAAGTTTGATGATGATAAGGTCAGCATCGTGACACCAGAGGATATCTTACGGCTTTCTGGTGGTGGAGACTGGCACATAGCATATGTTTTACTCTATGGGCCTCGCAGAGTTGAAATAATGGAAGAGGAAAGTGAACAGTAGTAATCTTCATTTTAGCTATTTATGTTTAGGTGTGAAATAAATGTTATTTGTTGATCATTTCTATAATCCAGAGCTGTAGAGGAAGATATTTAGGTGGTGGTATGTGTTTCCCCTCTCATGTGGAACAAAAGAGGGTGAAGCAGACCACTCTGATCAACCTAAAAAAATTACAGAAAAAAGAAAATTGCCTTTGGGACTGTGTTGCCCTGTGCAGAGGTTGCAGGAAGACATTTTTAAAAAGCTTATTTCTTGCATTAATCTTTAAAAATTGATTTGAAATGCCTTTCAGCCATTACCTTCTGTGATAAATTTTTCCCCCTGCCTTTTCAGCCCAGGATTCAGCAATCAGATGTTTATTGCACACCTATTACTCTTTTTGTTGTTGTTGTTCTTGCATGGTTCAAACCACCAGTGATTCATAGCTGCCCATCCTTTGCCTTATCTAACAAAAATTTTGCCAGGAAGGTGGAAAGGAAGTAAGTGTTGCTCTCATTGTGTTACTCAGTGCTGCTGCCCACATCCCATGGAAACATGGGTACAATCAAGTATTTGTCCAGCCTGACTGTTGCTGGCTTTTCATGACTTTAAAATAAATTGTGATCAGTAATAGTACATTTGATTATACATTCATTATTGTGTCTCTCTGATGTACTATGGTTTGTATATTTAACTTCGCAATGGTTTTGTAGTAATCAACCTTAAAAAACGTTGACAAGCTCTGGTTGCTTATTTTTAGAAAATGAGGATATTTAATAAAAAAAAAAAAAAGAGGGACTAACAGCTTCTGACCTCAAGTCTTTTGTCTGAGTGTTGGAGCTTGGCTTGTTTAGGTATATTTAATAGCAAGCAGTTGCTGCACGTGGTTAGTTTTACTCTGCTGTTAGGCACCCATTTAAAAATGTTCTCTTCTGCCTTCTCACATTATGTTGTTTAAAAGAAATATAAAGTTGTAAAATTAATGGAGTTCTTTGGATGCTGAATGCAACGATGTTTATTGGTCTCTTTTCTTTGGCTCAGTTGATGTCTTTACTCTCGTGTAGTCCCAAAATCTTAATGTCTTATCTCAGAATTGAATAACAGCAATGATTTTTAAAGTGATGGTGAAAGTGCCAAGAGTAAGTGATATTTCAGTGTGGTAGGTTTCTTACATTTTAATACATTCTAATTAATTAGTTCCTCACCTTTGTTTCAAGGGCCTTGATTGCTAGACAGAGGATAGGAAATTAGCTATTTGTCTCTGATTTTGAGTGAGGTATATAAAATGAAGTTCGGGGATTATCATGAAATCTTAGGCTTATATTTATGCTGTCTTCATGCTCTGCAGAGCATAGCACTGGTTAACTATTAGATTCCTAGAGAATAGTGGCCATTTTCCTCTCAACTTTGAACAATGTGATAATATCGGAGAATGCTAGGGGATAAAATAAGGATTTCGGGGAAATTTATTTGTATGTAGCTTCTTCCGCTAAATGGTAGTTACTGGTAATCATTATTCCCTTTGCCTTGGTGGAGAGTGCAGATTAGAATGGGGAGGAGGAGACCCTAAGAAGTGTAATGATTCTTAGATATTGTTATGATGCTTGTTGACTCTGCATTTCTTATTCAGTCTTACTTGGTCTGAACAATTCTGAGGACATAAATTTAGCAATTAGAATTCTAGTTTCTGATTTGCAGGATGCTGTAGTTGGTAGATGAGGTAGGTTTAGAACAAAGTATATGCCTTGAATGGAATTAAAATTTTAAAATTGTAATTCCTTATAAAAATTGATTTCATTTTATTTGATCCAAATAAGCATTATTCCAAAGATTTTTTTTTTAAGAAATTGGACTTATACTGTGTTTTAAATTTTATATCTTTAAATAAGGCTGTTTTAGTGTCCAGCCTTGCATATAAGTTGAGAAGGGAAAGTGGTTGAGAAAATGTCGATTCCTGAGTGTGCCTTCTATGCTGTGCCAAGAGCACTGAGGCCCTTCTGCTATTAGAGCTGTGGTGTATCACTGTTGGCCTAGCCAGTGAGGTTACGCCCAAGTGAGAACATTTATGGTATAATATCCACTTAGTAGGCTTTCAGGATACAAAACAATAATGCCCTAATGTTAGAGCCCTACAAGGTAATTACACTTAAGTGGGAACAAGAAAAGTAGATGGTACTGTTTCCAGCCATTATTACATAGTGCTTTGCTATTTATAGATTGCTTTCACCTACATCTCAAACTTCACATCAGTCCCGGGAGTTATCATCCCTATTTTAAGGACTTAGGATTTTTTAGACTTCACCCTATTTCTTCTAAAGTTGGGGGCTGGCAAACATTTTCTGTAGTGGGTGGGGTGGATAGTAAATATTTCGTCTTGCAGACCAGATCTTTGACATAACTAACTTCCGCTGTTGTAGCATAAAAGGAGCTGTACTTAGGTCAGCAGAGTTGTGTGCTGATAAAATTTTACTTGTAAAAATAAGTGGGAAATGGGCTATTGTTTGCTGATCCTCTGCTTTAAAGCATAAATAAGACTAGAGCAGTCATATGGTTTCAGAAAGTCATTGTGGGATTTCCAGAAGAGCAAGTTACATTTTGTAACTACTAATGGCATGTAGGAAACGCAGTTGGCATGGTGTATCTTAGGAAACACCATGCTCCCTAAAGATTGCTTAGTGACTTCATTATATTTTAACAAAAATATGTGACCTTGAAGTCACTTTATTTAGTCCACTTTCCCAGCCTATTCCCTTCTCCTAAAACCCTGAGGTCAGTTATCAAGAGCCAATCCACATTCTGTTATTCTTGGAGCACCAGGCAACTGTACAACAACTGTTATAAAAATGTTTATTGTTTACCAAAACCATTGGACCTCTTATCAAATGCTGCTTGGTAACAAAATCTTATCACAGTTTTAATAAAAAAAAGAAAGAAAGAAAGACGCTAACTATTTGTCTCATTGTCATTAGTTAGACTTTCTGCAAGGTCGCTTAATCCGGACTTATTCAGGGCGTTCATCAGATTCTCAGGTGTTGCATGTACTCCCTCCTGATCTTGCCAGGCCACCAGTAGCTGCTTAGCTCTCATCTTCATGTCTTCGCTGTCACACTCAATTTGTCTAATTTCCGAGTCTTTCATTTCCAAGTAGGGAGCCAGGATCTTCCATTGTTCGCCCAGTTTACTGGCAAACACCTCTATTTGTTCCCCTGTTACAGGCTTGTCTCGTCGAACATCAGGGCCTAGGAAACACAGGAGACGTGAATTATGTACAAAGTGTGAGGACATGTACGGTTCAAAATATACAACAGAACTGGGAAGATACAGGGCCACTGAAATATTAATCACCTTTCATAAGCTTGATTTTAGAAGCAGAATAATCCCTTTCTGTATTTTCCATGGGGTAAATATTGTTCTAACAGACATGATCACTAGGTAGCTATACTTTTAAAATGGAAGCTGCTGCCTTTATTTTAATAATGAAGGCCTCCCCCGAAAAGCAGCTGCCCCCCTCCATTAACAGGTGAGTCACCTTCAAATGTAAATACTGCCCTTCCCATCACTTCTAAATTTTATTGCATAAAGTGTAATATTTTAGAAGTTGTCAAGCTATGTTTAAAATTCCTCATATAAGAAACAGCTGAGATAAATGGTAGAAGTTGAGAAGTAGATCAAATAACGTACCTCTCAACAAAGAACCCCAATCTTTTCCAATTTTGTAAAATAGCCAAGAAAATTCAATTCTTACTTTCATTTTCCTTCAGTAAAGCATCATTATCTTCCTCATCTTCATCCTCACCTGTTTTTATTTCTTCAGAAGGAGGCTAAAATGAGGAAGAAGAAAGTTTAAAAGAATGCCAACTTGTAAAATAACTGGGGATACTACTGGTTTAGACATGAGTGGCTGAAGATTCCACATACAGGGCCCAGAACTTTATCCTTGAGCATGTTACATGTGAAATTCTGGTAAGGATCACGAATGTGGGATGGTGTTAACCTGGAGAAGGAGTGGATAGGAAAGACTCCTCTTCCCCCACACCTGGGAAAAAGGGAGCCACTAAGGAGTATGGGAAGATCAAAGATGATTTGCAAACATCCAGTGTACAGTAATAATGGACTAGAGAAAACTAGGGAAGCAACCAGGTCCTTAAAAATTATCAAGGAATTTTGCAGGATAGTTTTACCATATTGTAGTAATGCAATGAGAAAATTGTATTGGAAAAGAGAACAGAGTAGAAAGGTCAAGGTGCCTACTGCTACCCATAATAGATCCTGTTTGATAAAGACAACACACTGGCAGACAGGAGAAATTCACATCTGAGTTTACAGGTGAGATAACTGTTTAACCAAAATACTGTGAGCTTTAAAATTAAATTACATGCTTTATAAAAAATTTATCAATTTATGTACTTCCTATAAATGTACACCGAAATGCATTTTTCCTTATTCTTAAATATGAAGGTTTGCAGGTGATTTTTTTTTTCCATACGATGAACTGTAAATTCAGCTTCTTAGCAATAGTACTTTTAAGTAAGATAACTAAAGACTATGAAAACGCGGATGGATATTACTTACTGGTAATTCCTTTGCTAGCTTTATTACCATGTTTTCGAGATACTCTGGCAAACTTTTAAATTGCTGGTTGGTAGGCTGGAAGAAGTGAGGGCTTCTCCGTGCTAATAGTCTCAGGGCTCTCCAACCATAATTTGAATTGTTCACAGCCCTAGGAAAAGAAATGTCAGTCTTGTAATTTATGGTTTCTTTTATTTCTATATGCCTTCCAGTTAGAATATAGAATGTCACACAGTAAATTAGGTTAAGTAGCTAAAGGCACCATTCTCTTTATTCTGATCTTATTCCTAAAGAACCTTGAAGGGTACAGTACACTTAAAAATGAACACTAGAAATCAGAATCTGATGAGGCAGGTTCTTATGCAGCAAACACATCTGAAAAGTTTATATACATTTTACTTAATATAAAAAGCTGGTATGCATATAGTAATGAGGTTCTGTGTGCAGGACAGTTATCATCTACCTCTTCGGAAAAAATAGGTTTACTATATTCGGAAAAAATAGGTTTACTATATTCAGTGAGTTGATATACTGCAATGCCATCTGCAGGTGTGAATTTCAGAGTATTTTATAAGTTCAACATTGACTTCTGACCATATTCAATATGTCATTTTCCGTTTATATAAACATCTCATTTTAATTTGCTTATTAATACCAAACTCAATGAATAAAAATGGTTCCAAAACAAAAAGGGGGAAACATGAATGGCCACCCCAGTGAACAGTGATGACAGAGTCCACGAACTGTTCCCGAATGAAGCACAGCAGCAGGTGCCGCACAGGGAGAACGGAAACCTCACAAATGCTAAAAATAATGTTCCAGAACCAGCCACGCTGCAGAAGAATCCAGAGCACAAATTGTGAAGATCCCCCTAAGTTCTTAAGGGTAGCAACCTGGTTTATTTAGTCCTCTCTTACAAATGAGCGTCTAATTTTAACAAGTGCTAAACTTGCAAAACTACTCTTACACTGTGGTCTTGCCAACTTAATGTCATGGTATAAGGCTTTGCCTGATCAGTTAACCAGCCTATCTCTCTGACAACTTTCCATTTAAGCAGTTTCAGTCTTTTTAAGCACTTTCAAAATTCCCCACCAGTTATACATACAAACTTTCTTACACTTTAGGAATGCATAACACTCAGGTTCTGAAAACAAGGTTTGTGGAGAACTATCTAACCTTCATTCACTCAACAACACTCAGACTTTATGGGTACCCTGAACACTTGAGACACTATAATCTTGCAGTCAGAAGCAGGGCCTTGAGGCCA
Organism: Lontra canadensis; assembly: GCF_010015895.1. Classification (NCBI taxonomy): domain Eukaryota; kingdom Metazoa; phylum Chordata; class Mammalia; order Carnivora; family Mustelidae; genus Lontra; species Lontra canadensis. The sequence goes on from NW_022631011.1 coordinate 23,855,751, forward strand.
GAGTGATTTCCTGGCTCTGGCATTTACTAGATGAGAACTTCAACACATGATTCACTCTCTGCCTCACTTTGTTTAACTGTAAAATGGAGATACGGGCAGTTTCTACCATACAGGTAAATATGGTAAGTGCTCAGGGAGTCGCTGACAGACCGTGAATGTGTAAATGTACTGGCAAGTGTCACTGGTATTGATAAACACAAGGTATAAGAATTTCACACAGTGGTAAGGATGAGAACATAAGAAATGAAAATTTCAGGTAAGGAGGAGCTTCTGGGCCAGGGAAAACTGCCTAAGGGCAGAGGAGAGATGAAGTGAGCCCATACCACAGGAACAGCCTGGGCAGAAGTTTCAAGTAAACATAATAGCAAATGCCAAGGTCCGAGTGGAACGACCTTCTTGAGTTGAAGAACAGAAACCTGGCTGGTGTAGCGAGAGCAGAGAGAAAGTGAATAAAGGAAATGTGGCTGGAAGCTGGCAGCAGCCAGACTGAGGTCTTTTAGGCTTCAGTAAGGAGTTTGGGTTTCATCCAGGCAGTCACTGAAACAGTTTAAGCAGGAGACCAGACTTTCTGAGTTTAAAGATCACAATTCTCATGCTGGAGAACTGACCAGAGCATCCTTCATTAAGAGATCATAGTAACTAACTCGTAACTAGTCACAAGGTCACGCTAGTCACAGCACTCTATTTACTGTGTGCTAACTACATGTCCTGTGTGGTTCAAAGTGAATCATCTTATTTAATCCTCAGAATAACCCCATGAAATGGGTATTATTACTATGTAGCAATGAGAAAACAAGCAGAAAGGGATTACGGTTGCCCTAGTAGTCTAGCCAGTGAGTGACAGAAGTGTCCTGGATTAGAACCCAGGCAATCTGACAAAGCCCTTGCCCTTAAAATAGGACACCACAATGCCTATTTAAAACCATGGGGCTGGGGAACCTGGGTGGTTCAATCAGTTAAGCATCTGCCTTTGGCTAAGGTCATGATCCCAGCTCAGCAGGGAGCCTGCTTCTTTCTCTCTGCTTGTGCTCATTCTCTCAAATAAAGAAAAGAAATAGCCATGGGGCTGGGGTACATGGGTAGCTCAGTTAGTTGAGTGCCCAGCTCTTGGTTTCTGTTCAGGTCATGATCTCAGGGTTGTGAGATCAAGCCCCACGTAGGGCTCCACCCTCACCATGGAGTCTGCTTGAGAGTCTCTCCCTTTGCCCCTCCCCTTGCTTGTACACTCTCTAAGTAAATAAATAAAAATCTTAAAAAAAAAAAATCTTTAAAAACGGTTGTGTGGTGTTGCCTAGATTAGATGAAAAACCTGAGACTGAGCCCTAAGGTTACTCCAAAATCTGGGAGTTAGGCAGAGTGGAAGGGGAGCCAGCGGAGACGCAGTGAGGCAGGAGTGTAGTTTAATGGGTGTAACGAGAATACATTATGGAAGGAGAGAAAAGTGGGAAATGCTGGGAGGTTGGAAAAAAGATGCTATGACCTTGACAACTGCTACTTCAGTGGAGGGACAGGGAGACTACCCAGTGGCAGTGAGCTGACAAGGGAATGGGAGGTGAGGAAATGAAGGCAATGGTTATCAACATGTTTCAGGAGGCACTGACTGGAAGTGGAAAAGAGGATCATTAGAGGGAAGGTGGAGGCCCAAGGGGATTGTTCTTAATTTTCAAAACAAGTGTGATTCTGTCATGCTGGTCAGTGGGCATGGCCACTGAAATCAGGAATGTGTACCTACGTGAACCTGGTACGTAAATTCACCTAAGAGGAAAAGTACTAACCTGTCAATGGTCTCCCTTGATTAGTGTTCTAATGTACACAATTCCTAAAAAAATATTGTAGAATGTTAGCTCATAATAAATACTACTTACTTGTATTCATTTTCAACCATGTTCTCAGGGTCTGCCTGTTCAATGGCTTCTTCAAAAAATTCCTCCAAAGTTGGCATGTATTCCCTGAGTGTTAAAAAAACAACTAGTGAGGATCATATGTGTTTGTTCTTAATAATAAATACTCCTAAAATAATGGCAATGAAAGATTCTAATATTACCCACACTTGAGTTAGTTACATTACTTAGGAACTCCGATTTTTAAGGAGGTAAATGACTCAGAACGGAACTTCTCAAAGAGGACAATAGTCAGTGTGGTCCTGCATCATGTCATATACTATACTCCATGTAATGTCTCACCAACAGTCACTGGGCTCTATCCTATAATATTACTTGGTCACAGGGGCAGCTGGGGCTTTCAAAGCATTTGAATTTCCCCAGCAAGGAGAAAAATGTCACATCCAGTGTCCGTATTCAAGCACTTTTTTTTCTTTAAGCCAGAATTAATAAAAACTACACTAACACCCAGGCCACACTGAGATTTATTTAACTGTGAGCTTATTTTAGGTTATTCCCATGATAGCATGGTTGGTTTTTAATTGCATCTTTCCGGAATTTGGTTTTAGAAATAAGATTTTGATAGTCAAGCAAATAAGACCCAAGGGTCTGATTATAAGACATCTTTGACTAAAAACTAGAAAAATGGGCTCTGTAAGGAAAGCTCAAGCACCCAATCTTAGAACTTTCATTATAATAACACACTCTCTAATTGGTAAACATTAAGAGGGCTGGAAGGTTTCTCTGGAGTTTACCACCACTCTTATGTATCACACTAGACAAAGCAAGGTGACACTAAAATCCCAACCAGTGTGAACTGTGTGGGTCCACTTATTTGTGGATTTTTAAAAAATAAATACAGTACTCTAAATGTATTTTTTCGTCCTTAATATTTTAGTATTTTTTTTCTCCAGCTTCCCTTACTGTAAGAATGCAGTATATAATACATATAACATACAAAATGTATTCATACTTTGTATATCAATATATCATGTGTATATGTTACGAGTAAGGTTTCCAATCAACAGTAGGCTACTGAAGTTTTGGGGGAATCAAAAGTTATGCATTTTTTACTATGTGGGGGTTGGCACCCTAACCCCTGTTTGAGGGTCAACTATACCACGAGCAATCAAGACTAAAAACAGAACGAACCTCCCAGGCACTGCCATATATATGTTTGTGTTTTACAAATACAAATATATAAAAATAACTACAAATATATATATACAATTAAAATATATACAAATAAAAATGTATACAAATAAAAAAATCTACCAGTATTTATGTAGTGTTTTATAAACATTACAAATACAACTCCCCTCTCTGATCTCATTCTCTTTCCCCAGAGGTGGCCACACTTCAGAATCTGATATTTATCACTTAGTATTTTTGTGTTTTTTTTTTTTAAATTGAGTGTATACTGTTTTGAAGCTTTTCAAACTTCTAGCCCTGATTTTTCTGAAGCATGTCTATCTGATGCAATAGTCCTCAACCTCATTCTGATGCCTGATGTACAGCAGTCCCCTACACAAACATATCACACATTATCCATTCTCCCTTTGATATTGAGGTGGTTCCCCCATTTTTGCTATGACATTGCTAAATGAACATTCTGATACCAGTCTCATTTGTGCAGGTGAACTAGTTTCTTTAGACACTATGGTCTTCAAACTTCCCCTACAACCCACAGTAAGGAATTAACTTCATATTACAACCCAAAACACACACATAAATGCAAATATGTGTATCATAATATGTAAGTAAAACTAATGTTTCACAAAAATGCATTTTCTGTTTCACTAAAAAGAATGTCAGTAGCAACTAATAAACTGACTTCACAAATCAGCAATTCTCAACCTGTAGTTTTAAAAGAACTACTTTAAGATCAACCAACCCAGGAGTGGAATTGTCAGGATGTATGGTATGCGCATCTTTAATTTCTAGTTACTGCCAAATTGTTTTCCAAAGTGGCAGTACCAATTTAGGCTCCCACCAGCATCACTGGAAATGATTCTTTTTATTTTTTAAAAGAATTTATTTATTTCTTTGGCAGAGAGAGATCACAAGTAGGCAGAGAGGCAGGCAGAGAGAGAGGGGGAAGCAGGCTCCCCACCGAGCAGAGCATCCGATGTGGGGTTCAATCCCAGGATCCCAGGATTATGACCTGAGCCAAAGGCAAACGCTTTACCGACTGAGCCATCTAGGCGCCCCATATGATTTATTTGATTCTGGCGTTAATTAGAAGTATCTGAAAGCTTTTAAAATACATTTTGTTACTCACGTATAATTTAAACGCATTTCTGGGAGTGCCTAGGTGGCTCAGTTAAGCGTCTGCCTTTGGCTTAGGTCATGATCCCAGGGTCCTGGATTGAGCGCTGCATCGGGCTCCCTGCTCAGGGGGAAGCCTGCTTCTCCCTCTCCCACTCCCCCTGCTTGTGTTCTCTCTCTTGCTGTCAAATAAATAAAATCATTTAAAAAAAAAATGCATTTCTGTTTTCTGTAAGACTGAAGTCTGTTAATCATCTTGTTAAATCCTAAGTTTTTTTGAGCAAACTTACTAAATACTGAAAGTACTGAGTGTCAAAATTCTAGTAAAACATTTTGCAGAAGTGTCAAAATGAAGTGTCAGGATGATGGATTGGTTAATTTCTCATTCTAATTCTGTCAGTTTCTTGAAACTATATTTTTTAGAAACAAGGCTTAGAATATTTATTTCTGATGCATTTTTCTTGTATCTTTCTGCATTGATTGTATTTTTAATAATGCTTTCTGCCTTTAAGACTCTTCTGTCTGATATCAATATAACTATTCTTCCTATATCACTTTTTTTTTTTTTTTTAGTTTCAGCCTTTCCATATCCTTAAGGTGTTTCTTATAAATAACATACAGATGGGCTTCTTTTTTTTTTAAAGATTTTATTTATTTGAGAGAGAGAGAGAGCATGAGCAAGGAGGTCAGAGAGAGAAGCAGACTCTAGATGGGCTTTTAAAATAGAATACCAACTTCTTTGAACTAGAAAGTCCATTTTCCTTTATTGTTGTACCTGAATTTCTTTTAACTATATTGTTTTATGCCTAAGTTCCATCACTTGTTTCTTATGTGCGCCTTTCTCCTTGCCTATTTTTATTTGATTGCTTGAGTTTTCTTACTTCCTTTTGTTCTCATCTGAAAGTTATATATTCTATTTCTTTTACATACTTAGCAAGCATGCTTAATAGAAGTTGAGTTATTCATTATCTCTATCTTCATATGTAACATTCTTTAATTCTGATCATTCCTTGTATCATGTTACTTTTATCAAATATTTAGTTCTACCTTTTAAAATAAACCTCAACTAGGAATTATTACTGCCTTTATACAGCAAGTTCTTGATGAGATTTATTCATGTTTACCAATGTCTTTGAACAGCAATGCTTCTTGCAATTTACTCAGTGTTTTCCTGGGTCAATTTCTTTGACAGCTTTTTTATTAAGAACTGTTGATAACGGGGTGCCTGGGTGGCTCAGTGGGTTAAAGCCTCTGCCTTTGGCTCAGGTCATGATACCAGGGTTCTGGGATGGAGCCCCGCTTCGGGCTCTCTGCTCGGCAGGGAGCCTGCTTCCCTTCCTCTCTCTCTCTGCCTGCCTTTCTGCCTACTTGTGATCTCTGTCTATCAAATAAATTAAAAAAAAAAAAAGTCTTAAAAAAAAAAAAAAAGAACTGTTGATAACAAATTCTTATGGTTTTAATCTGAAAGTAACTTTATGTCTTAATCACTCCTGATTGATCCACTGTTTAACTTGTTATAGAAATTTGGGTTGATACTTTAATACTGTGAAGGTGTCATTCCAATTTTCTGGTTTCTTTTATTCTTAAAGTCAGCTGTCAGTCTAATTTTGCTTTTTTACAGGTAGTCTGCTTTTTCTCTCTGGTGACTTTACAACAAAGTGTAGAGATAATGGATTTATTCTGTTTATCCTGCTTAAAACCTGTATTTCTTGAACCTAAGAATTTAGGCCCATTTCCAGTTCTGAAGAATTCTCAGTCATTATCTTGTTACTGTCTCTCACTTTATTTCCTCATTCTGTTGTTCTTGATCTCACTCTTTCATATTTTCTAACTCTTGATCCCTTTTACTGCCTTCCTGGTGATTTCTTATTCATTAATTCCTATTTCCACCTGTGTCTAGTCTAATATTTAACATGCCTATTAAATCTTAAAATTTCAATGACTATTATTTTTTTATTGCTAGAATTATTGTTTTTTTCAAATTTATTTGCTCCTGAGAGTGTCCTGTTCCTTTTTAAGTTTCAATTCCTTCTTTTATATCTTTAACTATCTTAAACACACTTATTTTAATCTGTATTTACCGGATGGTTTCATTATCTGAAGTGGTTGTCTAACTTCTGTTGTTTTGTTTGTTCTACCTGCTGATTCTTTCTCATGGTACATTGTTTTCTTGAATGTTTTAAGTTCAGATGCTTGAGTATCTTCAGACTTTTATCTGTAGGATCCTTGCGTGGCTTAGGTTGAAGGCATGACCTCCAGAAAGCTTTGTAACATCAGACTGAGACATCTGAATTCACCCCCTCAGCTAGGGCGTTCCTTTATATGGCCGGCGGTATAAATTCAAACTGGAGGACTGCATGACAGCAGACCTGTGGTTATTGTTTCTCCAGGTGGACTGTTTTTCTTTTCACCCACACCCCAGTTAGAAATGGACAAGCTTATTTCCTGGCCCAGTGAGCACGTCCCTCCTCCCCAGTCTGCTCTTTTATGTTTAGTGCAGTGCTTCAAGGGCCTCAGCTTTATTCAAAGGAAACTCAGTAACAACTCTGCAGGCCAAAGGCCCTACCTTCTGTCCTTCATGGCTCTTAAAACCCAAGCTCCCTGGCTCCCCAAAGTGGGATGCATCTGCAAGCTTTCCAGCTAGAAACACCCATATTGGCTCATACTTTGGTTTTTGGTTCCCTAACCCTCTTCTTTTGTGAATTTGTATTTTCCTGTGTTTTCTAAAGGTATTTTATCCACACTTCTAGGTGTTTCATGGTGGGAAGCCATACTCTGCTATGCTAAAATCAACCATAACAAATTAATTTCATTCACTTAACATTTGAGAAAAGCAGTACCTCATGTGAAACATTTTAAACTTGCCTTGTCTCTGATTTGCAAGCTTCCATATTATCAGGACAGAGATTCCAAAGCCTTGTTAACTCCTCACTACAAAACAGACACATAAATACATTTTTAATGGACATCATCCTCATATGCCTTAAGGTTGCAAAAATACTTAAACAGTGAATTTTTAGGGGGTGACAGAATGAGTTTTAATTTTCTTCATTAATTTTTGGTATTTGGCAAACTTTCTACATATGCTTGTATTTAATGATAACAATCATTTGTTCTAAAAATATTCAAGCAGAATATAAAGCAATGAATAATTAACTGGAAGGTAACAGAAATCGAAGGATCATGGTACCTTGCAGCAACCGGAAGTGAGCTGGATCAATCTAATAGCAATTATACTGTCTGTGACAGGGAAAAACAGAATAGTCCAGAGCCATGGATTTGGGAAGCAGGAGACAAAATGGAAGCTTATCTATCTATGTGAATCCATGTAAAGGGCCCTTGAGATTGAGAGCATGCGGTCTGCTTTAGTCATCAAAGTATGTACCAAACACACAAAAAAAGTGAAAAACACAGAAACTGGGGAGGTCTTACACTAACATCTTTAAAAAAAAAAAAAAAAAGAATACCATCCTACATATGGAGAAAGGTAAACCTACTTTCCCATCAGAATCTTTTTGTTAGGTCCTTTCCCTAGGAAGTCCTCTGGTGCTGTTCTCTTGCGAGCTACTCTTGTTGGCTTGGTGTCTGACGTTCTGTGGTGAATAAAAAACACTGGAATTATAAATGGATAGCACACATAAAAAGTTTTTAATGTAAAAGAAAATTCAATTATTGTTTTCTTCCCATAAAAACATAAACGTTTTCTATTACTATAGAACACTCATCAGAAGAGAAAAATGCCACATCCAGGGACAAATTACAAGGAGTGGGTATATACCATTTTTTCCCAATAATAATAGATTAATCTGTTCTGGAAACTTAAGGACAAGAAATCTGAGGTGAAAGACTCAACTAGAAGTAAAAACGGTTGTATTCTTACAGAGTTAAACCTATACTTTTTAATATGAAATACATACATACATCTGTACATGATGTAAAATAATCACGTCAAACTGTATTTTGAAATGTCTTTCTTCTCATGGTGCTTGAGATGAGTATATATTTACCTTTCTTTCACAAAACTTGGGCAGCCTTCATTTTTCCATGAGTTCCAGTTTTCTTCAGTATTTAATATATGCTGGGAAAAACACGGAAATTAATTTGTGTAATGAAGGCCTTTGAAATTCTATTTGGTGCTAAGAAGACTATGTAAATATAAAACACATACCTCTACCATCTTTGAAAATCTTTCTCCATCGGGGGGGTTTTCAGATAGTAGCTGTGATTAGAAAGAATATACTAAGCTTTCAACAACTTTCTGCATCATAGGAGTGGTTTGCAGGCAGAGGACCAAGAAGTGTTTGTGGTCTTGTACCTGAGCTTAACTTTATCCTTATTTTCCTATTTGGGGCTGAAACAAAGAAAATTCTAAATTTCCATTTTGTTCAATCATGGGTTTGTTGCATGTTGAACTTACTTGATACACTGATTTTGTAGTATCTTCAATCCAGAGTGATTGCTCATCAGTTAAAACATAGTTTGAACTAGGGAACAAAGCAACAAAAGTGGGCTTGAGTTACAGCAATGTATATTCAATTGTAAGGCTTATATACGGTCTTATAAAAACCCAAGGCATATAATAGGTAAGTTAACCAAAAGTGTCAAATAGTGTCCAAAATTACCAAGATAAGAACAATCACAAATGAGAGGATTATAAGAGAAAATGCTTGCGTTTCATTTAAGATGGTTAGAATTTAAGACACAAAGGTGTATGAAGGAGGATGACACTCAATCAGTCTGATTAACTATGAACAGAGCAATGAGTGTTTCCTAAAATAAGAAATTTAACGTGGAATGAAAACCTCAGAGAGAATAATAACATATTCCTCTCCCTGTTGTACATTCAGTACATTGCTCCAAAAGGCAATCAAAATACAAGAATAGAAAACCTTAGAGAAAGCTGAAGGCAGACCCAAAGTGTTAATGGGTGCCATTACTCCAGCTTTCACTAGCACCGAATGCTTTATAGCCAGGCAGTAAACAGTGACGGACTACTGTGCCAGAATGAGCACTTTAGATGCGTTATTCATCTAATTCTCAGAATGAGGATGTATGCTTATTAAACAGAGACCATACAGATAAAGCTTGAATTCAAACCTAGGTCTGGCTCCAAAGTCCCTCCTCCTCCTGCCCTGCTATATTGAAACTCAACAACAGAAGGATAAGAAATAACATTTTGAGTACTTGCTATGTGTCATCTTAAAATCACAAGTCTGAAAGCTGAATTGCACCCAGTGTGTCATGAAAGTGGGACTCAAAGCTAGCAGGTAGTAAAGGCATGTTTTTCACACAACTAAAAATGCAACATTGCTCTGCAAACTTAAAAACGCCATCAAGTAATGATGAACTCGACTTCAGTTATGGGTAGGTTGAGAGGCAGTGGCTGTGCTGCAGGTGGAGGTACTCAGGAAGCCGAGGAGCTGATTAGGGTTTCTAAAACCCCAAAGAAACTGGAACTCCTCTGTCTTCAAAGATTTACTTCACTTTTTTTGAGTTCTAATGTCCTAGACCGTTTCACACCTCATGAAAGTATTACAGGCTTAGTCTTCCCATCAGGTTTGGAGATGCCTGAGTGAGGTGAGAGGTGAATGGTGGAAGTTGGAACAGAGATGCACCCACACAGCTGAGGACCCCAGCAACCTCAGTGCTCAGCAGGACTGACTGCCACTGACAGCAGATCTAGTCAACACCTTTCTCTGAAACAACTATCCTAACATCCAGAATCTCTAAGAAAAGCCTCTGATTATCCAGAGTTGCTGCAAAAGGAAGGTTTCAGGGATGTGACCCTCACGCATTAAATGTGTCTGATACATAAGAAAAATATATCAGTATGTGAGTCCTCTTTTAGAGAGGGCTGTTTAGAAATCATTTACTACCCACCCATATGAACTTACCTTTTGAATTTGACCTGCCCCTTGAGATACTGGAATAAAATGAGATATTGCAACAGGATGTGTCGACGAAAGTTACTGTCACTCAGTTGTAAATCCATCAACTAGTTGAAAAACAGGCACACAAACACAAAACACATTAAATTCAAGTTTTGTGTAAAGGTATAGGTTATGCTATTGTAGAAATGAAAGATTTTAATTAAAAAAACATTCGCTGAGGGCTCACTGACTATGAGGTATTACCGCACATGCCCTAAGACAGAGGAACAAAGGCTTCAGAGTTTTAGGCATTTTATGCCATGAGATATTTATGTTGGTAGATAGCACTATTACATCTGTGGTCCCGAAGTCAAGATAAAGCAGAGCAGAAACAGACATAGGTCAAAGCATGGCTGCCACTTGCTCATACATAAAGAAACGATGGCTAGAGAGCGGTATACAGATAACACCAAGGGATGCTCACTTTTGTAGCCCTACGAAGTGCCTGCAACAGAGCCAGCTGGTGCATGGTAATAAACAAGGAATTACAAGTGAAAAATCATCTGTGAGTTAAGTGGGCTATTTACTTATATTTTAGGGAAAACTGTATCATATTTGTATTATCACAGACTCGGCATCAGAAAGGACTTGAAGGTCCCTTATGAGAAAGTTGTTCAACAACCCTGCCCCTAGGTGATCAGTAAGAATGGCTTCCAGCATGAAGGCAGTCAGGCTGATTATGTCCCTAGAGCACTGAGGAACGCTGAAGTCTATTATCCACACAGGTGCCCTGCTTTGCGCCTGGGTGGCTCAGTGGGTTAAGGCCTCTGCCTTTGGCTCGGGTCGTGATCCCAGGGTCCTGGGATCAAGCCCCGCACTGGACTCTCTGCTCAGCAGGGAGCCTGCTTCCTCCTCTCTCTCCCTGCCTGCCTCTCTGACTACTTGTGAGCTCTATCAAATTAAAAAAAAAAAAAAAAAAAAAAAAAAAAGGTGCCCTGCTTTGGCCTTCCCTAGCTACAGCAACAATGGAAAGCTATCTTATTTTAAATGAATGACCAACCCGTAAGACACCTGAAAGCCCTAGGAATGGAATCCAGTTGAAGATCCTAAGTTCCTTTGGCTATGCTTCTATTACCCAACATTCACTAGCCACTCCCACCTTTTCCCCCACATTTCATTCATTCATTCATTCATTCATTTTTTTTTTCAGTGTTCCAAAATTCATTATTTATGCACTACACCCAGCGCTCCCTACAATACGTGCCCTCCATAATACCCACCACCAGGTTCACCCATCCCCCGATCCCCCTCCCCTCCAAAACCCTCAGTTTGTTTCTTAGAGTCCACAGTCTCTCATGGTTTGTCTCCCCCTCCAATTTCCCGCAACTCACTTCTCCTCTCCATCTCCCAATGTCCTCTGTGTTATTCCTTATGCTCCACAAGTTAAGTGAAACCATATGATAGACTCTCTCTGCTTGACTTTCACCTTTTTAAACATCACTGGCCTTCTAGTCTGGTGTGCCTCCCCTTTAGAGATTGACACTTTGATTTTGTTACTTATCAGATTAACTACCTCATCCCAATCTGAATGGCACAACTCCCAGACTTCCTTTCCTGCAACTCCTGGGTGACTTCATCATCCCCACCCAGGCTCTCAAGTTCCTTGACAGTTCCATGGATAGCCATGGCCTCTACTGTGGTCCTACTGCCATGGCCAAAAGCTCAAGCACAGCTGCCCCAGCTCTGAGACCTTGAACTCACAATCCTCTCACTACAGCCTCCTATTCTTAGTCTCCTACTCAGCTATCCCAAGATCTGACTGAGACCTTCAGTCTCCGAACCCTCTATGTCCACCTGTCAGTCCCATTCTGTTTTTACTGTAACCCTATTTTGGTTGAGATAAGGGATCAGCAAACTTTCCTTGGTACATATTTTAGGCTAGGTGAGCCAAGGGGGCATATTATAAGATATTACACAGGAACTTTTATAAACATTTAAAATGAAAAAAACAAAACAAGCAGTCAGATTTGGCTTGTGGCTGCAGGTGGCGGAGCCCTGGTCCTGCCTTTTTGGTTTATCTCTTCAACTACTTTGTCGCCAACTTCCTCAACACCTTTGTGCTACACTTCTGTCACATCTACGGTGCAAAATGGCAACCCCAGATCAGACTAAGTTACTCACCCTCTATCAACACTAAGACTTCCCATGCAGGATGCAGGTGGAGCTGCCGGAAAGAAAATATACACCACACAGCTCTGCAGATGGTAGCACAGCTGTGCTCTTGCCTCCACCTTAAAACTGGTCTCTAATCTGCGATCTTTCTTTACTCTCCAAGGCTGTTACTCTCTCCTCTTCTCCACAACAAATCCTTTCGACTTATCACAAGCATTACTTCACCACCCTCTCACTCTCAGTACATTAACTACCGACACCTTCCATGAGAAAAATAGATTAAACTGGAAGCTTTAGCTTCACGCACATCTGGACATCCCAATCTCCCTAAATTAACTGAGTCTCAAAGAGATCCCCAGCCTCTCCCCATCCTCACTGAACAGCCAAACTTCTTCAAAGAATTGGCTACATTCACTGTTTCAACTCACACCTCCACTTGCCATAATCTGTGGCTTCCTAGTTCACCAATTCACGGACAGTGTTTTTGCCAAGATCACCAATGACTCATTGTTAGATTCAGTGAACACCCCTTCTTCCTCGACCCCCTACCCTGGCCCCATGAACGCTTTTTTTCCCCCCACAAGTCCTCATCCTACTCTATGTGCTTGGCTTCCATGAGGACATACTTCCTCAGTTTTCCTCCAATCTCACTGGCTACTCTTCAACCTTCTTCCTCTTCCCTAACTATCCCACCCCTTAAATTTAATTGGTTTCCTTCAGGACTCAGTATGATGTTTTCTTTTCTTTTCATTCTTTATTTTTCCTTGAATTACCATATATAAGCTGGTAACTACACTATATAACAAATCTACACTCTCAACCTAGACTGTGTTCCTAATCTCCACATCTGTATACTTAAAGAAGCTACTGTTTATCTCTATTTGAATATTCAACTGACACTGGATCAGATTTCATGTTCAAAGGCAAACACAGCAATTTCCCCCACAAAGCCTGCTCTTCATCATTGTTGGCTAATTCAGTAAGAGGCTCCACCATCCATTTGCCTAGGCAACTCTAGAAGACCGTCGGGTAAAAACACAACTATAAAGCACAGGAGCAAATCTCTAGTTGGAGTATGCAAGAAGAAAAACAGGAGGTACCAAGACTCTGAGCCCAGTAAGAGACTGGCCTGTTCGAAGACCTTAAGTAGTTCAGTCAGGAGTGAGGACAGATAAGCCGCTTGGCTTGAAGAAATGAGCTGGAGTGGCTAGGTGCTGTGTACGAACTCTTCATCTACCTCAGGCTTTAAGTCCCCCACATTTATTTCTGTTGGAAGGTATTTTTTGATGGGAACAAAGGACTGAAAACAGGAGTCAACAAGACACTGAATCAGAGGTGGGAGGGGACCAGTGTGCTCATTCAAGCTAACTGCTTCGCATTATGCTTCTGAAAACCAGGACCTCTGCAAGATCACACAGCTAGTTAGTGACAGAGCTGAGACAAACTGACACACTCAACTGTACTCTTTCTTCCATAATGTGTATTTTCTAAGTTCTACTTTTCTTTAGCTATTTAAAAAATTACACCAGTTACATCATGGGTCAAATATTTCTTTGTTGTCTTTGTTTCTTGAGCAAAGGGCCTTTTATTGTCCTTAGCTTTACTGCACATCTCAGCTCAGGCCTCAGCATTCCTGATTATTACTCTAAACCTAAATAAGGATCATGCTATTCTTCTTAGTTGTCTTTCTGTGCCCTTCTGTCAATAAACTGTATATGTAAATAATATTCCTGGTAAAATTAAAGTATGAAATTTTTCATTCCTATCACTTTACAGAAAGTAAAATCTGTACTAGAAAAAATACTAAGCGCATTCTCATTAAAATATTACTGACTTGTCATTAACACATTAGCTGTATCAAATTATTTAATTTTCAAATTATGAAAAATTTTAAATTTCAAAAAAGTACAGGTAAGTTATGTAACATTCATGTCCCCCTATTCAGTAATGTATCAAATCCTAACATTTTCACCTGTTCCATGTTTGTTAAACAAAGAGTTATTACTGAAACTGGTGAAGCCTCCTCGGTAACCTCCCTTTTCTGCTCCCCATCTTTCTCTCCACTGTGGTAAATGCTACCGTGCATTTGGTGTTTATGATTGCCATGAACATTTATACTAATACTACATAAGTAGTATCTATAAATAATATACTGAGATATTTTGCATGTGTTCAAACTCTATCTGATGTATTATTCTGCAATAAGCTATTTTCACATGACATTATGTTTGAAATTTATACAACTTAATACATGTAGCACTAGTGCAGGGGTTGGCAAATTCCTGCGAAGGGCCAGTTAGTAAACTATTTTAGGCTCTGTGGTTCCTACAGTCTCCATCACAACTACTGCCGTCTGCTGTGCCCATGCAGAAGCAGCCACTGACAACATGAGGATAAATAGACAGCCGCTGTGGGCTCCACTAAAACTCACTTATAAAAACAGGTGGGAAGGGGTGCCTGGGTGGCTCGGTGGGTTGAGTCTCTGCCTTTGGCTCAGGTCATGATCTCAGGGTCCTGGGATCGAGCCCCGCGTCGGGCCCCCTGCTCAGCAGGGAGCCTGCTTCCCTCTCTCTCCCTGCCTGTGATCTCTCTTTCTCTGTCAAATAAATAAATAAAATCTTTTAAAAAACAAACAAAAAAAACCAAACAGGTGGGAAGCCAGATTTGCCGACCCCTGCCCAGTGAATCCACTCTCAGTGCTCTGTAGCTTATATTGAAATGACTAGGTCCACCACTATTACGTTGAACAGAAATATAGTTCGTAGACATCCATGCCTTGTTCTTGAGTTTACTAGGAATATTTCTCAAAGTTTGATCGTTATGTATGATACTTGCCACAGAGTTTTTATTAATCCCCTTAAGTTAGGAATATCCCCTTCCACTTCTGATTTGTTTTTGTACTGAACATTAGATTTTACTGTAAGAATTTCTTGGCATATGAGATATCATATAGTTTTAAAATATTTAAACCTTTAAACCGTAAGGCTGTTAATTTGGTATTAATCTTTCTGATGTTGAACTTACATTCCTGGGATAAATCCTATTTAGCCTATACTTAAAATAACTACTTTTGATTTATTGAGTTAAATTTTTTTCATCTCTATTTGTGAGACTGATATATATATATATACTTCTTTCCTGTTCTATCCTTACTGGGATTTTATTTAAAAGTTACATCAATCTCATATTAAGGACCTGGTTGCTTTTCTTCTTCTTCTAACCTCTGAAAATTTTCACTTACATTTTTTCCTCGAAGAGCTGATAGTATGTGAGTAAAAAAAATCAGCCTGATGTCATTCAAAAGGTATCATTTTTTTACTACAATTTCTCTAATAATTACTTTATTCAAGTTTTCTATTTCTTTCTGAGTCTATTTGATTAAATTTTTCTACAGAGTTACTATTTCTTTAGATTTAAAAAGGTATCAGCAGAAGTTGTTCAGAATACATTCTCTTACATATATTCACTATTTCTATGTTTTCAATTATGCCCATTTTTGTTATTTATTCATCTTATTGTTTACTGGTACCTTTTCACTTCTTTTCCTTTCAGGCCTGCTCTATAAAGTTTTTATAAAAATTGTTTCTATATAATTTTTCTTTAAAAAGAAACAGCTTTTGGTTTTACTGAAGTCCTATGTTTTCCTTGCTCTACTTCATCAGTTTGTACAATTATTATTTACTTCTACTTTCTTAAGATTCTGTACCTAGCTTCTTGAATGGTATTCTCAATTCATTTGTCATTCTTAAATTTTTCATTAATGTAGTTAAAGGTATAACCTTCTCTTTACTTCTCACTGTATTTGTAACCCACACATCTGACATTATAATATAGTTTTGCTATACAATATCTTTACAGCAAATTTAGAGCTTCCATTTTTTATTTCCTCTTTAATTCCTGGGGAAAGCTTTTCAACTTGGTAAGTTACCTCCTTTAAGCCATCCTTTTTATAGTTCTAATTTAACTGCACTGTGGCCAGAGAATGTGCTCTGAATGATATAGAATCTTCCAAATTTGCTAAGATTTCCTGTATGGCCTACTACAAAAATTGTGTGAATGTCCCATATGTATTAAAACAATAATTATCTCTATTTCTTGTGTACAGGTTTCCATATATACTACAATAAGCTTATTACTTTTATTGTTCAAATCTATCATATACTTCTTAATACTGGTCTGCTTTATCCATCAGTAAATGAAGATTATTTTTGTTGTTCAAATCTTCCATATAGTTACTAATCTTTAGTCTGCTCATCCCATCAGTTTTGATTAAGGCACTTGAAAATAACTCATTAAAATTTATGATCTCATAATTTTACAAGTTTTTTCTTTTATCTTTTAAATAGAAACATCACTTTTATTGACAAGTTAGAGCCACAACAGACAGCTTCCAGAACAGAAATAAGACAGTCCTAAGACAACGGAGTGTAAAATCGTAGAGAAAGGCTAATACTCTTCACCCTCATCTACCTCAGCACTATCCTCTCCAATCTCCTCAGAATCCCTCTCAAGAGCAGTCATGTCCCCAAGGGCCTCAGAAAACTCTCCTTCCTCCATGCCCTCCCCCACATACCAGTGAACAAAGGCACGCTTGGCATACCTCAGGTTAACCTTATGGTCCAGGCGCGCCCAGGCCTCAGCAATGTCTGCGGTGTTGCTCAGCACGCACACAGCTCGCTGTACTTTGGCCAGGTCTCCACCGAGCACCACAGTGGGAGACTGCTTTTTTCCTTAATAGATTTTGAGTGCATAGGAGTTCACGACATCCTCTTGGTGACTTGTTAATGTAGTATCCTTTATCCTACTTAAGCTTTGTGCCTTAAATTCTATTTTATTTGGTATTTGTGTAGCTGTTTTGTTGTTGTTAATTCTAGCTTCATGTGTCTCTTTCCATACTAACATTTCAACCTTTTTGAACAGTTTTAAGGCATATAACCTATGCGGACATAAAATTATAACATCCTCCTATATCCCATTTGTTAAATTTCTCCGGTGTTCTTTTATACATAAGCTACTTAGGTCTATTTTTCTTCATTTTTTTTTTTTTCCTCTAAAGATTTTATTCATGCACTTGACAGAGATCACAAGTAGGCAGAGAGGCAGGCAGAGAGAGAGAGAGGGGGAAGCAGGCTCCCGGCTGAGCAGAGAGCCCTATGTGGGGCTCGATCCCAGGACCCTGAGAATACGGCCCGAGCTGAAGGTAGAGGCCTCAATCCACTGAGCCACCCAAGCGCCCCTATTTTTCTTCGTTCTTAATGCAACCCTTTGGAATTACAAAGCATAGTTATGTATTGCACATGAAGTAGGAAGGGTACAGTTCTAAGACACAAAACTCTTTAAAAGGAAACTGCTGCTCCCTGGAAGACAAATAAACCAATGACAACTGAGTACATGGGAAGCTGAAAGCATCTGTATAGATATGAATCTATGTTTTACTCTTGAGCCCTTAGTGAAGCAGGTTTCTACATGCCTTTTTTGAGCAGTGAGAATGTTTCCTTTCCTTGGTAAGTAAGTGTCCTGTATAATCTCTAGTTTGCCTTAATTTCTGATAAAAAACTATCAATTTTAAAATTAAAAATTTCTTCTGTTGACTGAGTATTAGGCTCAATTTTTTTCGTATTTGTGAAAGCCCACTGAATTATGGGTCAGGGAGTAGGAATCAGGCAAATCAGGCAGCAGTCCTTCTGATGCCTAAGTAGTATGGCTGTAGGAGTTGCAGATTTTGCCAAAAAGTAATGAGTGTATTAGTATGAGGCATAAAACTCAAGTCAACTGCATGTCTTGAGAGATTTCTAGCAAAGTATAAAATCTCTCAAGCATACTAGAGTCCTTCTTAAATTGTTTAAAGACACCACACCACTAAGTTCCTTTTTTTTTTTTGAGAGCACACACACGTGTTGGGGGTGGTTGTGGCGTTAAGTGCAGAGGGACAGAGGGAGAGACAGAGAATCTTAAGCAGACTCCCAGCTGAGCACGGAGTCTGACCCGGGGCTCAATCTCAGGACCCTGAGATCATGATCTGAGCCAAAATCAAGAGTTGGGATGCTTGGGCGCCTGGGTGGCTCAGTGGGTTAAAGCCTCTGCCTTCGGCTCAGGTCATGATTTTAGGGTCCTGGGATCGAGCCCCGCATGGGGGGGGGTGTCTCTGCTCAGCAGGGAGTCTGCTTGCCTCTCTCTCTGTCTCTCTGCCTACTTGTATTCTCTGTTAAATAAATAAATAAAATCTTAAAAAAAAAAAAAAAAAGAAAAGAAAAAAGAGTTGGGACGCTTAACCAACTGAGTCACCCAGGTGCCCCAGCATCGCTAAGTTCTTATATTTCTAGGAGAGCTGTGAAAAACTCTTTTGGACAATTAAGAAAGAAATAAGCCAAAACTCCAAATGCTTTGAATATATCCATTTTCTCCCTAAACTGGGAGAAATACAGGTTCCAGAGTTATTACTTTAAAAAAGTGCCATCGTTTACACTTTTAATTTTCACAAATGTTGGATACTGAATTAGGGTTTAGCAGACTAAACTGTAAAGTAGCTTTCTACCTGGAATAGGTTCATATATCTTATTCAACTAAATTATCAGACAGCTGGTTTCTGAGGAGAAAAAGAATATATAACCTATTACATAAAAACTAATAGACTTACATACTATATACTATATACTATACTATATACTAATAATTTTTTTAAAACTTTCCTTCAGAAAAAAACAGTTAAAAAAAAAAATGAAGAATCTAATTTTAGTTTAAGGATCTCAGTGTCCCAGCTGAGTTACAGGATAAAGAAAGTATGTCCACAGCAAAGCAGAGATATTACCTGTCAGCTCTTTTGCTTTAGTTAAAAAGGTTACTTACAGCTATGGTTATAAATTAAAAGATTCTAAGAAAACCTTCTGTACTCATACTTTTAAGGAGATTTAGAGGATTTACTATCCCTCAGTAAAATAAATACCAAAAATTTACATTTTAAATCTCTTTCTCCTAATACATCTAATTAATGTAAAATACAAATTATTTATTTTAGTAAATGCAAGACTTCTTTTTGGCCTCCAAAAGCCTAAATTAACTGGAATTTCCTAACCAATACAGGTTATGTTGTTACCCCTACAAAGATTTAGGATTACTTAAACAAACACATGTGAACTAAATCAAGTTGTGATTAAACAGCCAATGTCTCTCTCTATATATTTAAACCTCAGACAATACTGCACATTATGTGACCCTACCGAATACTCCTATGCTATTTCGTAAAGTTTCCTTAAGAAACTTCTAAAGACA
The DNA here is from genome assembly GCF_010015895.1 of Lontra canadensis. Lineage (NCBI taxonomy): Eukaryota > Metazoa > Chordata > Mammalia > Carnivora > Mustelidae > Lontra > Lontra canadensis. The sequence continues at coordinate 23,875,210 of NW_022631011.1, forward strand.
TTAAAATTCAGATATGGAAAGAAATAAAAAGTACCTAACCACTATATCATTCCTATGTGGTGTTTTTTTTTTAAAAAGATTTTATTTATTTACTTAACAGACAGAGATCACAAGTAGGCAGAGAGGCAGGCAGGGTGGGGGAGCAGGTTCCCTGCTGAGCAGAGAGCCCGATGCAGGGCTCGATCCCAGGACCCTGAGATCATGACCTGAGCAGAAGGCAGAGGCTCAACCCACTGGGCCATCCAATTCCTATGTGTTCTCAACCTAAGTCTCTCTCACTATATATAAACACATTTATCCTTCAGAACACTCAAATTACGATGATGAAATCAGTGTGTACTTTTAAAGTACTTGATAAAGGGGCGCCTGGGTGGCTCAGTGGGTTAAAGCCTCTGCCTTCGGCTCAGGTCATGATCCCAGGATCCCAGGATCCCGGGATCAAGCCCCACATCGGGCTCTCTGCTCGGCAGGGAGCCTGCTTTCCCCTCTCTCTTTCTGCCTGCCTTTCTGCCTGCTTGTGATCTCTGTCTGTCAAATAAATAAATAAATAAATAAATCTTAAAAAATATATAAAAAAAAATAAAGTACTTGATAAAATTATTTTAAAGACTAGTTTTAAAACATTAATACTGTCATTAAACATACTGTTTGATATATTAAAACATAAATATTAACGTATATTTAAAGTTTAAAACACTTAGAGGAGGGAACTTGATTAACTCAGAAAGACAAAATTAAGTTCCTGGGATTCAGTCCATTCTCAAGGGTAGGAAAATGTTCTTTGCCTTCCATACATTCTGTCAGGTGGTAATAATCACTGCCCTCATCAAAGCACATTTTCTCTTTAAAGAACTGTTTACATTTATGAATATACTGACTATTTTATGCTTTTGTGTAAATCTTGACCACATAAAACGAGATGAGAGCTGTCATTTCTAAAGGAGCAAAGATTTTAATGCTATTCATAATTAACAGAAATGATTATTAGTTTCTATTACTCTGGATAATGACACAGAAAGGTTGGGCCATTTCTCATTCTATCTTTGCTCTTATCTTTATCTTATCAATTAACCAGTCTCCTGGGCAACTCTTTTAGACTTTGTCCTTCTTCAGAAGCAGGCTCCAAATCCATGGCCTATGGGTACCTTCTGGACCATTTCTGCAGCCTTTCCTAGATCGCCGTTTAGCAGCACCAGGGATTAGACCTTTTTATCGTGCTTGCACAACCACGGCCTGAATCACAAACAGAGGGGATTCTAAACACAACAGAGTGATGAGTATGCTCTAAATTTTCCAGTATGCTCAATGATATTTAAAGAGCTACCCTATTTGTCAGGCCCACAAAGTACAACGTGTCACAATTAAGAGCACAGCTCTTGCCTCCCACTTTGAGGACCACTTCAGACAGATTTTATTCACATAAAAAAAGTTAATCATATTGAAAACTCCTAGTGTTGGGGTGCCTGGGTGGCTCAGTGGGTTAAAGCCTCTGCCTTCGGCTCAGGTCATGATCCCAGCCTCCTGGGATCGAGCCCCGCATCAGGGAGCCTGCTTCCTCCTCTCTCTCTGCCTGCCTCTCTGCCTACTTGTGATCTCTGTCTGTCAAATAATAAAATCTTTAAAAAAATGTTATTGTGTTCCTTTCTAAAACAAAACAAAACAAACAAAAATAAACACCTCTTAGTCTTACGCATTTATCTTTTCAGATGGGTGGGTGCATACCCACATGCTAAAACTGACGTTAAGTGTCAGCTAAACACTTCAAACTGCAAAGTTTGTAAAGCTCTAAACATTCATCAATGCCTTCACTGCCCGTAGCAGATAGGCAAACAACCAAATAAAACTCTGAAAAATAAAGTAACCCAAAAGTCTGTACATAATCCAACTGACAAGTCTAGACACATTATCTATAGCTTATACAACAGTGAGATCTATAACCTGCTCTCTCTCAAGAAATATTAATGGTAGACCAATAAAGTTTCCATTTACTTTCCATTTCTCAGTGGCCACACAAGGCCCAACATTAATGGGCCTTATGTTCAATTGTATCAAAGCCCAAATCAAGTCTGTCAAACCATTTCAATCACAGCTGTGAGAAGTCCTATCAGCTAACTCAGATGGGCAGTGTCAAGACGTAAAGCTCAATGACTGATTTACATTAAGGTTCACTAGTAGAAAATATCAATTAGTAAAAAACATCACTCCAGTCCTGCTAAGAGTTGCTGAGTCCTTATAAGATTTTTTTAAAATAAGACCTTCTTCCATCTTGGAACCAAAAGAAAATGTTAGCCCCTGCCTATTTAACAGCTTTTGCTATTAACTGTTTTGTCTCAAGGCACAGAGACCAACAATCTAGTTTCTATTTAAATTTCAGACCATGATAATGACCTACAAGAACCTCATAATAAAGTCCTGGAATTTGCTGAAGGGCTGGCTCTATCTCTGGCCTGCAGACAAAGAAAACTCAAACCATGTTCCAGAGCTGTCCAAAAAACCTCCCAGACCAGTTTAAAGGGAGGCTCCCATGAAACGACTAATGAGACAAAATTACAGGATACAGATTAGCCTGTCTGTTCCTAACTAAGCTGTAATATATTTCATCAAGGAACAGACCTATCTTTGCCTTCACTATGAAGATTTCCTCAGATACTTCTCAAATGGATACAGAAAGTATAAAACATTTAAGGCAGAACAACTTTCTACCAGGAATTCTCTTTTTTTAAATGACTAAAAGTCTTTGAGAGTTCTGTACACAATGCAGAGTCTGGGCAGGCTGTTAATTTTCTTTTCCCCGTGAACAAGAATGGCCTTAATGCCCACACTAAGATCAATATTGTGGGACTGGTGGCTACTCTGCTAACTGCTGGCTGCCAAGTGTTCACCTCATCTTTTCCATTTGGACAAAGTCTCAACTCTCCGGGAACAAGAGTTAGTACTGTGAAGAACTGGGCAATCCTGATGTCTACACCTAGTTACTAGCAGTACTCTTTGCTATGAGAACTCAGATTCTAGAATACATTCCTTTTAATATTATGTTAACTATCGTGTTAATATCATGGTACTTAAATACTTTAAAATGTTGGTTCTGCTTTTATATGCTACATAGTGCTGAAGGAGGGATCTCTACTATACCAGTGACTTTCATGTAGGTTTGATAAATGAGATAATTCGAGGTGAAATTCTCCCTTAAAAATTTCTGAGTATGACTCTGGACTAATCTGAAGGAACAGGTACTTCTCCACCAAAAAAACCAAAAAAGAAACAAAAAGCCCCAAATTCCTCAGCACTACATTCAGCGACTGCTATTGAATTATTTTACTATGCTAATAAGAAAACTGTAGTTAGAACTTAGTGTTCGCAATCATACCCAAGGCAGCATAAAAAAGGGGCCCTTGAAAATTATAATACCACTTTGTTTCTAGAAGAAATATCCCATTTTGAGAAAGAAGGTATGATAAGTTACAAAAACACCTATTTTATTTGTAGAACCTGTGCCTACCTGTGGTTACCATATAAATGGCCTGTCTATAACTACAAAAGTTGTATCATCCTTTCTGTGCATGGATATTGATTCTCCTTCCCTAAGGAAAAGTATGATCACATTCATGTAAGCAAAACACAATGCTTCTGGGTAATAACATTCCCATTAGATGTGCAAGTGTATCAAATGGGTTTAAATGTATCAAATGGGTTTAAAATATTGTATAAAGTATTACAGAGATGTGGAAGGCTTCTTTCAGAGAACAGTAAAACTTAAAATATGGTGCATACTTTTAATGCTATAGGTAATGCACTACACATATTTTCATTTTGATACTGAATAGTAAATACTGCAAATATACTGTAAAAATAGGAAGAATGTACAAGAAAGGTTCTTATATGGATCTAAGTTTAAGATAAAATTGTTAAGAGGTAGTAAAGAAGAAAACTGAAGATACAAAACATTACATGCTTCACATTCTCTTTGTTACAATTCTCTGTGCCTTTTCTCTTTTCCATATTATAAAGTATGTAGCTTCTCAAACCTGCTTTTACCCCTCATGGTATTAAGTAATTCCAGAGCTTAACCCTGGTTAAGGGTTAATTCCAGAATTCCAGAGCTTAACCCTGGAGAGCTCATGCTCTACTAACTGCTGGTGAAAGAAAGCTCACAAAGAATCAATAAACTACTTAGAGAGCCAGTTCTGAGAAAGTGGTACATAGAAACCAGTACAAAGACATAGAATTAATACTCCAGTGTAGAAATTTCTCTGAAAAGTGTATATTCTTGGTTGTCTTCTATTGTTAAAATGTCCTTAGAAATGTTATTTATTCAAAGAACTTTTAACACCATCCAGAGTTTTGAAACAGTTGTCATATCCTGAAAAATGTAACTTGTAACTCCTAAAAGTACACAGAAATTTTACTGGTTTTATTTTGGAAGTTTTTTGCCCCAGTTGTTATTTAAATAGACATCTAAGCTTTCTGAAGTGTGTCTTTAGGAAGGTTCTTTGTTAAAGCTAGAAGAGCTTTGGGATTTTCTTCCCCTCTTCTAAATAGGGTAAAGTAAAAATTTTGAATTCTTTATTCAACCAAAGAGTTTTTATAGATTTCTGTTAACAAATATGGCCAGAGTTTTAAAAAAATCCATTCTGATAAATCATCTGTCTTAAATCTGTTTATACTTCCTATTATTGATATAGTTGGATTTACTTCTACCTACTTTTTTGTATTTTTTTCTCCCTTCCTGCCATCAGTTGGGTTTACAAAATTGTCTATATTCCTTCCTGTCCCCCCTTTAGCTTTTTGCTGTTTAGGAGCCACAAGTTGTTTTCCTTTGGTTTTTAAGGTTTTCTCTTTATCCCTGAAATTATAGCATGATGTACTGAAGTATGGATTTAACTTTCTTTATCCTACTGGTAGTTGTAGCATACTTTTAATCTGAGAACTTGGTTATTACCTTTAATTCTTTTCAATATAGTTTCCTTACCATTCCCTCTATTTTGTTCTTTAAAAATCCTATTGGATATTTGCCGCAATTTCTCAATTGACCATGCCTTGCTCTTAACTGCTCCTTCCAAGTTAACAGACTCCTCTCACCTCTCCCCACCCCACACCCTATATCTGGATGTTCTGGGTGAACTTTTTATCATTATCTTCCAGTCAGTAGTTCTCTTTTCCTCTATGTCCAATATATAGTTTAATTCTGTATGTTCTGCTTTGGTTTAGATGATCACATTTTTCATTTCTAAGTCTCTCAATTAGTTGTCATAGTCAATCATTCTATTTCATTTCTGCCTGTTTCAGTTTCACAATTTTTTACTCATTCTCAGTGGATGCTATATCATCAATTATCTCTGTGAATGATTTTAAAGTTTTTAAAAGTCATGGCCAAGCCGTATATCTGAAATAAATACATGTATATCCCAATAATTGATTTGGTTGGTGATCTTTCCTAGTATTGAATTTCTTTATGAATTTTGAAATTGCAATGTATCAGAGTTTTGAATGAGAGGCTTTTGTTTGGTTCACTTCTCCTTCTTCCTCCCTGTGTACATCCTTTCTTGTCAGTAGTTTTGCATTTGCTTCCATCAGGACCTCTGGAGTCAAGTTTGGGAAAGGCCTTATGATGAATTTCTGGAGCCAACTATTTCATTAGTATATTGCAGATATCATATATCCAGTACAGAGCAAACCAACACAAAGCTGGACCCACAGCTTCCTATGAATCCACAGCCCTGGCAGAAAGAAGATTGGTAACATCTTTTCTGAGCTTCTTTTCAAAGGTTTAAGTCAAGTTCCCTCCCAGATCGTGGCTTCAAGCAGTGAATCTGGCTCTGGTCACTGGACACACATGAAAGACACCAGGTGTCTATCACTTGTAGACAAACTCTTGGGTGTCACCTCCTGCTTGGGATGAGGCCAGCAGGCCTGAGACTTCAGTTTCACTCACTACTTGGTGTTTCTGGTCCAATAAGATACTTTTCTTGTTTCTGGAAGGCCAGCTTTGTCTTTTAGTTTTCTCCTTTCATATTTTACCTGTCATTTCTATGTGTTTAGAGCTAAGTGAGTTAAGTCAAAACATACACTTAATGTGTCATCTTGACTGGAAAATTTACATAATCCCTTAGCACTGTATCTGAACAAAATTTACTGCAGGGAATGTTTACACCCCTTATTTGTTCTTAAATGACAAACTAATTATAAAATATTGTTTTTATAAATGCAAATTAAATCCTAACTTGAGGTTCAAAATATATACGCCTGAAAATTAAACTGCAAAATAAGCCTACAAAACAGACAATGCAGAACAACTTCTTTCACCTCTGAAATCAAATTACTCTTGCTTGTGCAAGGAATTCACAGGACTCTCAAACTAATACTTACCAGCTTTAACCAAAAATAAACATTTCTATGAAACTTAACTTAAAAAGAATATCAGCTAAATAGAAAAAAAAAAGACCATTACTTATTATGCTTAGCAAAAAAGAAAAATTTGTACCTTTTCACTTGTTAAAAATTTTGCAAAATATACATGTTCTCCTCCTGTTTTTAATTCTTCCATCTTTTTCCTGGAGGCTTGAGTATCATCTAATTTATAACTCTTAAAAACAGCTAGAACTTCTTCAGAATACTGCAAAGTAAAAATACCAATTAGTTTGATTTGGCATTATTGCCCAATAATTTTTTTAGTGCTTTTCTATATCAAAATACTTACAATTTACTCATAGTTAATCATGTATGCACACTGTAAAGCACATTAAATAAGAAAAACTATGATGGCAAATGAAGAGTTGGAATGAAGAGTTCATGTATTGTCAAAACAAGAATAAACTCTCTACTAAAGAAATGTAATTTCTTATGCAGTTTGTTTAAGGGGCAAACAGAGAAAGTAATGCTTTGGAAGTATACAGAAATTTAAAAGTGAAATTAGATGTTTAACTGGTTGTGGAAAATGCTCAAGCATTTCTTGGGCTAAACGCTGTGACCAAATAAAACAATGATGTCAAATCCTATCCAGCTAGGAAATGATCCCACATGATTTCTCACTCACCACTTAATCTGAATATCATGCTACTTTTAGGAGCTACCTATTTACCTTGGATTTTGACTACAACCAAAAAGGACAACTGATATTTAAGTAGCCAAATAAAAGAAATAAAGAGAATTCTTATAAAACAAGAATTACCCATTTTTTTCTGATAGTAAGTATGTTAGGCTTGTTCACCTTTTTTTCCTTTTTAAGATTTTATTTTTAAGGAATCTCTACACCCCAAGTGTGACCTGAACTTACAACCCTGAAATCAAGAGTAGCATGCTCTACTGACTGAGCCTGCAATGTAACCCATTGGCTTGTTAACCTTCAAAATGAAACCACCAAAGGTGCCTGGGTGCCACAGTTGGTTAAGTGTCTGGCTCTTTGTTTTAGCTCAGGTCATGATCTCAGGGTCCTTAAATCAAGCCCCACATCAGGCTCTGTGCTCAGGGTGGAGTCTGCTTGAGGTTCTTTCTCACTCTCCCTTAGCCTCTCCTGCTCATGTTCTCTAAAATAAGTAATTCCTCAAAATAAAATTAAACTGTTATTTCACCAGCAAAAAAAAAAAAAAAAAAAAAGGGTTTATTTGGGAATAACTAAGAACTGTAATCTGGGACAAGCAAGCTCCAGGTCTGAGAGAACAAAGAGGAATGCTCTTTTATAGCGGAAAGGAGGAATCAGTAGGGGCTGTTATAAACTACAAGTCCATTGGACTAAACTGGGAGTTCCAAGTATAGTGGCTTCTCATTGTCTGGACTGTTGCTGGGAGAGGAAGAAATCTTCCTTCCTTCTGTTGGGATAGTAAAGTACTTGGACTGGCAAGGTCCATCTCTTCCAGTTGGCTCCACAAATGACAACTAGTGCAGAATGTGAGAGTCCCTCTACCGGCTACCTGATTCCATTTTAAATGAGGTTTCCTTCTATTAATTTTCACAGGCTATATGGCTGATATGGTCCCAGTCACACTACTCAAGTCTGCCGTTACAGCACACCAACAGCTGCAAGTATTAGCATGGCTGTGTGCCAATATCTCTGTCTAGGAAAACAGGCGGGAGCCTGGATTTGGCCTATAGCCATTAGTTTGCAACCCCTGTTCTAACAGGATACTTGAAATAATTTTGTGCAAAGTAAACACACTATATTTGATAAAAATTCATCAGTTCATGTTGATAATACTATGTAGAAACAAACAAAAAACCCAATTCTGTAATTAGGAGCTTTTAAATCCTTAAGTCATTTACAAACTACTCCACAAAATCAGTGGTTTAACAATATGAAATAGGCATAAAAATGTAAGAGATAAAATTATATAATAAAAAGTATGCTGGATAAGAGTCAAGTTTTGCCTCTGCCATTAACTGTAGAATATAGTTTTGGGTAGTCTATGACTGAACTCACCTTAAGAAAAGTTTTCCATGAAATCTTCTCATAGCATTGCACAGGGTTCCTGAAGTAATCCTGAAGTGACCAGAATTTTCGATACAGGTTGTAATCGATTGGAATGGAGCTAATAAAATAAATGATATGTTAAATAAATCACTTAAGTTCTTTTAGAAATAATCTAAGTGCTCCTAACTTCAGGTCATACACCCCTCGAAGAAGCTGACGAAAGCTACAGCTCCTTTCCCCAGAGAAGTGCACTTAAACAGACTTCTATAAACAATTTCAGGGGATTCATAGACCCTAACAGACCCACTTTGTCTATAGTGGTAGAACCCCTAAACTGTGCCCCAATACATGGTTATTCAGAACTAAAGACTATCTTTCTCAACCTCTCTTGCAACTAGGTGTGGCCCCGTGGTTAAGTTCTAGCTAGTTGGGAGTAAAAGTCATATGTGCAAATTTTGGGCCATGTTTTATCATTTTCCTTTTTCCCTTTCTGCTGGCCAGAATGCAGATATGATATTGAGTCACAGGGACTATAGACAAAAAAAAAAAAGCAAACACCAAGAAAAGGTGGGACAAGAAGTTAGGAGGAACATAGGTTCCTAGACGATCTCCCAGCTCTGAAATGCCTGTCTCCAGACTTTTCCATAAGAAAGATATCAACTTCCACATTGTTTAAGCTAATATCACCTTGAACCTAAGCTAAAAGCTATAGCATGAGACAAATATGTAAAATACATATCAACTGTATATATATATAAACTTATATTTATATATATATATAAATAAATTGCCTCCTGTTTAGTGTCATTATTACAGCATTACTAATTCAATTTGCGATTTCACTGCTACAAATCTGCACTATCAATTTTAATTTTTAAATTTACCAAAACTGTTATACTATGTTTTAATTTTAAAAGTTAAAACATTTTAGACTTTCTTACCCAAGAGATTTTTGTTTTTGACAAAATCTGTCACTCCAAACAGCCATTATCAAAAATGCTTTAGGTATTGACTATCTCATATCCTCAAATATCCACAAAAATTTTCAACATCACCTTTGTAAAATTAATTTTACTTGTAAACACAATTGTGTACTACCTTCTATTCTTTCTAAATAAACTTAATAAACTGAATCTATGGATTACAGTTAGCATTTTTTCTAAGCATCACAGCCATACAAGTGTTCCAAGAAGACTGTAATTTTATGTGGCAAACAGGAAGGGGGTTTAGTGATCCACACAGTACTATGATATTAAGGGTCTTAACTTCTCTATTCTGGTCAATAATAGGAAATAAGTAATCTTCCACTCTTCACCTTTGAGATGGGTATATTTAAAATTACTTTAATGACTATGGAGTATCATGGGCCATATTATAATGCATTTTAAAGGATTATAGTAAATTAAATGAGTATAATTTTTGTCATGTACTTTATAAGCTTTCTTGGATGGGAGTGTAAAGTTTAAAAGACTGAAAAATGCCTTACTTTATATATATATATGTAAAGGAAGATTAGAGTAGAAAAGTAAAAAATAATTTGCTAGTGTAAAAAATCAATTTTCTACAAAAATGTCAAAAGGCATTCGTTAAGAATGACAAAGGGAAAAGTAGTTTAGTATAACATATGGAAGCACATCTGATGAAGATTCTCACCATGACTCTAATTCACATATGGTTAAGATTACAAACTACTAGTTGGTATCATAAAATGCCTGCTTAAAGAATTTGATTAAATTTATATTAATTGGCATATCAATTAAAAAACCCTCACACATCTACACACACAGTAACAGATCACTTATCTTACATTCACACTTCTGACAACTGTTAACTGTCTGGAACTAAGCTGTGAACTTGGCAATAATTGAAAAAGTCCTTGGTCTGCCAGGAAATAGCAGTCATAGACTGCATGCACTTTATTTTACACAAGAGGCTTGAAGTTATGCTTAGGTACTTACCCAGATTACAATCGCTTTGAATTATGTATAAAGGTAAATAATTAAGCAAGCTAGCTAATTTTGATAAAAGAACGCTAACTTTGCTAGACCAATTACTAGTATTTGAAACATGTGGATTTCCTTCAAATCAATAATGAAGAGTACTGACCACTTTTAATTGACCAAAATCCAGCTCTTGCCAGAACTTTTATCAAGAACCAACAGTATTTGAAAGAATCTAATGGGTATGTTAACTTTCACTCTTTCTACACTCTTTCCTAGTAACAACTCTGAAAACAGGAAAATAATGATCTGAACATCAACTGACATAAACTATTTTCTATAACTGAAGTGATTTTATTCATTTATAACAGTAAGGTTGTAAGTTTGGGTTTTCTACAGATCAAGTTTAAAAAAAAAAAGCCACACACACCAAAAAAACCAAAGCCACAAAAGGAACATTTTCCAAAATGTGCAAGTGAATTAGAAAAAGAAAAAGCCACATATAAAATGATTTACACCCATGAAATAATACTATAACTAGTATTTGTGTAGTTACATACACTTAATAAAGGATGTTTTTGAAACAAAACTGCTTTTGAAGATTTTATGTAGTTTTATACATATAGTTATATGCACACACATAAAATGTTAATCAGTTACCACATATAAGAATATAAGAATTACCTCTTGAATTGTAGTAAGGAAAGTTGGCCTGTTAAGAAATGGGACACTACCTCTAATCAGAGAATGAGAATTATGTAACCATTGTATGGTCCACTACTGTTTTGGTTGCCAGAAAACTCACATTTTAATTTAATGTTTGATACTAACAATAATCTAAGGTGTTAATTATCATCTCCTACTTGTAAAAGCTTCTGATCTCTCTCCTTTTATTTTTAGTTGGCCTAGTATTTATTTGAGATGCCTCATAGAAGAAATTTGAAAGTAGTATTAATATATGACTACCAGGAAACTTTTATAGTTGAGACACTAACATTTTTAAAAAATCCTCTCCTCTGAAAGTTCCAATCCATGCTGTGCCTCCATGGCTATTCCTTCATATCTAAACATCTTGAAGGAGTTGTCTACACTCAATGTCAACACTTCTTTACCCTCCTTCAATGTTTGGACTTACTGCAATGTGCCTTCTAACTTCACCATTCCAGATACATCTGGATTCTGTACTTATCCGCACAAAGCAAATGTGACTACTCATTGTATATGCAAGCCATAACAAATTAAGGTGAAAGTTACTGTCTAAAAATAAAATGTTTTATAACTATTTTAACCAAGATGTTCTGTAACTTGACATATTTTTTTAGATATTCAATTAGTGATTTTAGAGATTATATTAGAATTTTTTTTAATACAAAATTTTTTGCTGGTATATTTGAGCCAAATCTGAAATGGGCTTCATACCATAGATACATGGGTAATATGTTCTTTGTAAATTAGTGTCTAAAATACTCTGGTGATACAGTTGGTCACATTGCTTTGTCACAAAGTAATTTCCCAATCTCTTACTCCATTCAAAAAATAGTGAAGGGGATTAAAGGTAAAACTTGCAGTTTTAAAATAAGTAAGTCACTCGAATGTAAAGTATAGCATAGGGAATACAGTCAACAATACAACAATACTGTATTTGTAACAAATATTGTAATTGTATGGTTGACAGATGGTAGCTAGACTTATCCTGGTGATCACTTCCTAATGTGTATAAATGTTGAATCACTGGGTTGTATACCTGAAACTAATGTAATATTGTATGTCAACTTCATTTTAATAAAAAAAGGAAAAAAAAAAAGAAAATATAATGATTGTGACAGACTGAGAGGCAACTGAGTATTGAATCCTGTTTAAGTGATTTTTCTGCCACTGGGACCAGCTTATAAATAAGCAATGGGGCTGACATATCTATAAAGGCTTCGGCAGAGTCTAACTAGACAAAACCGCATTGGGCAGTTTGTCTTTGGTGGCTCTTTTTGACATTTCAGGTGACCTGTTATGTTGGAGCTTACTACCTTAGTCCCTTATGTTGCTCAGGTTAGACCCCAAAAGTATACTCTATCCATAATGTACATGAACAAACAGGTCTTAAAAAAAAAAAAAAAAAAAAAAAAAACCAAACCCAAAACACAGAACTATAGCTAGCAATAATAGCAACTGAATAAATACTGTCCTAGTGCTTTCCATATATCATTATATATAACATCAACAACTATGGTAATAATAAGGATAACTATGTTGTACCTTAACAGACCATGTCCAAGCAGAATCTCATTTAATAATCTCAACAAGCAGGTAGGTGGCATTACTACATTTTAAAGACCCTGAAACTGAGTTTCAGGGAAGTTAAGTAATTTGCTTAAGGTTACATGAGTAGGACTGGAATTCAGCCTGGAGGCACACTACTCTCAAAGTTTCTTGGAGATATGTGTTTGAATCTGAAAACTGGGATGCCAGGAATACATCTCCCTGTGCAGATATTGGAAACTCTTCTTGATCCTCCAGAAATTCAATTGCAACTGATGATAACTTTTGTTACCTCAGACACCTGGAAGTAAAAACTTTCCTTCATATCTCCCTTTTTCTCTTCCTCATTCCTTCTAATCAGCATTAGGAAGAAATTATTTGGAAAGAAAGCACAGAGTTAGCAGATGAGATAGGAAACAAGAGACGGGAGTGGTAAGGGTAGAAGACAGAAAGGAGGTTACTAATTCCTTCTACTTCATTAAGAAGTCAGCTCATTATCCACAGGCACTAAGTCCATCAAGTTAAATGGAAGGAAAAAGGGGAGGAGTATCTAGGTTGCCTACGGTTGGCTTTCCAAATATTAGGAATATGCAAACAATAGACCATGTAAACAACGAACTGTCAGCATGTAATTTAGAAACCAACTAAAGAGCATATTAATGATTTAGGATTTATAATTTTAAGTAATACACATAAAAAATACAAATAAATCTGCAAGCATGATTTCTTCCTCTTTGTGTATATCCTGACACTAGTACTTGATAAGTTTTTAAGTATTAGTTTTGTAAATCGTGAAATCTGAACTTCTAAAACTCACCAAGTTGTTGGAGCTTCATCGTCTCCCATCTCACCTTCTTCTACATCCATTCCTTCTTCTCTATCCTCAGTGTGCTAAATTTTAAAAAATGTACAGTCTGTCACAAAGCAGTTGTCAGCCAGAAGACATATTGGAATAACATCATTCACACATTGCTAGACAAACACTGTTAGAGAAATCTAGTTGCACTTCTGTCTAGACAGTTAATCTTTAAGGCAATGGCAATTCTACGTGACAAGGATCTGAGAACTCAAGAGCAGTATGATGATGATATAAGATAGTCATGAAGGTATGCAGAAAGTTTTAAATCAGTATTTCTTCAAACATGGTCTGTAGATTCTCTATGGGAATAAAGGGTCTATGGCAAAATACATTTTAGAAATATATATGATGATCTTTTAGACAGAAGTGTAATATATACTTATATATAGTATATTAAGAACTCTGAAGAATTGCAGTAAATAACTCGAAGTATACCTAAGTAGTTTTGTCCCCAATTTTAATTGGACCATAAAAATTCTCCCCAACCCCACAGAGAACTCTTATTATTGGGGAACACTTCAGGATATGCTGAGTGTCTAGCTCTACAGTGAGAAATGCAAAATAACAACTTTATATGAAATAGTCCAAGAAGCACCAAAAGATACATAAAAGTGAAAGACAAAATTAAAAAAAAATTTTTTTAAATTAACATATAATGTATTATTTCCATCAGGGGTACAGATCTTTGAATCATCAGTCTTATACACTTCACAGTACTCACCATAGCACATAACCCCCACAGTGTCCATAACCCAGCCACCCTATCCCAACCCTTCCACCCCCCAGCAAACCTCAGTTTGTTTCCCGAGATTAAGAGTCCCTTATGGTATGTCTCCCTCCTGATTCCACCTTGTCTCATTTTCTTCCCTCCCTGGCCCCTATGACCCCCACCAGCCTCTAAAATTTAAAAAAATCTTAAGTCAACATCATTTCCAAATTCATAATCATTACATTTTAAGGAACAAATTATGTAAAATAATCTAATTTACTATAAGATATTAGCTAGATCTAATTAATAATTTTTCAAACTTCATAACTTGTTTCGAAGTGCAGAACAAGTGCTAAATGTCCAGAAATTTGCCAACTATGGACTGTGTTTTGGATATATCATAAATAATCTTTAAAAATAAACTTCTCATTATAGCTGATGTCCTTTTAAAAATCAGTGGGCAAATATGGATTATTTAACAAATGGTTCTGAGTTAATTGGCTCACTGGAAAAAATAAAATCATAACATAACCTATTCCCTATACCAACATTCATGCTGGATTAAAGATTTATTTAAAAAATAAATCACAAAAGCATCAAAAGAAAACAGTAACTTATTCTTCTGGAGTGGAAGCCTTTAGCATGACACAAGACCAGAAACAACTAAACAAAAGACCAACAAACATTAATATTCTATCCAAACTTAAAAGTTCTATACAGTAAAGGCACCATAAATAGAGTTATAAGAAAAACTATAAACTGAGAAAAAAATCAAAATGGTAGGCAATGAATTAATAATACTCAATATGAGCTTCTATACATCAGTAAGAAAAAGACATTTCAAAAGTAAAATGGGCAAATGGCATGAATAAGTAATCCTCTTTCTCACTGTTTCTAATTGGCACAGAAGAAAAATAAATTCCAATAAATATATAGTAGGTCCCTCAACTTCACTAATAACCAAGGAAATGTAGTTTAAAACAAACATTTACTTTTCAAGTGTGTATCAATTAAGCAAAGATTTTTAAAAATTGGTGATTCCCAGGATGAGGCTGTGGGAAAATGGACAGATATTCTCCAAGTGCCACTGGTGATGCTATAAATGGGTACAACCTTTTTGAGAAGTAACTGGTCAACAGCTATCAAAATCTGATATATGCATACATTCGACACAACAATTTCATTTACTGGAATTTATCCTAAGGCAATACCTGTATAATTTAGCAATGCTATATACAGTATTATTCACTGTAATGCTGTTAAGCATTTTTCACTATTAGAAATTATCTAAATGCCCATAGAAAGGATTACGATAAACATCCACTTAGAAGACTTAATATGAACCATTAAAACACTAAAATCTAAATGTACTGATACAGAAATGCATCCATTTTATAATGTTAAAGGAAGGGGCGCCTGGGTGGCTCAGGGGGTTAAAGCCTCTGCCTTCAGCTAAGGTCACGATCCCAGGGTCCTGGGATCGAGCCCCACATTGGGCTTTCTGCTCAGCAGGGAGCCTGCTTCCCTTCCTCTCTCTCTGCCTGCCTCTCTGCCTACTTGTGATCTCTGTCAAATAAATAAAATCTGAAAACAAAACAAAACAAAAAAACTTTAATGTTAAAAGAAGAAAGTGAATTTCAGAACAATATGTATTGTATGACCTCAGTTTTAGAATAAAACTATACACACAGTAAGTCCTACAAAGACAGACATGCTAAGAATGGTTATCTTTGGGGCCTTGGATTATGGGATAGTTGTACTTTCTATTTTAAATATTTCTGTTTTGTCTGCATTTTCTACACAGAATACAAATTATTTCTATAAATTAGAAATAAAGGTTTTCAAAATTTTTGGTGACTTAGAATACCCATTCACAGGAGTTATCTTAGAACATACTTATAAATATGATTAGATTTTATAAGTTTTTATTTATAAGGTAAGATTTCTTATCAGCCTCACCTTCTGACCCAGGGTGCTTTCCTGCTCATTGGTATTGAAAACAGTAACATTTTCGAGATTAAATTGACTCTGCAAGTTAAGACCTATTAAAGAGAAGAAAAGATTTTCAAAGCAATTCCACCAAACAACTAAACTTAAGACTGTGACTCTGTTGTCATATGACCAAAACACATAAAACGATAAATCCATAATTAAACAAAAGATCAAGTCAGAAATAACACCACACTTGATTTCCAAATCCTAAGAAAATATCCCAAAATGCCAACCTAGCTTATGTTAGGGTGGTAGGATTAATTATAAACAGCTTTTTTTCCTTCATCTTCCAATTTTTCTGAAATAGGTTTTGTTATTTTTATAATTTAGAAATTAAACTTAAAAACATTTATTAAAGGATATATATTATTTAAAGCTACCCTTAGCAATATATTATTAGTTTTTCAACCAGTCAATAAGAGAAAGAAAAAAATGGTTTCTCTCTGTCTTGCCAAATTAGTAATGCTGTGCATTGAAAGAGAGGTCTAAAATGGTCTTTAAGGGGCGCCTGGGTGGCTCAGTGGGTTAAACCGCTGCCTTCGGCTCAGGTCATGATCTCAGGGTCCTGGGATCAAGCCCCACATCGGGCTCTCTGCTCAGCAGGGAACCTGCTTCCCTCTCTCTCTCTCTCTCTCTGCCTGCCTCTCTGCTACTTGTGATCTCTGTCAAATAAGTTAAAAAAAATCTTTAAAATGTTCTTTAAAAAAATGATGAGATCTACAAATAAAGGGGATTAAGAGCACACTTATCTTGATGAGCACTGAGTAACAGAATTCCTGAATCATTATATCGTACATTTGAAACTAACAAAACACTGTATGTTAATTATACCTCAATTAAAAAAATACAAAAGAAAAACAAAGCTATAAATAATATACATTTGAAATTTTAGATAATATTCACAAATTCCCAGAGGGAAAAAGGTTACCAAAACTGTCTCAAGAAAAAATGAAAAGTCTGAATAGTTCCAAATCTGTTACATAAATCAAATCCATAGCCACAAAACTTTATTGTGGCTTTTCTACTCGTAAATTCTACAAAGCATTCACGAAAGAAATAATACACAATTACTCCAACTCGTCCAGAAAAGAAGAAAATGTGAAAACTTTCAATTGATTTTATGTAAGTAGTTTAATCCGCTACAAAAAGTCTGACAAGATCATTATAGGAAAGGAAATTTACAGGCCACTCTCCTTCCTGAACTAAATTCACATACCCCTAAAAAAAATGAACATTCTAAATCCAGCTACATTTTATAAGGAGGCCATATCACAACCAAATTTAGATTATGCAATGTAAAAAAAAAAAAAAAGCTGAGAATTAAAATCTTGTTCTTATTCTTCTATCTTCTGTAACTTCCAGAAAAGAAACTACAAATTAGTACTTAAGAGGGGGCACATTTAGTTTCACAAAACACAGCCTTCATTTATCACAGATTTAAATGGCAACCAGGTGTCTGGCACTGATCTAGGCACAGAGATCACAGAAGTAAAAAACACAAATACACTGAAAATGTGAGATGGGAGAGATCTGAAATCAGGTGGTGATAATGGGTGACTGCGGTGGCAGGTTTAGATTAGATGATGAAAGAGAGGCTTCCTGAGGAAGTAAAATTGAGACCGACAGCAAGAGTCAGTAGTATGGGGGCGCCTGGGTGGCTCAGTGGGCTAGAGCCTCTGCCTTTGGCTCTGGTCGTGATCCCAGGGTCCTGGGATTGAGCCCCATGTTGGGCTCTCTGCTCAGCAGGAAGCCTGCTTCCTCCTCTCTCTGCCTGCGTCTCTGCCTACTTGTGATCTCTCTGTCAAATAAATAAATAAAATCTTTAAAAAAAAAAAAAAAAAGTCAGTAGTGTGACACTAAAGAACAAAAAGGTTTACAGAGGGAAGAGTTAGAGTCAACACCCTAAGGTTCTACTGACCCTGGGATTCTGAAGGCCTAAAGAAGGTGAGATGCCAATTCAATAGGGAAAGAATGGTTTTTTCAACAAATGATGCTGGGACAACTGGGTGTTAACACACAAAAGAATGAAACTGGACTCCCACCTCTCAGACCATACACAAAAATTAACTCAAAATGGACCCAGGAGCTAAATCTCTTATAAGAAAACACAAGAATAAATATTTTAGACCTTAGGTTAGGCAATGATTTCTTAGATATGACACTAAGAGCACAAGCAACAAAGGAAGAGATAGATATATCAAACTTCATCAAAATATAAAACTTCTCTGCTGCAAACAATACTATCAATAAAGTGAAAGGAAATCCACAGAATAGGAGAACATATCTGCAAATTACATATCTGATAAGAGTGTACTACCTACAATAGAAAGAGAACTCATTCAACTAAGAAAAAGACAATCCAATTTTAAAAATGGAAAATAGCCATTTCTTTAAGAAAGACATACAAATGACCAGAAAGCACATGAAAAGATGCTTAACATCTCTCTTCATTAGGAAATGCAATCAAAACCACAAGATACCACTTCATATCTACTAAGATGGCTATAATAAAAAAAAATTAAGACAACAGTAAGTGTTAACAAGGATGTGGAGAAACTGGAACCCATATGCATTGATGACAGGGTTGTAAAATGGTGCGGCTTCTTTGCAAAACAGTTTGGTAGTTCATCAAGAATTAAATACAGAGTTACCATATGACTTACTAATTTCACTTTAGGTATATGCGAAAGAGAAATGAAAATATATGTCCAAATAAAATCTTATAAACAAAAGTTCACAGCAGCATTATTCATAATAGGCAAAAAGGCAGAAACCACCCAAATGTCCATCAACTGAATGGATAAACAAAATGTGACATATCCATATTGAAAATATTAAAAAAAATGAAATCCTGATACATGCTGTAACACAGATAAATCTTGAAAACGTTATGCCAAGTTAAAAAAGCCAGTCAAGGGGCGCCTGGGTGGATCAGTGGGTTAAAGCCTCTGCCTTTGGTTCAGGTCATGATCCCCGGGTCCTGGGATTGAGCCCCACATCAGGCTCTATGCTCAGCAGGGAGCCTGCTTCCTCCTCTCCCTACCTGCCTCTCCACCTACTTGCGATCTCTGTCTGACAAATAAATAAATAAAATCTTAAAAAAAAAGCCAGTCAATAAAAGACCACATATTTCATTATTCCACTTTTTAAATGTCCAGAATCTATAGAGAACA
Organism: Lontra canadensis; assembly: GCF_010015895.1. Taxonomy (NCBI): domain Eukaryota; kingdom Metazoa; phylum Chordata; class Mammalia; order Carnivora; family Mustelidae; genus Lontra; species Lontra canadensis. The sequence goes on from NW_022631011.1 coordinate 23,894,540, forward strand.
AAGCAAATTAATGGTTGTTTAGGGCCTGAGGAGAGGATAAGAATGATGAGTGGGGAGTGACAGTTACTAGGTACAGGGTAGGAAAAATGTTCAAAAATTAGACTGTAGTCATTGTTGTACAACCCTGTCAATATGCTAAAAAAAAAAACAATGAATTGCACACTTTAAATGGTGAATTGTAGGATATGTGGACTCACATGTTGAAAGCTTTTAAAAAAATAAAAAAGGTGAGTTTCCAGTAACAAAAGGCCAAATTAGCTAATTAATTCAGATCAACCATACTAAAACAACTAAAAACTTGGATAAATTACATTAATTCCATAAAAATTCACAGGGTATAAACCATGTTCACATCCTGTTCAAGGCAATGAAGTAAAAAATGCTGGGTTTTTGTTTTTGTTTTTGTTTTTTTTAAACAGTAAAGAGCTGACAAGAAAGGAATATGTGGCAAACATCCAAAAGGCAAGTAAGATAAATAATGCATCCTGAATACTTAAAAGCCACTTCTATCTTGAGTACATCTACCAAACAGAGAAGAATCAGTTGTAAAATTGAGCTACCCTTTTTGTAGCTTTCCCGAAGCTAGAATTTTAAAAACAAATCTGGGCCCCAAAACAGTAGGGAATCTAATAAATCCCACCCCAACCATCTTCAATGCTAGGAACCTGTAGGGTTTTAAGTCTCAGGTTAAAATAAACCAAACTGCAGTTCAGTGCCAAGTCTTCTCAATGTCTGAAGGACTGGTGATAGCCTCCTTCTAAAGGTGCCGGGCAGAAGCAATGAGAACTCTATCTGGAGAAAAGTATCTATCCGAGACCTTAAAAGTAATCCCTCAGTATTTTCTCAAATGTAACATCCAATACTCACCAGACACTCAAACAGATAAGACATCCTGAGGAACAGTAGAAACAAACCCACAAAGCCTGAAGGTATTAGAATGATCAGATACATAACAACGCTTATCCTGGTTAAAAAAACTAAAGAATAAGTTTGAGAATACGAGTGGGGAATAAGAAACTAGAAAGTGACACAGCACACTTAAAAAAGACCTTCAACAAGTGAAAAATAAAAATAAAATACAATGAAAACAACAAAAACTAAAATTAAAAATTCATTTAGCAGCTGATCATCCATACCTTAAGAAAGAGTGAACTGGAAAACCATTCTGAAGAAACTCTTCAGAAGTGACAACTAGAGATAAATAGATGAAAATATAGAAAAAATAAGAGACAGAGGATATGGGACAAGGTGTAATAATGTTTACTGGAATTCCAGAAAGAAAAGAAAAGAGGAATACACAGTATTTGACAAAATAATGGCTAAAATTTTACAAACTGGATGAGACACTAATCCACAGATTTAAGATTCCCACAAATCTCAAACATGATAAAGAAATCCACAGTAAGATACCTCATAGTACAACTGGGAAAAAAACCCAAAGACCCCAAAACCAAGAAAAAAAATCTTAAGAGCAAAGAGAGAAAAAAAATCTAGATTATCTTCCAAGAGGTTACACTGATATTTGTGTTGTCTACAGAACAAGGGAAGACAGAAGGCAGGATTATCTCACACACCATGAAATCCTCTATCTAGTGCCAATCTACAATCTTTCAATCTTTTGTATTGAAATCACTCTCCAGAAAAAAGATTTTCAGACAAAACACAGACCTGCACTAAAGAAAAGTCTAAGGGGAAGATTTTTCATAACTAGAAGGTCAGAAATACAAGCAGTAAGTACCTTAGTAATCTAAATTAATCTTGATCACATTAAATAAGTAGGAAAGGAAAAAAAGAACACAGATCTAGTGTGACAAAAAAGGAAACATACAGAAACCACTGCCAGCATATACTGCGGGTGTCACTACATGGATGCACTGTTGTAAGCTGTTCATGTATTTTAATTCATTTAGTTCTCACAACAACATATGAAGTAGGTGGTATATTAGCCGGATATTAAGGAAAGGAAGACTAAAGGAAAAAAGGTATTAAATCTGGCATATGTGAACAGAATGTGGAGAGCTCTGGAGAACTGGTTATATTCCATTTCTGGAGTTTGACAGTGGTTACATAAGAATTTGATTCAGAATAATTATAGTATACATTTATTTTATGCATTGCTTTAATGACTTTTGAAATACAACTTTTTGCTATACCATTCTTTCCCCTGAAAGAGTGCTTTTATTTTAAATGTTTATTAGTTGAAATCAGTATCAGACTTTTTTATTATCTTTTTTGAAGGTAAATCACAAAGATATTTAGCAACATTATGGAACATTTGGAAATGAGCAAAGGGAAAATATGATTCATAATTCCTCTACTTTAAAAAACTACCATTCATTTTGGTATATTTAAAAATTATGCATTTTTCTATATGAATGCTATATTTCACAATAAAAAATGGTAAAAGAAATGAAAGGAAGTAAGTGTGCCTAAATAGTGACTGTGAGGGAGAAAATGGAAGCAGGAAAATTAGCATACATTATAAAATAAATAGAGACCTGACAGTTCATATCTACATATGTGTGATTCAACTAAACATTTTTATTATTAATAAGCTTGGAACATGAAAAGAATCAACTGTTAAATTACTACGTTGTACATCTGAAACTCACACATGTCAACTATACTTCCAAAAAAAAAAAAAAAAAATCAATCACTTTAAGGGTTACCTGTACTGGATCATCACATATAATCACACATCATTGTATCATCAGAGCAGCTTCTAATCCATTAAAAACTGAAAAAGATTTTCCTTCAAAGCATTAATTAATGTATAAAAGCTTACCTGATTTCTCAGATAAAGGGAAAAGCCTGGCCAAAAAGAGTTGAATTCGTCCACAGAAGACTGTATTCTGGGATTTTGATAATCTTCTCAGGAGGTCTAACAATATATGGAAATGAAGGTTATAGGAAATCATTCTATGTTTATTATAACTATACCCAGATTTGTTAGTCTGTCAAGAGTATTTTCCTAAAGCAGTCTTCAAAATTGGTAGTACAAACTATTGTTCCAAAAAAGCATTAAAAAAAATCAGGGGGAAAAAAAAAAAAAATCAGGGGGACACCTGGGTGGCTCAGTTGGTTAAGCCGCTGCCTTCGGCTCAGGTCATGATCCCAGGGTCCTGGGATCGAGTCCTGCATCGGGCTCCTTGCTCAGTGGGGAGCCTGCTTCTCTCTCTGCCTCTGCCTGACACTCTGCCTGCTTGTGTTCTCTCCCCCCCGCCCCCAGCTGACAAATAAATAAATAAATAAAATCTTTAAAAAAAAAATCAGGAATAAAATGAACTTAGCATGGTCAAGATAAACTTTACTGAATTTTTTTTTTTGGTTTTAAGTTTATACCCACAACAGGAACAGTTTAATTTTTTTTTTAAGATTTTATTTATTTATTTGACACAGAGAGAGAGATCACAAGCAGGCAGAGAGAGAAGGGGAAGCAGGCTCCCTGCTGAGCAGAGAGCCCAACGTGGGGCTCGATCCCAGGACCCTAAGACCATGACCTGACCTGACCTGACCATAACTGAGCCGAAGGCAGAGGCTCAACCCACTGAGCCACCCAGGCACCCCAGGAACAGTTCAATTTAAAGGGAATGATCAGTTGTAATAAATCAGTCCATTATTTAAAAATGAAGACACTAATCTATTTTTAAAATTTTATCGCTGGTGTTTAATTCAACCACCTGTTTTTTTTTTAAACACATAAACAATGAATTCTGGAACACACACAAAAAAATTAAATTAAATTTAAAAAAAAGAAAAAAAACATTTGTTTTAAAAAATAATCATTTACAACTGAATTACTTACCATTGCACATACGTAGTAAATAGTTTTTCCCAGCAGAATAGAATGTGTTCTGAAATTAAGACAGAAAGTACTATTACCATTCAGAAGTTTGGAACTCTTCAATAAGTCACAGCAAGTACGATATTAAATACTGACATACACTGAGTCTACTATGCCACTTTCAGTATTTTCCCCACAAATAGCATTTTTAATTAAATACATTTTCATGTATATAATAAAACATGATACTAAATAACTGTTTTAAACACGTGAAAGTGTGCATTTTCAAATTAATTGTTCTACTCAAATTTTGCACTTCAACATTTTCTACACCATGACTCTTAACCTGGCCCCTTAAGACAGCAATACAATTCCCTCAGAAGGACAAATTTTTGGCAGTCAGCAATACTAAAATATAAGCAAAAAAAAAAAAAAAAAAAAAAAAAAAAAAAAAAGAAAAAACTATCTTCTGAACTCTGGATCTACAGAAAGATGTTAGCAGAAAAAGAAACGAAGACACTTACTGATTTCCAAGTAGCAACATTTTTTTCCACAAAAGTGAATATTGTGTCACACTGATCCAAAGGAAGACAATCCAAAACATCTCCCAACAATACAAAAGGTGTAGAGGCGGTACAAATACCTTCAAGTGGAGCACAAGCCAATTTAAAAGTTTAAAAAAAAAACTGTACAGTAAAATAGCCCATGCAAAATAATTCTGAAGAATATCTTAATAGTACACTTAGTCACTCCTAACAAATTTTTAAGAGACAAGAAATGGAAGCAACCTAAAAGTCCCCAAATGGGACATACTTAGGTAAATTTTGGTATGTGCACTCAATAATAATGATGATGATAATTCTTGATTAACACTTCTAGAGCATTTACTATATGTCAGGCACACTAAGTGCTTTACGTATACTAACATATTTAATCCTTATAACCTTATGAGGCAGATAATATCACCTCCAGTTTACAGAATGGGAAAACTGAGACACAGAGAAGTTAAATAACTTGCCCAAGGCCATAGAGCCAGTAAGTGGTAGAGCTGGGATACGAACCCAGGCAGTCTGGCTCCACAGTCTGTTTTCTTCACCACTAAGCTATTCAAAAGAATATAATGCAGCCAATTAAAAACGATGGTTATGACGACTATAATAACTTGGAAAATGCTTATGATATAATGTTAAGTGAAAAAGGCAGGATTCAAAACTGTATGTATATTATGGTTACAACAATAAAGGTAATTTTTAAAAAGACTAGAGAAACTAAAAACATATACCAAAATGAATGGTAGTTTTTTAAAGTAGAGGAATTATGAATCATATTTTCCCTTTGCTCATTTCCAAATGTTCCATAATGTTGCTAAATATCTTTGTGATTTACCTTCAAAAAAGATAATAAAAAAGTCTGATACTGATTTCAACTAATAAACATTTAAAATAAAAGCACTCTTTCAAGGGAAAGAATGGTATAGTAAAAAGTTGTATTTCAAAAGTCATTAAAGCAATAAATTAAAGACTTTTTTTTAAAGAAAAAGTCATTTGGACTAGCTAAACATATTTTCATCTCCCTGCTTATTCTATTTAAAGGTAACACTAACACTTCATTAAGTGTTTAAGAAAAGTAGCCTTTTAAGCATGGTATGCAAAGAAAATATTGGGGGAGCACTGTAAGCCCCAAACACTGCAGTTAATATAGTATGTTCAAAAAAAGGAAGTAATATATCCAGCTCCACTCTGCACTGGTATGATCACATCTGGAATGTGATGTGAGGGAAATTGCCAAGAACCAGTGGGTGGCATAAAGAAGCAGATTGCAACTCAGTTTAAGGGAAACCTGACAAGACTATCTAATAGAAATCAAAACAGGAAGCCCCATCAATTGGCACAGATGCTAGATGACCACCTGCCATGGACATTACAGAGGGGAGAAGGAAAACCAGAGATGAGAGCAGACATCTGCTGAACTCCCTCACCACTGAAGGTTCTGAGATACTATATGCCCTGTTTGACTTAATGCCTGCTTTAAGAGGTATACTCCTGCCTGTAGTTGAAGCATAGTTTGACATAAATTAACTCATGTTTAATTATATAAATTAAGAAAATTAGCTATATTCCACTCCCAAGATTCTGATTCAGTAAAACTAAGCTCAGGCTTTGCAATCTCATTTAAAAATAGAGATTCATGGATGACTCTGATGAACTGGACTACAGTGTGATTCCCCAAGCATTTTCACAACCTGCATGCGCCCCAGCCTCTGCACGCCCTCTTTGCTTCACCTTAACCTTGTCCACAGATACTCTCTCTTCAGTTCCCAAGCACCCTCTATGTTGATACTTCCATGGTTTTGTATACAATGTTTTTTTCTGTCTACTCAGTCTTCTTCCTATCACAAGGCAAATTCCTGCTCCATCTTTCAAAGCACACAGTAAATATCAGTATATCTAAAAAAAACTCCTGATACTTTTCGACAGGCCAGCCCATCTACACTTCTGAAAAGCACAGTATAAATAAATCATAGCATTTATCATATCTTGTTTATTTTTAGGTAGACAACGAGCTTTCTGAGGGCAGGCATTTTTGTACTTTTTAAGCAGGAGAGTGTCTGACACTAAACAGAAGCTCAATAAATATCTGCTGAGTTGAATTCAACAAAACATATTTATGGATAATTTGAAAACATGTCACATAAAGAATACAATAATAATCTCTTTCCAGAAGGACTTTTTCCCAACCAATTAAAAGAAAAAAGCATCTAAGCTTTAATCAGAAATCCTTATCTTTCTCAAATAAAGTAAACGTTCTAAAAATAGACTTTGTACAAATTCAAGAGTTAAAAATATTACCAGTCTACAAGAGTAACACATCAAGGTAATCAATGAACTAAGCAGACGGCTGTTTGACAGAAACTGGGCAAGGAACCATCCACTGCAGCACCCATTCAGGTATGCTGAATGAATGAACGTCTTGTATAAAAGTTTCATGTGTGAAGTTAGAATTTATGAATTATGCTTAAGTTCACAGAATGGCTTGCTGCCACACCAGCAAACCATTTTTACCTTGAATGGTCCAGTTTTTGTAGGAATAGGTATCAAAATAATTCATACATAAACAATGCTTTACACTTCACTGCTTCTTTCTGCAAATATTTAATGAGCTCCTACCATGTGTTAGGCACTGTGTACTTCCTATATGCCTTTTTTATTCTTGAAATTATCCTCCACTGCCACTGCAACCATTTTAATAGTCCCCTAACTAGTATTTCTGCCAGCAGTCTCTCCCAATCGAACTCCTCCTCCACTGCTCCCTGTTAACATGGTATACAAAGCCCTTCACAAATGACCCTAAGCTACTTCCCCTGTTTCCTTCCTCACCACAGTGATCATCCTCTCACCCTTCTGCTCCATCCAACTCTTCAGCCAGGCTGAACTCACCTTTACATAGCTTTGTATTTCCTTCTCTTTCTGCCTGACAAATCCATCAACCCTCACATCCCAGCTCTTGTTATAGCTTTCCTGATTCCTTTAGAGTCTGGAAACTTCAACCACACTTCACAGTAATCCTACCTCAGTAAAAAATTTACACATCCCTTTCCTCCATTAGCCACAAAGCTCCTTATAGGCAGGGATATGTTTTCTTTACCATTGAATCTTTTAGTCCTACCTCGGTACCAGGCACATAGTAGATGCTCAATAAATATTTACTGAATGAATGAAACAACTGGAGAACAAAGAAAGTGCCAAAATGTGTGCAGTATGCTAGAGATGAGGAAGTGTGAGCTAATTTCATTGGGACAACTTCCTGGCAAAGGTGGTAGGCAGAACTTGAAAAATGAACAAAATCAAATAGATGGAGAGGTATAGGGAGAATAAGTTCTAACTAAAGCATGTCACGTCCATGATTACTTTAGAAAAACAACACTGTACTTACCTTCAGTTACTCCCCCAATAGCAAGAGAAATAATAGCTAAAACGTTTTCACATGATGAGTGATTTATCTACCAACAGAGGAAAAAACAATTTGATTTAGGGGCCAGAGTCAAGACTAGTTTGGTAACAATACAAACACATCCTCTGACATTAAAGCATAAGAAATAGAAGATAAACATATTTCTTATAGAAAACAAAATTACTTTCTAAGATGAAAATACAAAAAATGACTAATAGTAATAGAATCATTAATTGTTAAAATAGATCCAATAAATAATAAGGGTGATTATAAATAAAAGGTGATTCACTTAAAATCCAATGGTCTTAGGAAGACGGTTACATTAGCATGATGATGGCTACAAGCTAATCAAGTACTGAAGTGCTGAGGCCGTATCAATCAATGGCACAGGGCAAAGGCAGGGGCAGGGGAATTAATTGTACTGGTGCATCAATATGTCTAAGTAAAGGTTTTAATAGACAGAAGGTAGTACTTAGAGTCTGTAACATTATAGAAACTAGCATTTTTTGAGTGTTCATTATGTGTTGTTTTACACAACCTTGAAAGAATGTTATATTCCCTCTTACAAAGGAAACGGAGGCTCAGGAAAGCAAAGTAACTTGCCCAAGGCCTTACAACATGTAAGTGCCTAGGTCTGAAGAGGAGGACAAAAATAAGTTTTGATACAGAACTGTTCAAAAGAAAGGAACGCTGTATTTGGCCATTAAAAAAGGATCTAGCTTCTTGGGACACAACCTTCACTTAACCAAGAATAAACTGCTTAAAGTTTTCCTTTCCTTTGGGTGCCCCTCTAATGGTAAATAAATTCAGAATTTTCATGTTTAGGTTAAATTTTTCTACTCAAGTTGGATAGACTCTGGTTATTTTTGTATGCTAACTGATGAGGCTACCACAGGAAAATGAGGACATAGAATCCTAGCTCCCTTGATGAACATCCTTGGACTAGACCTTTGATGCTACCAAAAAATGTGTCACTGTTTATAGAGCAATGTGAGAGTGCCCACCTTCAAATACAGTTCTTGCTCAGGAAAATCTCATAACAACTTTTCTTATATTCACTTGGAGAGAGTTCATTCATGAAACCAAACCCTTAAATTATACTTGTGCTGTCAAAATCTTAACTATTACATAATTCCTATGCTATGAGGAAATCAGCTCTCACAAAGTAGCAAGCTCACTGTAGAAAAAATAATCTTGTATAAATATCCACTCTGAGGATAAAAGCAACTTAAAAAATAACACTGATTAATTTGGCAACAAAATTTTGACAGTAAAGAAAAACATACTTACAATTTCTTCTTCTAGAACACCTCTGAAAGCTTGGTCAAGGGTACATTTTTTTTCATTTTCACTATTAAAAACAAAAGACACCTGCATTTTTCAAACAGCTTAAGGTAACGTATAAAGATTTTGGCAAGTGTATTTTATGGATATCAATGCCTTACCTGCCAGGTAATTGGCTGAAGGTACTCAACAATGGCTTGATATTTTTGTTGTTTAGGGCCTCTCTGGTAGACTTCTAGAAAAATAAAAATAGCATGTAAGTGGAAAGATTTTTGCTCATTATTTACTGAAAAACATCACTAATCAACAGTATGTCTAACTGGAAACACTTATACTTGGGAAAAAACTACCTATCATTCTATTGGTAATTCTTATTCAAATGCCACTTAATGATACAGACTCTAATCACTTTAAACTCGATGAGAGCTTGCCAACTAGACTTTCTCATTCCAGGCTTTCCCTCCTACTATTTCTTTAAATATCACATTCATGAGCGTATTCTGCCTGCCCCCCGCCCCCAATGCTCTTATTTATAAGCTTTGGTTTTAAAATGTCATAGCTCCCTCTCAAGTTCCTTGATGTTATCTCCCTCAGTCTATCCAACCTTATTTCCCACTACCACCTAACACAGTCTCCACTAAGGTCTACCTACTTTTTTCATTATCTATCAAGTATTCACTCACTGTTCTTCCCACCTGCTCGTGAAAATTCTATCCATTCTTCAAGACCCACTGCAAGCCCTCCCTTCTCTAGTTCGATCAACCCAGTCCCTGACACATAGTCAACAAGGTATACTTGCTAATTGTCTTAGTCATAACTGAAATCCAAAACAATAAAAAGGAGGTTTTGGCTCGTAGGTAGAGCATGTAACTCTTAGACACTGGGGTTGTAAGTTCAAATCCCCCTTCAGGTGTAGGGATTATTTAAAAATAAAACCTTAAAAAAGAAATATGAGAGACAAAAATATTGCAAAGTAATTCATTCTGCGAAAATTCACATACACTTGGAAAGCCATCTCATTACCCCCCATCAATGTGATTTACACTGGAAACGTCCATTCCTGACTCTGCCAAGAGCAGACTGTGTAATCTTGGGCATATCTCCTTACCTCCTTGTGCTTCAGTTTCCTCTTAAATAAGGGGATATGTTAGATGCTTATTACTAACAGCAGCAGTGGCATTACCTGGAAACTTAGGAGAAATGCAGCTTTCAGGCTCCATTCCAGACCTACTGAACCAGAATCTCCAAGTGATTCCATTGCACACCGAACCTTAAGAGCCACTGCACCAGCTAATCTCAAATCCCCTCGGAGACTAATATAATACTGGATATTTCTAGTAGTTACTTAGCAGAATTTCAGAGCACAAGGGATTACAGCAAAATACATAGAAAGAAAACAACTCTGAAGACATAAACAAAATATAACCTGGTTAACAAACAAACCCTCATTGTATGGAATTTAAAAATAACCTGCACACAAGAAAACTTTTTATACTGGCGTTACTATAACTAGGAAAGCACAATTAAATATTTGAGTAGTTGAATCATGACTCGAAATATTGGCGCAAATTCTGAAAAGAAATACAGGCTACCAACTCAGAACAGCTTTCTTCATGCTCTGATGGGCAACATAAAAAGAATACTGGGCCTGAAGTCAGAAACACCAGCGAAGTACATCACCTTACTTTTTGGGGGGCTGTGTATGTGGTCTCAAGTTCTATCTCATCCACCAGGGTTAACAGAACTTCGTCTACTTCACTGTGCTATTCTGAGTTAAATAAGCTAACATGAAAACGCTGTGCAAGGCGTTTCCCCAAATGCTCAAACTACTCTTCCTCATTGTGTAAGAATAAAATGACAGCCGGCAACAATTCCCAAGCTGATTTGTTTGCCTCTTCCTACTCAGGAGCTCCTTGCTAATCTCTTAGGAGTGAGATATGGAGGTTTAAAGGGTGGTGAGTGAGGGGCCGGGACCACCACCTGGCAGATTAAGAGGCGGAGCAGGAGCCAATTCTCTGGGGTAAAACCACAGGCGCCCTGACTCTTAAGCAATTTTGGAGACACCTGTCCGGCTAAGCGAGCACTGCAGAAGAGCTCGACCTCACCGGAGGTAGTCTGCGGATGACTCCTCCACGCCGGTCACAAAGGCGCTCAGAACGCCGGGTTCAGAAACCTGCGAGAAGGACGGCGGCAGACAGCACAGGACGCACGGAAGAGGCAAGTAATGCGTCTTTCCCACCTCCCAGCCCCCGACGGGGCCAGGAGCCTACACCGCGCCGTACAACCTCAGGTCCCGTTTTACCCCAGGGCAAAATTCGTGTATTTTCTGGGAGAGGAGGAAAAAGATAGAGCCGGGTTAGGGCCCCACCCGCCCACCGCGCACTCACCGTAAACCGCGTCCGCGCTTCGGGCAAACTGAAAAGCGGCGGCGTCGGAGACATCTTCTCGGCTGCGCGTGCCCGCCACCGCGCTGCGGCGCCCGCGGATGACGTCAAGCGGGAGCAACGAGATTGTGTCTCCGTGAGCGGCTAGAGCGGCCTGTGAGCCAAGGGGTGGGCCGGCTGGGAGCTGGGAGCTACTGTGGGGAGAGTTCAGCTGCGGTTGGAAGACTGAGTCAACCACACTGTGGTCAGTCGGGATTCGTGGAGAACCTTTGGGGTGACGGCATATGGGCGTCCTCGCTCTGTAAGCTCGGTGCTGCCTGGCGGGGAATAGGCCGGGACGCGCACCTGCGGTGATTTTCCTGATTGGGGAAGCTAGGTGAATGACGGCTAGTTAGGCTTACTGAGTCTCTCGGGAAGGTAACCGCCGCTTGGGAATCCGGGGCAGGTGGTTTATCAGGGAGTGCCTCCAGCTGGGGAAGTGATGGCAGTGCAGGTGATCTCCGGACTGCAGTCATTCTCCCCGAGGGAGTGTAGTCTTAGCTACTGCCTTGCTGAGCAGTTAGTTAATGGACCGTGCAGCTCATTGGGCTCTGTAGCTTAGGAGCAGTTCCCTCCTCTGTGAAATAGAAATAATGCCTGTTTCACAGGACTGTCGAAAAGCGCAAATGAAATAATGAGAACAAATGTGGCTTCAGTGGGAATAGGAGTATCAGTATCTTGGTATCCATCAACTTTGCTGCACATAGAGGACTCGGCTGAAAGAGAAAGACCGAAGAGGAATGCAGTGCTCGGTATTTTTTTTTTTTTTTTTTAAATGGGTGGCACTGCGTCCAGGGTAGAGGCACCGGTTGCAAAATCCTTTCTCCTCGGCAACTTCCTCCCTGTCTCCTCACTGGAAAGGCTTGACCGATGAAAAGCCAAGCGGCAGTTAACTTTCTCCGTTGGAATTATGCTGTGGGGAAAGCAACATTGACCTAAACGCTCTTATTCCCTTCCTTGTGTACTTTCTCCCTTCATTGACATCGAACAAGAATACAGGAAGCTTAACCAAAAGATAACTTTGCATAGTCTTGCCCTTAAGTGGGAATTGTGAACGATGGTGGCTACCTGAAGCATAACAGTCTTCTTTAGAATCAACAGAATCATTCAAGTTTGTATGACTTAAATTCCAAATTGGCTGAAAAACCTGGTATTAATTGAATAGGTAGATGATGTAATAGGATTATTATTATATTACAGATGATTATTAACTATCTGGATCACAACTAAGACCTGAAAGGTAAATAAATTTGTCTTTTTTTTTTTTTTACAAGAATTCAAACAGAAGAAGAGCTGGAGTTTCTTGAATCATTCATCAAAGCCCAGTGACTTAGAATTCTATTTGCTTATTCAGCAAACATCCGTTAGGCACTTTGTACACAGTGGATAGTATTTGTTGAATGAATAACAAATATTTGAACAAATAATGGAATGAACAGAGTACTATAGCTTAATTCTTTTTTGAGGAACTCCAGTTGACCCAAAAGAAATAACTAAGGTTATTATCATGACTAATTTAGATAATCGCTCCTATAAGTGATCAAAAAAGAGAATCAATACCATATGTAGTGGTCAAGGAGGCTTTGCAGAGAAGATAGACTGGATGAACTGGACCTTGAAGGATTCCAGTAGACGTAGGTGGGAGTAGCAAAGAATGGATAGGAGAAACCTACCTAATGGAAGGAATGGTATGAGCAGAAGTGTGGAAGAGAGAAGGTACAGTGAAAGATAGCCATTCATTTTGACTATAATATTGGGTTCTGCACGGAAAGAGGGCTGAAGGGTCCAACTGGAACTCAATTGTATTAATGTTTGAGGCCAAAGAATGTTATGGGGTTAAAAATGGCTTTTTTGGGGCACTTGGGTGGCTCAGTGGGTTAAGGCCTCTGCCTTCAGCTCAGGTCATGGTCCCGGGGTCCCGGGATCGAGCCCCATGTCACGCTCTCTGCTTGGTGGAGAGCCTGCTTCCTACCATCCACCTCCGCTCTCTCTGCCTGCCTCTCTGCCTACTTGTGATCTCTCTGTCAAATAAATAAAATCTTTTTAAAAAAGATTATAGGGGACGCCTGGATGGCTCAGTTGGTTAAGTGTCTGCCTTTGGCTCAGGTCATGATTCCAGGGTCCTGGAATTGAGCCCCGCATTGGGCTTCCTGCTATGCAAAGAGCCTACTTCTCCCTCTCTCTACTGCTCCCCATGCTTGTGCTCTGTCAAATAAGTAAAAATCTTTTTTTAAAAAACAGCTTTTATAGCAAGTTATTACTGGCAGTAAATTTTGGAGTGGAGAGAAATGAACGTCTTTTGCTGCTAATGAGTGAAGCAATACCAGATGAAAGAGTATGGGAAAAAAGTAATCAGGTGACAATGGGGACTTATTGTTCAATAGGTGCAGATTTTAGCTTGGGATGATGACAAAGTTCTAGAGATGGAGAGTCATAATGATTACACAACAAGCTGAATTACTTAATGCCACTGAATTGTACACTTAAAAATGATTAAAATACTAAATTTTATGTACATTGTACCACAATGAAATTTTAAAAAGAAAACCTATTTTTTTTAAAGATTTTATTTATTTATTTGACAGAGAGAGATCACAAGTAGATGGAGAGGCAGGCAGAGAGAGAGAGAGAGAGAGGGAAGCAGGCTCCCTGCTGAGCAGAGAGCCCGATGCGGGACTCGATCCCAGGACCCCGAGACCATGACCCGAGCTGAAGGCAGCGGCTTAACCCACTGAGCCACCCAGGCGCCCCAAAAGAAAACCTATTTTTAAAAATGTACCATTATGGTGCTAGATAGCTTAAAAAAAGGCAAAAACATCAAAAACATTGGTATGATCTTGAAAACTCAGAATAAGGTTATATTCAGTAAGGCCAAGAAGTAGAGAATGCATTTTTGAAAGGTATGCATCAAAAACCACTATAGTAAAAATATTGTAGCATTTAGATCATGTAAATAAATGTTTTAGAATTCCAAATGCACTTGACTGTATTACCTCATTTGATCCTCTATATGATATTTTGAGGTGGGTAATACAATTATCCTACAATTAATTCATCCATGAGGAAGCAAACTTAAGGGTTCTTGATAGAGTCAGTCAGCAAAATAAGACTACCCAGGAGTTTTGATTCCAAATTTCATGCTCATTACACTATATTATATTGTCACAGATAATGCTCAAGTTTTAGTATCTCCTTATGAAACTTTCTTGTGGTATTTCTACTCTTTATAACCATATTCCCTGTAGTTATATAATAGGAAAGAGGTTCCTCTGTCATAGCTCACATGGCTAGAGAAAGCTAATTTGGGAATTGGGCCTAGCTTTATTCCCGGAGCCTGTATTCTTCTCAAGTCTTAACTCTTGGATCATTACCAAGCCACAGGCCTAATTATTGTCCCATAAATTATTTCCTTATAGTCCACTAAGGGTGAGGATCATATTGTCACAACAAAACATTATGAGTTTTCAAAAGTATGTAATAACGCTCAAAGGGCAGACATCCAGTGGCACATAACAACCTCACTTATAGTTAATGAGCACCTATTTCTCTTAGCGAGGTAAGGTGGAACACGGACTGCCTCCCTTAGCAAATACCCTCCAATGAGAATTGTAGGCTTGGTGGCTTAGATAAATTCGAAGCATTCACATCATGATTCCCCTTCTTTTCTTTGGTGTACTTTCACTGGGATTCAATTTACTGTTGGAATGATGACAGAAAAGGACCAAGGAGATAGCTTAGTCTTTTGTTCTCTTTATCCTCTAGTCTGGGCCTAAGGAAATGCTCACCAGCTACATTAGGATGTTGGATCGCCGCTTTTGCTGGATCATGTTCTGGACCCTAGCCATCTTTCCTTTTCTCTTTGTAACTTGAGTGGATTGAAACAGAACTGATGTTTGAGAGGAAAAGTTGAGCAAAAAGAATGAGATTCCTGCATTTGGAGAGGAGTGGAACTGTAAAGTATAAAAATGGAAGAGGGATAGCACTTTGTACATATTTGGGACTTAATTTTTGTGGAAAAAGGAATTATGTGGAAACTATATGTGGCTACTGTATTTGTTAATAGGGTGTTGGCAGTTTTCAAGCATTTTATATTGTTACTTTTGTACTAGTTATTCAATACATATTTATTGTGTGCCTACTATCCACCAGGCACAAATACAATATTATTGATTATATATGTAGTATTTTATTAAATTTTAAGTACTGTAAATGTCATTATCTAGTGTACATTATAAAATCCTGTGTGGTAAGCTTGGTTGAAACACACAGATGAGCATAATTCGAGGTGAGAATAGAAGTCACAGAAATGGATGAATGGATGACTTCCTTGCCCTGGTAAGCCTACCTTCCCTCCAGGGTTAGGCAGAGATTTTGCATGAAATAGTACCGTTGTTGGACTTGTTCCCCTTTCTTGTCCTGATTCTTTCTCTCTCTCCCTTACTGGCTTCTCCCAACAACAGCTAAATGATTTGCCCACAAATTCTCACCTCAGGGTGCGCTTCTGAAGGTTCTGACTGTGGTAGTTTGGGTCTACCAAGAAGCAGACACCAGCACTGGATTAGCGTGAAAGCATTTGTTATGAAGGGAGCAGGAGCAGGCAGAAAAGCCTCTGGACCACAAGGTGGGACTGATACCTGTGGAAGGAAAGAGGGAAGCGGGGAGGCATAGGTAGGAAGTTTCTGAGTGAAGTGCAGATCCAAGAAAGGTCTGACTTTGCCGATGAGGAGTCCTCACGTCAAACTTCTTGTCAGAAGAGTCTTGCAGTTTTCTGGAATGAGCCTGAACTAGGACCTCTGCCATGCTCAGTCGTTGACTAGAAGGAGCCCTCCGAAAGTCTGGCCTCCATGCCAGTGTGGTGGATCCAGACGTTAGCAGCAAGGGCTGACAGTCATGTGTGCTCCCTACAGCAAAAAGATCTGAGTGGAACATTTCCAGGGCCACAACAGTATCCTAGGGTATTCATATAATCATGTTTTATTCATTAATTTTTGGAAAATATTTTCATTTGTTTATTCTCAACAAATAAATATGAACAAGGCACTGTGAACAAAACAGAAGAGTTACTGCCCTCATGGAGCTGTGATTCTGCAGAAGAGCAGATTTTTTTTAAAAAGTAAATAAAAATGTAACAATTTCATTTGGTGATAAATGCCATGCAGGGAATTCTAGCATCTACTGAGTGTGGTTGTGTGCTCCAATTCTAAGTGCTTTGCATCTGTGAACTCCCTTAATTTTCCCAGCAAACTTAGGAGGTTTATTCTTTATTATTCCCAGTCTATAGGGAAGAGCTTGAATGGTGCTGAAGTAACTTAGCCCATGGTCACTCAGAATCAAAGGAGTGTGAGACTCAGGCAGATAGTGCTTGAGCAGGATAAAAATAGAGTTGTCAAAAAAGGCTTCTCTGAGGGAGTCATATGAAAGCCAAAACTTAAAGGATGGAAAGGCATTAGTTGTATTTTTGAGAGTGGGACTTGGAAGGGGAAGGTAAGAAAGAACATCCCAGGTAGAAGGAGCAGTGTGCGCAATGGCCTCGTGTTAGGATGGAGGTTAGCATATTTAAGAAGCGAAAGGCAGCTTCGTGGGAACAGTATGGAAAGCAGTGGACAACGAGGTTGGAGACATGGACAGGGCCAGATTATTCAGGACCTTGTATTTCACTGGAGTTTCATTCTCCTCTATGGTATACTCTAGCCTTCTGGAATCTCATTGAACACATAAAAGTTTGTTTTGAAAGTTCTCTATTGTTTGCATTAATTGTTTCAGAGAGTCCTTTGCTTTCGTTGACCACATTGCTTTCATTCTGTGGAGCATCTGATTTCCTTCATGTTACTGGTGATTTTTCATTATGGATTCATGTTTATAAATGAAGGTCAAGATGGCTCAGTTCTAAGAACTATTGCAAGCGCTGTTCAGCCCCTATGTTTCCCATTCCTGACTTGCCATTCCCACCCCCTTCACTCCATTCTTTTAACAGACAAAACAGTGGTGGGCATATGATGGCTTAGCTAGTAGCAACTCTTTAAAATTTTTCTTCTGTGTCTGGAAAATATGTCTGTCACTAGAGTTTTATAAACAACAGGGAAACCTACTCTGGCTAGTGTTTCATAAAGTAATTTTTTGGAAGGGTATCCAGAAGTTAATACAACAAAGGCTAGAGATGAAGCTTGGGCAGACCTCAATGGAAGCAAGACATAGCATCAGTCTTGGGGCACCTGGGTGGCTCAGTTGGTTAAGCATCTGCCTTCGGCTTTGGTTGTGATCTTGGGTCCAGGGATTAAGCCCTACCCCAAGTTGGGCTCCCTGGCTGGGCAGGGGGGCAGTGGTGCTGCTTCTCCCTCTCCCTCTGCCCTTCCTTTCTGCTACTGCTTGCTCTCTCTCAAAGATATAAAATCTTTAAAAATATATATACCATCAGTCTTAAGATGCCCCTGCTAATGCCGTCTTTGGTGGTTTGGCTCTGTTCCTGGTTTCTGTGGTCGATAGACACTTGCCATCATGTCACGGAGCACTCACCACCACACCATGCCGCTGCAGCTGTCCTGCATCACCTCTAGTCCTCAAACTTTGCACCTCTTCCTCTAGGTCTGAGATCATGGCTGGGAGTATCTGAGTGGCTCTACTCAGCTCTTCTGTTCATGTTCTAGCTTCCAGAGAAGAGGAAAAGTGATACCTGGCCCTTCTTGCTTTCAGCTTCAGTAGTGAGCCCCATTTGGGATTTCCCTTCAATTGGAAAGGGTCTTTGGATGCCAGACAGACAGTGGGATGATATCCATTG
Source organism: Lontra canadensis (assembly GCF_010015895.1). Lineage (NCBI taxonomy): Eukaryota > Metazoa > Chordata > Mammalia > Carnivora > Mustelidae > Lontra > Lontra canadensis. The sequence continues at coordinate 23,912,757 of NW_022631011.1, forward strand.
GCTCTTCTGGCTGTCCAGTACAATTTCTGTCACCTCAGGGGCTGTGGTGAATTTTGAGCTAATGTTGCCATCTTCCTTATCACTTGGACTGGGCCGATCTGCCAAAAGAGCAAATGAGGCCAACACACAGAAACAGTGCTGAGAGCTGGGCTATAGGAAATGGAAAGAGGAGGAAAAAGATGTTAGTTGGGAAGGAGAGATGCAGTGAGGAGAGAGGATGGGAAAGTGTTGGGAAAAGATTAATTGCAGAAGAGTCGGAGCACTGCTCTTTTTCATGTCAGGTGACTGCTTCAGTACTGTCTTCACACAAATAATTCCCTTTTATAATAGTTTAAGGCTGTTTGCAGTTGTATTTCTTTTATTTGCTGTTAGAGAGACTGAATTAATGCAGGAGCTCATCTACAACAGTTTAAGTTATTGTTTAGTTTTCTTTTTATTTCTCAATCCCACAAAGAGGAGGCAGGGCCACCCCTCGGATGTTGTGAATAGGGTAGATTGACAAAGGATCCAATGCATTGGAGATTATGACCTAGCAGGTGTGTGCCTTACTTGCTTCCCATGAGGTACAGGTGAAGTCTGTATTTGGATTTTTGCCTCAGAGCGGTGGTAGATCTTTTTTCTGGTTGCACAGGCAAGTAGTAGGCATGCCCCTTCCTGAATGGCTGTAGACATGATCACATGAGCAGGAAGTGATCTCATAAATAGGATTTGTATTGGTGGTATTGGTGATGCTAAGACCTTATCTTAACAGAGCTTGGGAAGTTTGGGAGGGGGATGGAAAAAGAGTGTTTTGGTTTGGCTTAAGCCCCAAAGTAAGCCAACTCCTGTCCATATAAATTATTTGAAATGTGATCCAGGGAAGCAGTTGAAGAAGGGAGAATCAAAGAATCAAAGCCATCAAAAAACTACCTTATAGTATCATCAGTCACTGCTGTAGGTGAATGGAGGTTCATGGCGCTGGAATCTTTTGAGAAGCTGTATATAACATGCCTCCAAATTGCCTGCCCCCCCAAAATGGGAGAAAGGCATTTATGGACTGACTTCGAATCTCTAGTCATCAAAGGCTGACTTACAGGCCATTGCTGTTGTGTATGCAGGAGCATAGAGTGTTCCCACAGGGGTTCTTGAAATAGCGCAATACTGGAGAAACCTTGAGGCAGAAAAAGATGTATGATGCAGCCGAGGTGAATCACTGTGCAGAGCTGGCCGTCAGCAGTGACGAGAGTAAAAAGCAGGTCCAGGGGATAGGAGGCAGGACCAAGGATGTCCATATAAGGGAGAAAATGTGCTGAATTCTTAATCATACATAAGGGGAGCCAAAATAAAACTATTTAGTTGGGTCTTAAACAAGTTAAAAAAATACATTAAATTATATAGATTTTAAAAACCTAAATGATAACCCTTAGTAGAATCTAAGATAATATGTATACCCCCAGATCACTGGAGAAGATAATAAGAAAAAAAAATAAGTTCAAATTTACAAGAGTTAGAAGACTGGAAAACTACAAAATCTCATTCCTTCCCTTCCCTTCTCCTCCCCTCATTCTCCTCTTCCTCCCTCTCCCCCTCTCCTGCTCCACCCCAAATGTTCTCCTGTGTGTGTGTGTGTGTGTGTGTTTTAGATGGAGAAAGAGAATAAGCATATGTTTAAGTATACACACATGTATATCTAGTAAATTTAAAATTATGGTACAGACAAAAATAGATATACATAAAAGGAGGGATGAATTGAACCTGAAGTTTATACAGTTTGGTCTTTAAGGAGAATAACACAAAATTACAAATTTTGTAATTGCAAAATTACAAATACAAAATTAGATATGAAGTGAATATTTACTTGGAATGAGGGGAAAAAATGACAATCCATTACAGATGTCACAAAATCATGAAATTCAAAGTAACATTAACTACCTAATAATCCCTTCATAATGCTTTCTCCTACATTTTTGAGGCAATAAATCTGACAACTTTTTAAATTTTGGAAATTTTTTGTGAAACACAAGTTACCAAAACTGACAAATAAGACATATAAATAGTGCTATTTCTGTTAAAGAAATTGAATGTGTAATAAAAACATTTCCGGGGAGCAAACTCCAGGTCTAGGGGGCTCCACTGGTAAATTTTATTATACAAGAAGTAATTTTACACCAAGATCTTTTAGAGAATGAACCACGAATAGACATTTGCCAACTTGTTTTATGAGCCTAGCATAATTTTGATTTCAGTTTTAGAAGTACATTGTAAGAAAATAAAATTACAGACTAATGTCCCTTATGAACTTAGATACAAAAGTCCCAAAAGAAAAAACTCAAATCCAGCAATATATCAAAAGGTGAGTGAGTACATCATTAGCAAGTAAGGAATATAAGTTTAGTTTAATATTATTATTAATATATTTTATATTTATATTTCATAAATATTTGAAATATATATATTTGGTTTAATATTTGAAATATATCACCATGTTATCAGAATAAAGGAGAAACACAAAACAAACTGAGGGTTGCCTGGGGGGAGGGGGGGAGGGAGAGGGTGGCTGGGTTATGGACATTGGGGAAGGTACGTGCTATGGTGAGTGCTGTGAAGTGTGTAAACCTGGCAATTCACAGACCTGTACCCCTGGGGCTAATAATACATTATATGTTAATTAAAAAATAAAAAAATTTTAAAAAAGAATAAAGGAGAAAAAATATACGCATCTCAATAGATACAGGAAAAATGATTAAACTCAACATCCATTCATAATTTTTTTTTTTTAAGATTTTATTTATTTGTCAGAGAGAGAGGGAGAGAGAGCGAGCACAGGCAGACAGAATGGCAGGCAGAGGCAGAGGGAGAAGCAGGCTCCCTGCCGAGCAAGGAGCCCGATGTGGGACTCCATCCCAGGACGCTGGGATCATGACCTGAGCCGAAGGCAGCTGCTTAACCAATTGAGCCACCCAGGCGTCCCCCATTCATAATTTTTAAAAAAAAATCCACAAACTAGGAATAAAAAGAAAATGTTCAATCTGATAAAAGGTGTTTTTAAAAATCTTCAGCTAAGGGCATCTGGGTGGTTCAGTGGATTAAAGCCTCTGCCTTCAGCTCAGGTCATGATCCCAGGGTCCTGGGATTGAGCCCCACATAGGGCTCTCTGCTCAGCAGGGAGCCTGCTTCCCTCTCTCTCTCTCTGTCTGCCTCTCTGCCTACTTGTGGTCAAATAAATAAAATCTTTTAAAAAAATCTTCAGCTAACATAATAGTAAAATATGGAAATCTTTACCCCTAAAATCTGGAAGATAATGATGTTCACAATCATCACTCTTATTCAACATTATAATGAAGGTCCTAGACAATGTATTAACACAAGAAAAAAAAAAACGACAAAAGACAAGAATTCAAAAGGAGGAAATACTGCTGTCTTTATCTGCAAATGGTATGATTTTTTTTTAATGTAGGAAATTTAAAGGTATTAAAAAGTATATTAAAATGAATATTAGTACTAATAAGTGAGTTTAGCAAGATTACAGGATATAAGATCAATCTAGTTTTCTTTCTTTGTAGTATTTTTAAAAGTTTGGAAAATAAAGTTTAAAATAAATACCATTTTTAATAGCATAAACCCCATCAAATACCTAGGAATGAATTTAATTAAAAAATGTAAAAATTTTAAAACATTGCTAAGATAAAGAAGACATGAATAAATGAAAAGATGAATGATGTGGATGGATTTGAAGATTCAGTAGTGAAAAGGTATCAAGTCTTTCCAAAATGGTCTTCCAAATTGATCAATTTGACCAGTTGTTGAATTGGTTCAGTAAAATCTTAATAAAAAATCCCAGCAAATATTTTGTAGAAATTGGTAAGCAGATTTTAACATTTACAAAGACAGCCAAAGTAGCTAAGATAATCTTGAAGAACAAAGAGGAATTACATGACCAGATTTGGAGATTTTCTATAAAACTATTGTAATGATGTCAATAAAATAATAAGGATAAAAAAGTAGACCATAGAAACAGAAGAGAGTCAAAAAATAGACTCAGACAGTTGGCCACTTGATTTTTGACACAGGTGTAAATTGAATTGGAAATGGAAGATTTTTAAAATTTTATTTGTTTGAGAGAGTGCAAGTGGGAGAAGGAGCAGAAGTAGAGGGAAAGAATCTCAGGCAGACTCCCTGCCAAGCATGTGGCGCAAGGTAGGGCGGATCCCAAGACCCTGAGATCATGACTTGAGCCAAAACCAAGAGTCGGATGCTTAACAGACTGAGCCACCCAGGTGCCCTAGAAAAGGAGGACCTTTGAATGACTTTGAAATTAAGTGAAATAGAGAATAGAAAAACAATAGAAAAAAAAATCAATGAAACTAAGAGTTGGTTTTTTAAGAGAGAAAATTGACAAACCCTTAGCTAGACTAAAAAAAGACTCAACATCAAATTAATGAAAGAGAAGACATTGCAATAGATGTCATAGAAATAAAAAGGATCATGAGACTAATGAACAATTAGACACCACCAAGCCTGATAACCTATATGAGTGAATTACTAGAAACATGAAACTTACCAAGAATGAATTATGAAGAAATAAAGTCTAATCAGACCTGTAACTAGTAAGGAGATTAAATCCATAATCAAAAAACCTCCCAATAAGCGAAAGCCCAGGACCAGATGGTTTTACTGGTGAATTTTACCAAACATTTAAAGAATTAATGCCAATCCTCAAATTCTTCCAAATAATTGAAGAGGAGGGAACACTTCCAAATGAGACCAACATTACCTTGATACCAATACCAGAGAAAGATCCACAAGAAAGAAAAACTACAGGTCAATATCCTTAATGAAGATAGATGCAAAAATCTGCTATAAAATACAAACCAAATTCAATAACACTAAAAGGATTATACACCATGACCAAGTGGAATTTATTCCTGGGATGCAAGGATAGTTCAATGCATGCAAATGAATAAATGTAATAAATATGCCACCTTAATGGAATGAAGGATAACAATCACATGATAATTTCAATAGATGCAGAAAAAACATTTGACAGTCAAAAATTCAATATCCTTTCATGACAAAAACTCTCAATAAATTAGGTATGGAAGGAATTTACCTCAACATAATAAAGGTCATATATGAAAAGCCCACAGCTATCATACCTAATGGTGAAAAGATGACACCTCTTCCTCTAAGCTCAGGAACAAGACAAAGATGCTGTCTTGGTCACAAGCTCCTCCGTAGCTTGCCAGTTGTAATCTGAAACCAACCCCCACAGAAGGAGGGCAGAAAAGATTGAAGAAATAGGCAGGCCATTCCAGATTGGTAGGTGGCAGGTTTAATAGGCAAGGGAACTTATATATGAAGTTTGACTTGGATGGCAGCAAGAAGAGTAGATCTCTATACTTGGCCACCAGATCTTAAAATTTATATAAAGGCCTTAACTGGGTTCATTCACATTTATCATCCAGATAGTCTTTTAAAAAAAATAATTAAAAAAAATTTTTAATAAACCTATAATGTATTATTAGCCCCAGGGGTACAGGTCTGTGAATCACCAGGTTTATACATTTCACAGCCTCACCATAGCACATACCCTCCCCAATGTCCATAAGGCAGCCACCCTATCCCTACCCCCTACCCACCGGCAACCCTCAGTTTATTTTGTGAGATTAAGAGTCTCTTTGTTTCCCTCCCGATCCCATCTTGGTTCATTTTTTTTCCTTCCCTACCCCCCAGATCCCCCCACTCTGCCTCTCAAATTCCTCATATCAGGGAGATCATATGATAATTGTCTTTCTCTGATTGACTCATTGCGCTCAGCCTAATACCCTCTAGTTCCATCCACATCGTCGCAAATGGCAAGAGTTCATTTCTTTTGATGACTGCATAATATTCAATTGTATATATATACCACCTCTTCTTTATCCATTCATCTGTTGATGGGCATCTAGGTTCTTTCCATAGTTTGGCCATTGTGGACATTGCTGCTATAAACATTCGGGTGCCCGTGACCCTTTGGATCACTACTTTTGTATCTTTAAGGTAAATACCCAGTAGTGCGATTGCTGGGTCATAGGGTAGCTCTATTTTCAACTTTTTGAGGAACCTCCATACAGTTTTCCCGAGTGGCTGCACCAGCTTGCATTCCCACCAACAGTGTAGGAGGGTTCCCCTTTCTCCATATCCTCTCCAACGTCTGTCGTTTCCTGACTTGTTAATTTTAGCCATTCTGACTGGTGTGAGGTGGTATCTCATTGTGGTTTTGATTTTTATTTCCCTGATGACGAGTGATGTGGAGCACTTTTTCATGTGTCTGTTGGCCATCTGGATGTCTTCTTTGCAGAAATGTCTGTTCATGTCCTCTGTGCATTTCTTGTTTGGATTATTTGTTCTTTGGGTGTTGAGTTTGATAAGTTCTTTATGGATTTTGGATACTAACCCTTTATCTGATATCTCATTTGCAGATATCTTCTCCCATTCTGTCAGTTGTCTTTTGATTTTGTTGACTGTTTCCTTTGCTGTGCAAAAGCTTTTGATGTTGATGAAGTCCCAATAGTTCATTTTTGCCCTTGCTTCCTTTGCCTTTGGCGATGTTTCTAGGAAGAAGTTGCTGCTACTGAGGAAGAAGAGATTGCTGCCTGTGTTCTCCTCAAGGATTTTGATGGATTCCTGTCTCACATTGAGGTGTTTCATCCATTTTGAGTCTATGTTTGTGTGTGGTGTAAGGAAATGGTCTAGCTTCATTTTACTGCATGTGGCTGTCTAATTTTCCGAACACTATTTGTTGAAGAGACTGTCTTTTTTTCACTGGACTTTCTTTCCTGCTATGTCAAAGATTAGTTGGCCATAGAGTTGAGGGTCCACTTCTGGGCTCTCTCTTTTGTTCCATTGATCTATGTGTTTGTTTTTGTGCCAGTACCATACTGTCTTGATGATGACAGCTTTGTAATAGAGCTTGAAGTCTGGAATTGTGATGCCACCAACTTTGGCTTTCTTTTTCAACATTCCTCTGGCTTTTCAGGGACTTTTCTGGTTTCAAATAAATTTTAGGATTATTGGTTCCATTTCTTTGAAAAATATGGATGGTATTTTGATAGGGATTGCATTAAATGTGTAGATTGCTTTAGGTAGCATAGACATTTTCACAATATTTGTTCTTCCAATCCATGAGCATGGAATGTTTTTCCATTTCTTTGTGTCTTCCTCCGCTTCTTTCATGAGTACATTATAATTTTCTGAGTACAGATTCTTTGCCTCTTTGGTTAAGTTTATTCCTAGGTATATTATGGTTTGGGGTGCAATTGTAAATGGGATTGACTCCTTAATTTCTCTTCTGTCTTGCTCTTGGTGTGTAGAAATGCAACTGATTTCTGTGCATTGATTTTATATCCTGACACTTTACTGAATTCCTGTACAAGTTCTAGCAGATTCGGAGTGGAGTCTTTTGGGTTTTCCACATAAAGTATCGTATCATCTGCAAAGAGTGAGAGTTTAACTTCTTTGCTGATTCAGATGCCTTTAATTTATTTTTGTTGTCTGACTGCTGAGGCTAGGACTTCTAGTACTATGTTGAATAGCAGTGGTAATAGTGGACATTCCTGCTGTGTTTCTAACCTTAGTGGAAAAGCTCTCCATTTTTCCCCATTGAGAATGATATTTGCTGAGGGTTTTACATAGGTGGCTTTGATGATATTGAGGAATGTACCCTCCATGCCTACACTGTGAAGAGTTTTGATTAAGAAAGGATGCTGTACTTTGCCAAATGCTTTTTCAGCATCTATTGAGAGTATCCTATGGTTCTTGTTCTTTCTTTTATTAATGTATGGTATCACATTGTATCACATTGATTGATTTGTGGGTGTTGAACCAACCATGCAGCCCAGGAATAAATCCTACTTGGTCGTGGTGAATAATCCTTTTAATGGAGTGCCTGGGTGGCTCAGTGGGTTAAAGCCTCTGCCTTTGGCTCAGGTCGTGATCCCAGGGTTCTGGGATCGAGCCCCATGTCAGGCTCTCTGCTCAGTGGGGAGCCTCCTTCCTCCTCTCTCTCTCTCTCTCTTCCTGCCTCTCTGCCTACTTATGGTCTCTCTCTCTCTGTTAAATAAATTAATTTAAAAAATATTCCTTTAAATGTGCTGTTGGATCCTATTGGCTAGTATTTTGGTGAGAATTTTCACATCTGTGTTCATCAAGGATATAGGTCTGTAATTCCCCTTTTTGATGGGGTCTTTGTCTGGTTTTGGGATCAAGGTAATGCTGGCCTCATAAAATGAGTTTTCTAGTTTTCCTTCCATTTCTATTTTTTGGAACAGTTTCAGGAGAATAGGTATTAATTCTTCTTTAAATGTTTGGTAGAATTCTCCTGCAAAACTGCCTGGCTCTGGGCTCTTATTGGGAGATTTTTGATGACTGCTTCAATCTCCTTACTGGTTATGGGTCTGTTCAGGTTTTCTGTTTCTTCCTGGTTCAGTTTTGGTAGTTTATATGTCTCTAGGAATGTATCCATTTTTTCCAGATTGTCAAATTTGCTGGAGTGTAGTTGCTTATAATATGTTCTTATAATCGTTTGTATTTCTTTGGTGTTGGTTGTGATCTCGCCTCTATCATTCATGATTTTATTTATTTGGGTCCTTTCTCTTTTCTTTTTGATAAGTCTGGCCAGGGGTTTAACAATCTTATTAATTCTTTCAAAGAACCAGCTCCTACTTTCATTGATTTGTTCTACTGTTCTTTCGGTTTCTATTTCATTGATATCTGCTCTGATCTTTATTATTTATCCTCTCCTGCTGAGTTTAGGGTTTCTTTGATGTTCTTTCTCCAGCTCCTTTAGATGTAGGGTGAGGGTGTGTACTTGAGACCTTTCTTGTTTCTTGAGAAAGCCTTATGTCGCTATATACTTTCCTCTGAGGATTGCTTTTGCTGTGTCCCACAGATTTTGAACAGTTGTGTTTTCATTATCATTTGTTTCCATGAATTTTTTCAATTCTTTAATTTCCTGATTGGCACATTCATTCTTTAGTAGGATGCTCTTTAGCCTCCATATATTTGAGTTCTTTCCAACTTTCCTCTTGTGATTGAATTCTAGCTTCAGAGCATTGCAGTCTGAAAATATGCAGGGAATGATCCCAGTCTTTTGGTACTGGCTGAGACTTGATTTGTGACCCAGGATGTGATCTATTCTGGAGGATGTTCCATGTGCACTAGAGAAGAATGTGAATTGTGTTGCTTTGGGATGGAATGTTCTGAATATATCTGAGATGTCCATCTGGTCCAGTGTGCCATTTAAGACCTTTATTTCCTTGTTGATCTTTTGCTTGGATGATATGTCCATTTCAGTGAGGGGGGTGTTAAAGACCCCTACTATTATTGTATTATTGTCAATGTGTTTCTTGGATTTCATTATTAATTGGTTTATATAGTTGGCTGCTCCCATGTTAGGGGCAGAGATACTTAAAATTGTTAGATCTTCTTGTTGGACAGACCCTTTGAGTATGATATTGTGTCCTTCCTCATCTCTTATTATTGTCTTTAGCTTAAAATCTAATTTATGTGATATAAGGATTGCCACCCCAGCTTTCTTTTGATGTCCATTAGCATGGTAATGGTTTTCCACCCCCTCACTTTTAATCTGGAGGTGTCTTTGGGTCTAAAAGGAGTTTCTTGAAGACAGCATATTGATGGGTTTTGTTTTTGTAATCCATTCTGATACCCTTTGTCTTTTTGACATTGACATTCAGGGTAACTATTGAAAGATACGAATTTAGTGCCATTGTCTTGCCTGTAAGTTGACTGTTACTGTATATTGTCTCTGGTCCTTTCTGGTCTACTACTTTTGGGCTCACTCTTTGCTTAGAGGACTCCTTTCAATATTTCCTGTAGGACTGGTTTGGTGTTTGCAAATTCTTTTAATTTTTGTTTGTCCTGGAAGCTTTTTATCTCTCTTTCTATTTTCAGTGATAGCCTAGCTGGATATAGTATTCTTGGCTGCATATTTTTCTCCTTCAGTGCTCTGAATATGTCATGCCAGTTCTTTCTGGCCTGCCAGGTCTCTGTGGATAAGTCTGCTGCCAATCTAATATTTTTACCATTGTATGTTACAGACTTCTTGTCCTGGGCTGCTTTTAGAATTTTCTCTTTGTCGCCAAGACTTGTAAATTTTACTATTAGATTACAGGGTGTGGACCTATTCTTACTGATTTTGAGGGGGGTTCTCCATACCTCCTGGATTTTGATGCTTCTTCCCTTTGCCATATTAGGGAAATTCTCTACAATAATTCTCTCCAATATACCTTCTGCTCCCCTCTCTCTTTCTTCTTCTTCTGGAATCCCAATTATTCTAATGTTGTTTGTCTCTCTTTTGCTCATCTTCTTTATTCCCCATCACTTGGCCTTCTCTATCACCAATTCTCTCTTCTGCCTCATTTATCCTAGCAGTAGGAGCCTCCATTTTTTATTGCACCTCATTAATTCCTTTTTTTAATTTCAGCTTGGTTAGATTTTAGTTCTTTTATTTCTCCAGAAAGGGATTTTATTTCTCTAGGGTTTGTCTAATATCCTCCATGCCTTTTTCAAGCCCAGGTAGCACCTTGAGAATTGTCATTCTAAACTCTAGATCTGACATATTACCAATGTCTGTTTTGATTAGGTCCCTAGCTGTTGGTACTGCCTATTTTTGGTGGTGAGTTTTTCCACTTTGTCATTTTATCCAGATAAGAATATATGAACGATAGAATAAAGTACAAAAAGGGTGGCAAAGACTCCAGAAAAATGTATGCTAACCAAATCAGAAGAGACCCCAAACTGGGGGTAAAAAGAAATTAAAAAAAAAAAATATATATATATATATATATATATTAGACTGGTGACTAGAAGAGAGCCACCCTCTTGATTTTGGGTGTATTTTGGTCTCTTAGAAGAAACTACCTCCCAAAATTTTAAAGAAAGAAAAACTTATATATATACCAAAATAAGGGTAAACACGACCAAAGGGTAGAATATGACTGTAAAGATGAGAATTTAAAAAAAAATTCTAAAAAAGGAATTGATAAGATGGTTGGAAAAAGAAAGAAGAAAAAAAGGCAGGGGGGAGAGGAGAGAATGTGCTCAGGCTGGAGACTAGAACAAAGCCCTGGGCTAGATTTAGGGTATATTTTGATCTATTAGAAGAAATTGTATCCCAAAATTTTTCAGGAAAAAAAACCCCTATATGTATACAAAAAATAAGATTAAATATGAGGAAGGATAAAATACGACTATAATAATGAAGGTTTAAAAAGATTTTTTAAAAAGATTTTATTTATTTATTTATTTGGCATACAGAGATCACAAGTAGGCAGAGAGGCAGGCAGAGAGAGAGGGAAGCAGGCTCCCCACTGAGCAGAGACCCTGATGCAGGGCTCGATCCCAGTACCCTGGGATCATGACCTGAGCCGAAGGCAGAGGTTTAACCCACTGAGCCACCCAGGCACCCCTAAAAAGATTTTTTTAAAGAAAGATGTGTTAAGATAAACTACTTAAAAAAGTGTTAAAAGAGGAAAAGTTAAAAAAATAAGAATAAGAAAAAAAATAAAATTAAAAAAATTTTAATTCAACTTTGCAAGACTAAAGGATCATGGGGAGGAAGCCAGGAATTCCATGCATTGCTTTCCCCTATCTCTGGAGTTCCGCTGTTCTCATTGATCAGTGTGCTTGGTCTTGGCTGGATGTTCTTGCTGGTCTTTGGGGGAGGGGCCTGTTGTAGTGATTCTTAAGTGTCTTTGCCCCGAGGCGGAATTGTCCCACCCTTGCCAGAAGCCGGGCTAAGTAATTTGCTCAATTTCACTCTGCGAACGTTTTGTTCCCTGAATGCTTTCTGCAGAGGTCTGGAGGATGGGGAATGAAAATGGCGGGCTCCCAATCTCCACCCTGAAAGAGCCAAGAGCTCGGGGCCCCACTCCTCAGTGTGCCCTCAGATAAAGGGGTCAATCTCTCCTGTCTCCCTGGTCTCCAGCTACGCTCTGGGCTCACCCAGCCTGTGACCGAGTGTTTTGGTCTCTGGCGCACGGCCCTGTTTGGAGTTTCCAAACCCAGCAGATTCCTGCCTCCAGAGGAGGAAGGTGAGTCTCCCTGGATCTGCCACTTGTGGGGTCCCTGCTCAAAGAGCAGTGGCCTGACTATGCTACGGATCACAGTTTGGGGTAACCCCAAGCTGAGAGCTCATTCCTGGGTTCTGTCTCTGTAGTTGGCTTCCCCACTCTGATACCTTCGAGCTCTGCTACACCCCAATCTTTCAGTGACCCCACGGGTCCTGAGACCACACTGTCCCTGAGAGGGCTCTACTTATGCTTAGCCTCTGGAGCGACGTCCCTCAGTGGAGCAGACTTCCAGAAGTTCTGATTTTGTGCTCTGCTTGTCCACTGCTTGCTGGGAGCTGGCCCCTCTCTCTATGGTCTATCTTCCCATCACTTTGGATTCACTTCTCCACATGTCCTACGTTTCAAAAAAGTGGTCGATTTTCGGTTTCTAGAATTGCTGCTCTTCTTCTCTTCTATCTCCTGTTGAGTTTGTAGGTGTTTGGAATGGTTTGATAACTATCTAGCTGAACTCCTGCTACCTGATGTCATTTCAGTCCACTATTCTTCTGCCATCTTGCCTATCTCTGAACCTGAAAGGTTTATTTGTCCCTCCTATATGAGTGCAAATTGAACTTAGTTATCAGAAAAAAAAAGTCTTTTCCACAAATCTTGCAGATGAAGGACTTTTACAGGAACACATTCTTTTGGTCAAAGCATCAGTTAGTAATTATAAATGACAAAGACTTAAAAAATGGCCAAGGTTAAAGATCTGATGAGAGTCCATTTTAATGTAATTGATAAGGAATTTTGGTTATTGCTGTGATATGTATTTTAAAATTATGACTAATGACATTATACCAGGACCTAACAGATTTTTAGAAATTTCATACAAATAAGAAACTTTAGTGTCACTTCTTATTTGACAGTACTTACCTTGAGATTTAATGTCTAAAAAGTTATAGTTGTAAAAACTTAGCTCTCTTAATGGAGAAGACTCTGTTTTCTTAAGTATTCAAAGACCCGATAAAGGCAAAACACAGAATTTTTTTTTTTAGGCAGATTACATTAGAGATAAAAACATTTTTACAGTTTCCTATTAAGAGCAGACCAAAAATCTAAGAAAACTTTGTCCTTTTAGTGGAGAGAAAACCAAATTCTAATTTTGTACCAGTGTACTTTTGGTATTAAAATTCTCTCTCTCTCTCTCTTTTTTAAAATTTTTAACTCTGTGGGCAGTGTTTTGGTTGTTTCCTGTGGTTTACATTTCAAAGACATGATAAGATTTACAACCCCAAGGAACAGAGAAATAATATAAATTTTCTTCTAAGAGTTTGCCGGTAATTGTTATTTAAAATATTCCCTTATATTAGGGGTCAGTTGGCTTGGGCGTGAGTCTATTTCCTCATCAATCACCACATCTTCCTCTTCCTTCTCATCACTTTCCCTGAGATTCTACCTCAGCATCCAAATCAGGCTTTATCCAAAGCATCTTGTGTAAAATAGTTTCCAACTTATTACTCTGGTCTCCTCCCAGCCTCAAAACTAGCAGACCAGTGGACACTTGTACCTCCCTTCTCTAACCTTAGCTCTTCTAACTGTCTAACTTGAGCTTCAGCCTTTAGTTGGGCATGGTGGCCAGCCTACTGTGGCAGCCATGTTTCCTTTCTTTGCCACAGTGTGCTATGTTTGGTTTCTCAAACAAGCTCCTTAAAGCAGCCAGAGTTTTTGTGGTGTTCCTGTACTCACATGGCAGTCCACAAGCATCAGATGCATAGGATACCCCATTCACAGAGAGGCCAACTTGGGATTTTCCCTATGGATGCCTCTTTCCCAAGGCTTGTGTCTTTGGTTTCCTGGCTGGCTTACCAATTATTGGTTCACAAGCTCCTTGGGAGCTTCCCATGTATGATCTGAAATATATATTTTCAAAATATATGGCAAAGTTACAGCAAACAAAATAATATGACATTGGCATTATAACAGTCACATAGGCCACCTGAACAGAATAGAGAGCCCCCAAATGAATCTATGCATATGTGGTTAACTGATCTTTAACAGGGATGCCCAAGATACATGACCCTGATGGGGGAAAGGATGGTCTTTTCAATAAATAGCATTGGGAAAACTGGATATCCATATGTAGAAGGATGAAACTGGGTCCTTGTCTCATACCATATACAAAAACTAACCAAAATGGATTAAAGACTTAAATGACACAGCTAAAACTATAAAACGGCTAAAAGGAAGCATAAGGAAAAAGCTTCTTAAAAAAAAAAAAGATTTATTTATTATTTATCTTAGAAAGAGCATGGGGGAGGGAAGAAAGACCTTCTTGCTATTTGTGTGAGCAATGACTTTTTTGGGTATGACTCCAAACCACCGGCAAGAAAAGCAAAAATAAATTAGGAGTGCATCAAACAAAAAGGCTTCTGGACAGCAAAGGAAACAAGAGTGAAGAGCTTATGGAATAGCAGAAAGCTTTTGCAAGCCATACATCTGATAAGGTGTCAATATTCAGGGTATATAGGAATTCAGCTCATCAGCAAAAACACAAAAACAATCCAGTTAAAAAGTGGGCAAAGAACCTCAACAGCCATTTCTCCAAAGGAAGCATAAACATGGTTAGTAGGTATATGGAAAGGTGTTTTAACATCCCTAAGCATTCTTTCATCAGGAAAGTGCTAATCAAAACCTCAGTAGGGGCCTGGGTTTCTTAGTCAGTTAAGCATAACTTTTGATTTTAGCTCAGGTCATGATCTCAGGGTCATGAGATCAAGCCTCATGTCAGGCTCCAGGCTCAGTGCAGAGTCTGCTTGAGATTCTCTTTCTCCCTTTGTCCCTCCTCCTGCTTGTGCTCTCTCTTTCTCTCTAACATACATACATACATAAATCGTAAAGCAACAACAACAACAACAACAACAAAACAAAACCTCAGTGGGATATCCCCTCACACTTGTTAGAATGGCTGCTATCAAAAAGTCAAAAGATAACAAGTCTTGGTGAAGATGTGGAGAAGCAGGAATCTTTGTCCATTGTTGGGGGAATGCAAAATGGTGCAGCCACTGTGGACAACAGTATGGAGGTACCTCAAGAAATTAAAAATAGAACTACCACATGATCCAACAATTCTACTTCTGGGTATTTATCTGAAGAAAACAAATGCTAATTCAAAAAGATATACACCTCTGTGTTCGTTGCAACATTATTTACAATAGTCAAGATATGTGTTCATCAATAGATAAGTGTTCACCAATAGATTAATATAAAAGATGCCTGGGTGTGTACATACACACATACATATGATGGAATATTACTCAGCCATTAAAAAGAATGAAATCTTGCTATTTATGACAATATGGATAGACCTAGAGGGTATTAGGCTAAGTGAAGTAAGATCAACAGAGAAAGACAAATACCCTGTGGTTTCACTTATATGTGGAATCTAAAAAAAAATTAAGCAAAACAAAACAGAAATGGATTCATAGATACAGAGAACAGTCTGATGGTTGCCAGAGGGGAAGGGATGGGAGAATGGAGGAAATATGGGAAAGGATTAAAAGGTACAAACTTCCAGTTATAAAATAAAGACAAGGGGATTCAATGTACAGCATAGGGAATATAGTTAATAATACGTAACAAATTTGTATGGTGACAGAAGGCAACTAGATCTATCATGATGATCACTTCATAATGTATCTAAATGTTGAATCACTGTGCAATATACCTGAAAGGAATATCATATTGTATGTCAGCTACACAAAAACAAGAAAGACATGTTGTATACTTTATACAACTTTTGTCAATTATTCCTCAGTAACACTGGAAAAAATAAAAAATTACCCTACCAGATATCAGTTTATTATAGACATAAAAATTAGATGCTGTAGTAATGGCTTAGGAAAAGATAAATAGAGTAATGAAAGACTATATCCAGGAGCCTCCAAACAGACCCACATATACGTAGAAACTTTATGTTTCATTGTATCTCATTAATAAGATACTGTGACTAACAGTGTGTATGGAAATGGGATAAATCATTCTGTGAGAATTGGTTATCTAGATGTGGAAAAAAATAAAAATGGATCCCTTTTATTATACAGAAAAATCCAGGTGAATTAAAGATGTATTATAAAATGCAAAATAAAGTTATTTAGAAAATATCCTAATTACCTTAGAGTTGGAAGAGATTTTTCAAAATAAAAAACACAAACCATAAAGGAAGAATTGATAATGTTGGCTACTTTAAAATCAATATCAGCTCATCAAAAGACATCATAATAAAAATGGAAAGATGGAACTTAGAGTGGTAGAAGATATTTACAACTCATATGACGAGCAATTAATGTCTAGAATATATTGAAAATCTTAAAACCAATGAAAAAATGGCAAACAACCAAGTTAAAAATGGCAAAAGATGTAAACAGGAAATTCATACAAAAGAGGAAACATAAAAAACTGCTAACCTCACAAAGAATCAGGGAAATGCATAAAATAATGCTGTTATTATTTTCTGATCTGTCAGATTAGCATAAGTTAAAAAGCCTGATGAATGTTGGTGAGTAAGTGGGACTTGTATATTCAACCAATAGAAATGTAATCTGGTCCAACCACTTTGGAAAAGAACTTGACATTCTAGTAGGATCGAAGATGTAATACCTTTCAATTCAATAATTCCACTTGAGGTATAAATACAAGAGGATTTCCTACACATGTATACAAAGAGATGTGTACAATAATGTTTCTTGTACTGTTAGTGATGCTGCAGGATTAGAAATACCACGTGTCAATCAGTGAATTTAATAAATTCAATAAATTTAAATAAAATTTAAATAGTCAATGAGTGTGTAAGGCAGGAAAAATGAAGGAACTACGTGTACTTGTTTCAGTGGGAATAAATCTCTTTCCCTAGTGGGAGTGATCATGTTTTATAATTTTCAATAGGAATATAATAGACAAAATGAGAAATCCTGTGGAAGAAAGAGAGAAAGTTCTGTACATCTCCCAGGAAAAAGCATTTTGTGGATGAAGGGTGTTTTTTTTTTGTGGGGTTTTTTTTTTTTGGCCTTAAAATATGATCATTTAACTTGCTTTGCCTCTTTCTATCCATAATAACCCATTATCTTAAATTCCATTGGGTACTTTCTTTGAAGTAACTGGTTCTGACCACAAGAGGTCAGCATTTGCATGGAAATATTTCCCCCCTACCCGTGTAGTGAAAAAACTGAGACCAAAAGAAGTGAACTTTTTGTATTTAGATGTATTCCTGCCCAAAGTGGATTCTGGTCCAGATCTTCAACTGCCTTAGTCAATGCAAATTTTAAGTAAGTTATTAGAGAAAACGATGGATCTAGTGCTGCCTTACAATACTTGATTCTTGTTAGTCCCGAGCATCTAGCAGTTTCAGTCTCATCTTCACCTTGATGGTGTTTCTCTTTCTAGGAGTTTCTCTAGGGTCCATTTAAAAAATAAGTGATATATATCTGTATCAGGGGCAAATACAAAGTTATGATTGTTGCATGAAGTTTTGTGATTTTCTCACTAGCATGTGTTCTATTGATGAGTACCTCGTAGAGGAAAATGAAGCACGTTAAATCCTTCAAGGCTGGAGAAGGTCTCTGCAGCTTGCTGGATGTCTCCGCAGCTTGGTTAGACTTTCCGCTACAATGTGTCTTCACCCAACTGCCAGCCGACTTCCTTCCCCCCACTTTGTAAATGGAAAATAGCGACCAGTTTCCTGTTTTGAAGTTAGACCTCCACTAAATTGTCAGTGTCGATGGCAATGAATCATAGGGAATCTAGATAGCATTTTTATTGGAACACTTTCCCCACAGTGCTTAGCACACTGCCTTGTACTTGAATGTCTGCCCTAATGAAAACAGAAACCTGATCAATCCATTCCCAGCTAAAAATCCGTCAGTGACTCCAAATAGCTTCCAAGACCTGGTTGAATTAGCTCCACATTCAAAACTATTAATAATGTAGTCCTGACTAATCTGTCAGCCTTGTGCAAAAGGTACAATAGTCACATATATTCCTTAGAAATATATATGAATATTAGTACTTAGTTATTATATTATATATAAATATTAATACTTAGTTCCTATATGCTGAGCATACTTATGTCATTCTCTTTCATATTATATATATATATGATCTCATTTATTCCTTTTTGAAATATTGTATGCAAATGAGGAAACCAAGACTCTGAGAACGTAAATCTTTACAACAACTAGGGTTTGAACTGGAGTGTTTTTGACTCCAGAGTCATTATTACACTTCTCTCATCTTGCCTCTTCTCATAAGCACATACTCTGCAGTCAGACTGAGGTACTCTCAGTTCCTTTTATGTCTAATAACTTTTGCATAATCTTTACTTCCTCTAGAATGCCGTTCTCCTCTGCTCCAACTAGTCAAATCCTTCTTGGGTTTAAAACTTAGTTTTATCACCTGCTGTGGTTGACCCTCCCTGGTTTATTCAACTGTGTTGGTTGCATCTGCTCTGAGTTCCAGTCCTGAGTAGTTTTTCTAGAATGTGTGTGAGGGAGTGTGGCAGAGGATGGGGGATGTAATTGCTGATGCATTACACAGTGTGGAACTCCATTTTTAACTTGAACTACAACAAGAAAATGATTCTTCCTTCCAAAGGGAGCAAAATAAGTCCATCTCCTTTGACCATATGGTTACTGAGAGAGATCGAGAACTGAGGGAAGCAGTAACTAAAGTTCCAACTTTGAACTCCCTAGTTAGAGAGCATAGAAGAAC
Organism: Lontra canadensis; assembly: GCF_010015895.1. Lineage (NCBI taxonomy): Eukaryota > Metazoa > Chordata > Mammalia > Carnivora > Mustelidae > Lontra > Lontra canadensis. The sequence goes on from NW_022631011.1 coordinate 23,931,548, forward strand.
ACAGGGCTAAGAGAATAGAAGATATTACCTGGGTTAACAAATCAAATGAGCAGCTGTATTTAAAGGCTAGACTTTGGGGAACCTGGGTGGCTCAGTGGGTTAAAGCCTCTGCCTTCGGCTCGGGTCATGATCCTAGGGTCCTGGGATCGAGCCCCGCATTGGGCTCTCTGCTTAGCAGGAAGCCTGCTTCCTCCTCTTTCTCTGCCTGCCTCTCTGCCTACTTGTGATCTCTCTCTCTCTGTCAAATAAATAAATAAAATCTTTAAAAAAGAAAAAAATAAAGGCTAGACTTGGAATGAACTTTGAGCTTTTGCAAATATAAAGACCAAAAGGGCCTTGAAAGTAAGGAACAACAACCCCCACCCAAACTACTACAGGGAGAATCTGGGTACTCAGAATGGGCAATTCTAGAGAAACAACATTCCTTTTTTAAATTCTTCTCTTAAGGTAGCATACTGCTATTTGAGCATGCTGTATAGGAGCAGAAACTTTGATGGAGTCTTTCTCCAACATTCCCTTTTCATTTCTTTCTCAAAAATTGGAAGGTAGATTTTCCCATAGATTTCTAGCATGATTATTGCTTTTCTTATTTATTTAGCCTTTCTTATTATGGTTTCTTCCTCTTTTCTCTTTGTGGGTTGAACAGTTTTCTAGTTGATGAGACTCTAGAAATTTCCAGGCAAAATATGGTTCCATTTTCTTGAGAGGAAAGAATTCTTTAAAGAAATGGCCTTACTAGTTTATCATTTCAAGTATTTTCTTTTTATCGCTCATTTAAAAAATGTTATGGGAAAGGGAAGTGCCAGATGACTCATTTAAATGCATTTCCTCATTTAATTCCAGACACAGTCCCTATGATGTTGTTATCCCCATTTCATAGAGGAGGGGATAAAGTCCAATAGAGATCGAATAACCCAGTGGTAAGTGGGGGAAGCTGAGATTTGAATAACATTAAGTCCAATTCCACTATCCCAGAGTTTCCTAAATTTGAATGAAGAATAAACTTTTTAAAAAATTTATAGTATATTTTAATAGCTAGATGAGCTTCAGAAATGATTGAAGCTCACTAGACCTCTTTGTTTTTTTCTTTTTCTTTCATTCCCACTCCCTATTTCCCCCACACCCCTATCTATGTCCCCTCTGGTAACCAACAGCTTGTTGTCTATAGTTAAGAGTCTTTTTCTTGCTTTGTCTTTTTTTCTTTTTTTCCTCCTTTGCACATCTGTTTTGTTTCTTAAATCCACACATGAGTGAGCACATATGGTATTTGTCTTTCTTTGACTGACTGATTTCACTTAGTATCATACTCTCTAGTTTCATCCATGTTAGATTTCATTCTTTTTTATGGCTGAATACTATTTCATTGTGTATATCTACTACCTCTTTATCCATTCATCAGTCAGTAGACACTTGGGCTGCTTCCATAATTTGGCTGTTGTAAATAATGCTGCAATAAACATAGGCATGCATGTATTCCTTTGAATTAGCGTTTTTGTTTTGGTTTTGTTTTGTTTTTGGGTAAATACCCAGTCATGCAATACCTGGATCACAGAATAATTCTATTTTTAATTTTTTGAGGAACCTTCATACTGTTTTCTACAGTGGCTGCACCAGTTTGCATTCCCACCAACAGTGCAAGAGGGTTCCTTTTTCTCCATATCCTTGCCAACGCTTATTGTTTCTTGAGAATAAACTTTTTTTTTAAGAAAAATATTTCTGCAGACACTTCATGTTGGCTAAAATTATTTCATGTTTCTTGAGTGAATAAGCATAAAACTAGAAGTAAATATCTCATGCTTATGGCATTTATATAACCACAGAACTAAAAACAAATGTACACATCTAATAGAATAAAAAATTCAGATAATATTAATAATGAACAATTAATATAATTTTGTTGCACTAAAAATGAGGCTTGCAGTATAAATGTAATATTGATTTTTACTGTGCAGGCTCTTTTCAGTTTGGTGTTTCTATATGGTGTGTGATGATTCTATTTTAACATTATTGTTTTCTCTTCGAACTACTGTTAAAACCCAAGATTTTTGCAGAATATTGTGATATGAATTAGCCTTTACTTGACCTAAATAATTATTTTGCTATGAAATTCACCTCTGTTCTTGTTTCTTTAGCTCATGACAATAAAAATAGGACTATGTTTTTGAAATATTCATTCTTTGAGGGTGGGTCCTCTGTCCGTCTTCCCTGTTGTATTCTTGGTGTCTAGAATAGAGTCTGGCACATAGTAGGTGCTCAAGAAATGTTTATCAAATAGAGGAGTTAATAAACAAAAAGAATACTTGAAGCTAATACATTATTAAGTGTAAATGCAGGTCCTGAAATCTTGTGGTAATAGATAGCCATCTAGATGATTCAAAATGTGCTTATATTGTGAGAGAATATATTGAGTTATTTCTTTATTGGTTTCTGTGTTATCTCCAGCCCTTCTCTTTCTTCTTACTTCAGCCACTCAAGCAGGCACTTAGGATTCTATTCCTATGACCTCACGGAGAGAGCTGGTGGGTCAGAGAAGCAGAGACTATTTATAAGCTTTCTTGATTTTTGTTCCTTAAGCCTTCCAATGAAAGAACCAGTTTTGAGTACACCGTTCTTTAGTGTGATACTTTTCTTTCATTCGTACCTACAGATCTACTCTCCATTTTCCTTCAACTTCATCAGTGCCCTTGGAGGCTGATCCTTATGAGCTACCTGACTGGGCCCTCTTGACTTTTGGCTTCTTCAGTTTGGTCAGTGGGAGGCAGTGACATGAGACTGGAGGGTCACACCTTAGTGGCTTCTTATTTGGACAGATGTCCTTCCTCCCACCTAGTCCCCCACGTGTTGGTGTTTGGGTTCTGTGAAAGGTTGCAGAGTTGGGACAAAACCCCGGAGATGTGAGGTGAGGGGAGCAAGGAGACTTGAGGTTGTCTGCCTTCTTGGTGAAATGGTGGACTCAAGTTAGAAATAAGTTTAATTATAGAAAATTAAGTAGGAGGGGGTGCAAGATGGCGGGCAGAGTATGCGGGCCCCAAGCTCACCCCCAGCCATGTTTATAACTAGTTACCCCTCACATCTGAGTCAGTAAACCAGAGAGCAATTTGAAGACTGGCGGAACAAACTCCACAACTAAATGTAGAGAAGATGTTGCACTGGAGAGGCTAGGAAGGACAGAAATGGTGGTTGGGAGCTGCCCACGGGGAGGGCGGGAGTAGCAGGTGGGACAGGGGAAAGCACCAGGAAGCCCGTACAGGGAAAACGAATCTCCGTAACATTTGGCCTTGAAAACCAGAGGGGCTGAATTCCATGAGCTTGTTTAACCAGCAGACTTGGAGCCTGGGGCTTAAAAAGTCACCTGAGGCTACAAGAACACTAATTCAAAGGGATTCATGCATCCCTGAGTTTATTGCTACATTATTTACAATGGCCAAGATATGGAAGCAGTCCAAGCGTCCATTGATTGTTGAATGGATAAAGACATGGTATGTGTGTATATGCGCGCGTGCACACACACACACACACACACACACGCACACAGTGGAGTATTACTCAGCTGTAAAACCATGAAATCTTGCCATTTGTGATGACATGGATGGAATTAGAGGGTATCATGCTAAATGAAATAAGTCAGTTAGAGAAAGATAAATGCCATGTCAACACAATGGTGTTGCAAACAAGCAAGGGGAAAAAAAATAGAGGCACAGCAAGAAATAGACTCTTAACTACAGAGAACAAAATCATGGTTACAAGAGGAGAGAAGGGTAGGGGGATTGTGAAATAGGTGATAGGGATGAAGGAGTGCCATTCTCGTGATGCATGGAACTACTGAGTTACTGTATTGTACATCTGCGACTAATACAACAATGTATGTAAACTAACTGGAATTAAAATGAAAACTTGAAAAGTCAGCTGACTCAGCACTGGGTATGCCAGGAGGGTGATTGATAGCTGGGTTCCCACCCTTAAAGAGACCAAAAAAAAACAAAAAAAAGAGAGAGCGAGAGAGGATTAAGTAATATATTTTTTCCATACACAGTTTTGCAGACTGAGATTCATACCCCCATGAAATGTTTCTAAAAGGTTATCATCATGATAGAAACTCAAAAATTTTAAATTGTCATCGTGAACTCCGCGGACCCCGGCTAAGAATTCATTTTGAGATACACTATGTTATGTTATGCTAAACTTTGGTTTATAAAATTCTAAAAGCTGGTTTCTGTGTATATGAATGAAAGTTGTGATTAAAAGTTATACTCAGGGAGGCAACAGAATATAGTGGATAAGAATGAGGAATCTGGATTCAGAATCTAGCTCTGCCACTTACGAGCTATATGACTTTTGGAAGGTTGCTCACCTCTCTCTGTGCCTCAGTTTCCTCATCTGTAAAAGAACACAAAACTTGGAGGATTAAATCAAATACTATGTGTAACTAACTTAGAAAGGTACACACAGCAAGGCTCCCAATAAATGATTTTATTATTACTATTTTTTAAAAAAAATTATTTGAGAGAGAGAGAGAGAGAGAGAGAGAGCATGAGAAGGGGGAGGGTCAGAGGGAGGCTGATGTGGGACTCGATCCCAGGACTCTGGGATCATGACCTGAGCTGAAGGCAGTCGCTTAACCAACTGAGCCACCCAGGTGCCCTATTACTACAATTATTGTTGTTCCTAGGATTTTGGTATCACTCAAGGCTTCCTTGTCTCACAGATGTTTACTTATCACCAGCCCTGCAGTGAACAGCAACAGGTACTTGTGCAAAAAAGGAATAAGAGATTTATCTGCTTCTAAGCAGAGGCTTGCCGTTAACCAAAAAATCCATTTTCTTCTTTTTGTTGGGTGTGCACCTACAGCTCTTATGTGCCCTTGCAGGTTGACATAGAATGCAGTAAGTTCTAGCCAACGGTTTGTGAGTGGAAGTTTCCATGTCACTTTTGAGCTAGAGTTTTTAAAAGGCAGGTGTGCCCTCTTCATACTTGTCCCCTTTAGTGTCTCGATGTCGAAGGTGATGAGACTGGCGATGACACAGCCACAATATGATGGAGCCTGAGTTCCTGAGTCGGCATGTGGAAGAGAGCTGCCAAACGACTAGGAATCTCCCTCCCACATTGAATTATGCGCAAGAAATAAACTTCTGTGTTCTTTAAGCCACTGTAGTCTTTGTAGAGGGGCTGTTTATTAGAGCAACTAGGGTGATCCATATTAATACGCAGTCAAATAGGTTGTCTAGTTGGACTCAGATTTTCAGAAGGAGGAGGGAAGGGAAGAGGCTAGAAAAATGGAAAGCCTTTCACATCTTGTTTTCTTTCCTGAAGCCAGACCCTTTCCAGGTCTTCCTGGTTTCCCCATTATGTCTCACCCTGGGCATTATTCCCCCCCAACCTCTTCTCCGTCATGTTCTTTGTCTTGCTCCCAGGCAGCAGCCCCCTCAGCTCAACCATGAATGGCATCCGCTAGGAGTGCTGGCCCCTTTTTAGATCTGGGTCATGCTTTGTGTGTCTTTCCCCATTAGTGTGATAAAGAGCTCTTCCTGACCTTCTGGTTCTTTTCCCAAATGATCCACTGGCAATTTGTACAGTGAAAAGTTGGCTTTCCAACAGTCCAGAAGTAATGTGACTTACTCATCAAAGGAATTTCATAAGATACAGGGCACTTGCATTGTTTCATTTTCATTAAATAAGTTGTATTATTATTTTTTGGAAACATTTTTAAATTCCAGGCTAGTTGTATATCTACCTCTCGAGACAAAACACCTTACTTTCAATCGGCACTTTTCGCGGTGAAAGGCTGACACCTTCACTAAATGGCAGAAACAGGCAGTGTCCCACGGTATGTTATCCCCATCCTCCAACCTAAATTATGGACTTGGCAGAGGTACTTCTCAGGACACGACCAACACCCTTTTAGCAAATCTGTGGGTACCCCTAGACCAGACCACCAGAGTGAGCACAAGTGAAGAATGGTTCTGAGAGTGTTGCCCTAAATCAGATCTGACTGAGGGCTGCACAGGGAGGCCTGGTTTGGGTTGATTCCAACATGGTCCTGCTCCAGGCTCTGTCTGGAGGCCTTCCCAGAGGGGAGGTGGGGGTGGTGTCTGGTTCTCCCCCTCCTCCAGGGCACTGCCAATCTTCATCCTTGGCTCGAAAGGTGTAATAACACAACTAGAAACAAATCATAGGCCCATTTTTACCTGGAGTTGCCAACTGTCCTGGATTGACCGTTCTCATCCAAAACGTAAGCCTGGATTTTAGAGAAAAATAAGCACTTCAGAAGCATTTGGAATTCTCTCTCTCTCTCTCTCTTAAAACTTTCAAAGCCTGAAACCGAAAGAAGGCAATTCTTCTTAAGTTGCTATATGTAGATTCAAGCGCCTGCATTGATAATATTTACTATCAAGACTTCATTTTACATTTTAAAATAATATTCCAACTCTGAAAAAATTATTCTTTTGGCAGGTTTTCAGGAAATAAATATTTACCATATGAGATTTTAGGGAAAAAAAGAAAGGGGGAAGGGAAATTAGTCACTCAATACTTCGAAGCATCCAGCAACTTCAAAACCCCTGGAAAAATCAACACAAAGCAGACCCCTCGCAGATTTCTTAACATTTCTGTTCTCTTAGGAATGCCAACCTCTCAGCTCTCTCGCAAACACAATTTTCGAGCCAGGATTGGCCCAAACCAAACTGTGGTTTTTCATTCTCCTATAGCAATTGCACTCAAAGGGGTAATCACAGCTGCAGCTTCAAGTGAGCCCCCCAAAACTGGACAGAGTGGGGTTTGGTGCACACATATTTGTGTGACCTGCTCCGTGGAGGCTGTCCCGTTCTGGCCAGTCACTAGAGGAGGAGTGACCACCCACTGGGCAAGTGCTTACAGGAGAGACCATGTGTTCCCCAGCCCAGGGCTGCTCTCTGGGTTGGCAGGGTGGGTTGCCAAGGAAAAGTACAGACTTAAGTGCCAAAGAGCCTCACTCCTATCACGTCTCTGCCCGGAACCTACCACAGCAGAGAAGTTAACCAGCCACCTACCACCCATTTACCAGCACAGTGGAAGAGAAGGATCACAGGATTTCCGTGCTTGCTGGGAATGGACCGCTGCCATGTGAGAACCCCTCTCAGGGTGGTCTTAACAGAAAGTGGCGATGGCAATTGTTCCAGTGGGCAGAGATACAAACCACATACTTGGAGGCTCACTTTATGAAAAGGGAGAAGCAGCTTGAGATACAGATGGCTGTGAACTGGGGAACAAGGGTGAATTGCTTGGCTGCTTGGTCAGGGCCCTGAAGGAACCAGATTGGAAGGTCCGTGATAAAATAATCTGGGGAACAGGGATGAGACTGTGGGCACAACCAAGTTTGTGTTTCTTTGTATCCTACCTTAATGCCCACCAGAGAACTTCTACTGCAGGGGACGCTCTCAATAATGAGCTAGACAAGGGGTCTTGTTTTGTGGCGGTGGGCAACCCATCATGAGCCTCGAGGACACCAGACCACCCACTGGGTGGCAGAGGGATTTCAATTTCAGTTAGTCCATACTGAATTGACACCTGCCTTGCCCATGTGTCTCTGTTAGAACAACCATCCAAGGGCTCAGACAGTTCCTGATCTATAGTTGTGGCATCCTGCATAACTCTGTCACAATGGGTTCAGGACCACAGAGCCACTGGTCTTACCAGGTGGTTGCTTAACGAGGAGCAGCTAGTCCAGTGGGACAGTGAAGAGATTATTGAAGGCTTAGCCAGAGGCCTTGGGGGCAATAACCTGTAGGGTTGGGGTGCGGCTGTCTCAGTGTGTGGTATTTTCACTAAATCAGTGGCTCTGGTGCTATGTTCCCAAGACCTAGAATTCACAGAGACAGGAACTAAGGGGAGGAAGTAGGTGTGGAGCCTCTCAGTCCTTGCTTCTCAAGCTTGCAACTTCAGGCTCTGCCATATTAAAGTTCCTGGTTCCCACAAGGGAAACACTAGGCAGTGTGTGAACTTGGGTGGGTCATTTTAGTCTCCTCCTGTCAGCAGAAGAACTGACAAGGAAGAAGATTGCTGCACTGGTGGGCCAAATTGACCTCAGTTACCATGAGGAGTGGGTTGCTTCAAAATAATAAGAGCATGGAGGAGTTGACTAGAACCCAGAGGACTCATTTGGGTGTGTCTTGGTGCTTCCATGGGATAACAGTAACTGGGCAACTTCGATAGCTAGCTATGGCGTGATGAGGGCAAGGAAGCTCAGGGCTCAGGCTGAGGTGCTGGCTCATGGGCCCATCAGGCAGGCAGCCTTGGCTGTCTGGAGCACTGGCCAAGAGTCACGGAAATTAGAGTAGGTTGTACAGGAGGGAAATGAATCCTTTATCTTGAGATCTGCTTTCCAGGGAACTCAAGAGAGATCCCTAGCACCTGACAAAGGTTCTGAACCAAAGCCGGGAGGCCCTGCGTGGTTGACTCCATGAATCTTTGGTGACTGTAGGATTGCACGACTGCTTTGCACTCTGTCGTAAAGGAGCTCATGTTAATTCACGTTTGAGCCGTGCTTGGGGAGCTCGGGGCAAAGTCGGTCTATTAGCACGTGGCACTCCCAGCCAGTTTCAGCAAGGTTCACTGACTGTCTGTCCCGCAGAACCAGGGTCTCGTGGTGAAGGCTCACACAGCTTTGGAAACGCACCAAACCACCTCTCTGCTTGCCTCCCCGGGCCACTGTGTCCCCAGCAGGAACTCATTATTCCTTCAGAGAGCGAATGACAGAAATACAATCTTTCGAGCTTAACCATTTTCTTTCCCCAAGTAAAAAAGCCAAGTCACACATGGCTACAATTTGGGTGCTGTGTCACTTTGCCACTTTATTGCCCCACACATAAACCAGTTGAATGTTTTGGTAACCGACTGACTGAATTTAGTTTTTCAATTATCCCGTGTACCTTATCCCAATAAATTACCAAAATAAACAGCAAGCGTAATATAATTACAATGTCGACAGTAGTCTGAGGCTTAGCTAGATGAAAAATTGCTCTCCCTCCACCCCTTCATTTCTCTCTCCTGGGATCGGCTGCTGGGAGATGAATTCTCCAACATGGGAGCTATCTTCTTGAAATGCAGTCATAGGCGTGGGTGAACTGGGAAGTGTTTTGCCTAACCATGAAAACTCTGGTTAAGGTCAACAATCTATTAACCTCTTAATGCTCTTTCCATCTTTCTCACGTTCTCTTAGTTTTTGACATTTTGGCGGTCTGGTTCAGTGACTCTCAACCCTTTGGTTTCTAGCCCTTTCTCCCATTATGGAATGTTGGTGGCATGCTTGAAGGGATTGAAATAATCAAAACAGGAAACAAGCCATATATTGCCACGTGATCACTGCTAGGTGGAGTGCTTGCCGGTGGGGTCTGGGAAAGCATTCACAATTCTACGACTTTCTCCTGGCAGTTTTTCAGACCCATGTGTTTGTTTGAGATGACCTTTTCACGGTCTTGGTCTTTTGCTCACATGTTTAAATTATCATAAAATCTGCCTTTAGTACTGGATTGATTAAAAATCTGTATTTTACTGCCTGACTGTACGTTTCACGTAGCAACCGTCTCACCTCTGTGTTTCCTCTTTTGAACAGCTCTGTAACATGAGATACTCATTCTAGTTGTGCCAAAAAATGAAATTTACACCTTGCTCAGTATTTGATTTCATATTAGCAATGGGTTTGCAAGATGCCACTGTCCTTTATATGACCCATCAGTTAGAACCACGGATCTAGCTAGTCGTGGTGATTTCTGTGAAGAAAACAGTATGTGTTACCTTCGTTAAGAGAAAATGATGCAAAACTTGGAAATAAAGTAGAAGGATGAATTTCTATGCATAGGCAGATGGTTTCTGTCTGGCTGAAGAGTTAACCCCAAAGATTGTAGCCTTATTGCTCTGAAATGTAGTTTTTGTAGCTAATTTAGCATCTTCAATCTTTTAAAGAATAGACTGTATTTTTTAAAGATTTGATTTATTTATTTGAGACAGAGAGAGAGAGAGAGAGAGCCTAAGAGAGAGTGAGCATGAGCAGTGGGGGAGGAGCAGAGGGAGAGGGAGAAGCATTCTCCCCACTGAACAAGGAGCCTGATGCGGAACTCGATCCTAGGATGCTGCAATCACGACCCGGCACCCTAGACTGTATTTTTATTTTAAAGATTTTATTTATTTATTTGACAGAGAGAGAGAGAGAGAGAGAGAGAGATCACAAGTAGGCAGAGAGGCAGGCAGAGAGAGAGGGGGAAGCAGGCTGCCCACCAAGCAGAGAGCCCGATGCGGGGCTTGATACCAGGACCCTGAGATCATGACTTGAGCTGAAGGCAGAGGCTTAACCCACTGAGCCACCCAGGCACCCCTAGACTGTATTTTTTATAACAGTTTTAGATTTACTGAAAAATTGAGAAGCTAGTGCAGAGGGTTCCCTTGTATCCTGTATGAACCCAGTTTTCCTTATTTTTAACATCTTATGTTAATAGGATACGTGTGCTATAAATAACGAACCAATATTATTACCTTATTATTCGGCAAACTCCATATTTGACTTCGATTCCCTTAGTTTTGACCCGATGTCTCTTTCTATCCCACAATCCCACCAGGATACCACCTCCCATATAATGGTCAGGTCTCTGTAGGCGCCTCTCCGCTGCGGCAGTTGCTGGTCTTTCATTATTTTTGATGAGCTTGACAATTTTGAGGAGTCCTGATCACGTATCTATGGGAATGCATCCAGTGTTTTTGCATGATTAGACTAGTTTTATGGGCTTGGGGAAAAGACCACAGAGATAAAGTGCCATTGTCATTACACCCTATCAAGGGTACATCCTATCAACATTATATCAAAATGATATACGATTGCTAATGTTGGCCCAGAGCACCTGGCAGAGGTAGTGTTTGTCAAGTGTCTCCACTGCACACATCTCTTTTCTTCCCCCTTTCAACTCTGTCCTCTCTGGAATGTAGTTCATGTACCACAGCATGTAGTTCATCCCTAGAGTCCCGAGTTTTGCTCTGCCTCCTTGAGGGTGGAGGGTCTCCATAAATTGTTTGGAATTCTTCTTCAGGGGGGTTTGTTTCTCCCCCACTTGCTAATTTATTGAACCATTTATTTATATCCTTTTTATAGGGACTCATGTCTCCCAGGCGCCAGGTTTTTTGGTTGCTAATGGGGTATTGTTTCTCCTGAGCCCTCTCAGCCGACAGCAGGGAAATACATGTATGTATATTAACATATACACCCATGTATATTAACATATACACCCATGTATATTATATGTATATGTACACACATGTCTGTGAATGTTTCTGTATGTAACCATCTGTAACCATATGAAACTAAACATGAGTTCTTACGAATGTCTCCAACTCCAACCACATGAGTCATTCTGGCCTCCTTCCCTGAACTCCCCGTAAATTCTCACTTCAAGAGTGGGAAGCCTGATTCCCACCACCCACCATCCATTCATTTAATTGTTCAATTCTAAGATTCACGTAATGTAGCATCAGAATAGTTAATCCATGCCCCCATGGGAAACCACTTCATTTGCTGGGGTACAGTGCTTACACCCAGCTCCTTCTGCCTTTAGTCTTACAGATTCCACTAATTTCCAGTTACTTAGGTCAGCACACGCCCCACCCCCCTCCCCTCCCGTGCAGTGAGATTGTTTCACATATTTGTCATACAGCCAGATTCTCAGGTCATAGCCAGCATTCCATCCTGGGATCCCCCAAGCTCTTAAATGATTTTTAAACCTTTTCCACACATTAGGATGCCCTCTTCATGCTGGAAAGCTTTATGGGCTTTGATAAATGTATAATGTTAAGTATCATACAGTTTTACTGTCTTAAAAAAAATCCTCTGTACTCTACTTATCCATTCTTCTCTCTTCCCTTCCTCCTGGCAATTGCTGATCTTTTTACTATTTCCACAGTTCTGCCTTTTCCAGAACGCCCAATAATTGGAATCCTACAGTATTTGACCTTTTACTTAGCAGTATGCACTTAAGTTTCCTTCATGTTTTTTTTTTTTTTTTGTGGCTTGTTGCTCATTTCTTTTTGTCACTGACTAATATTCCATTGCACAATGTAGCACAGTTTGTTTATCCATTCACTTACTGAAGGACATCTTGGTTGCTTCTAGTTTTTGGCATTATGAACAAAGCTGCTATATTTCTGCTAGCAGCCCTTTTTTCATTGCCTGTATGTATTCATTTCTTCTGTATGCCTTTGAACCAGTTTTTCTGTCTTGCCAGTTCCCTCATTAACAACATGTGCCCACTGTATTATTTGTATGAGAATTACGTTTTTAACCTTTTGGCAGTCATACGTTGACATGCTCTTTTTATAAAATGCCTTTGGGAAGATGTATTCCTTCTGCAGCTTGGGGCACATTGCTGTATGATCCACATCATTTCCATAAGTGTGGCTCTTGATGTGGCCTTGGGTTGGGTGAGCACTTCTAAGGGTGAGCCGAGGCGAGCATTTCTGATGAGTGGTGCTGTTGTGGTTACACAACAGAGTTTGTTGAAAAAGTACTACTTTGTTAATGCTCCTTGAGATGATTTTGAGTCCATTGAGACTTTCATCAGGTTATGAGGATCACCTGAATGGGTCAGTCAGTTGAGCATCCAACCCATGATTTCCTGATTTCAGGTCGAAATCTCATGGGTCATAGGTTTGAGCCCCTTGTTGATCTCCTCGTTCAGTAGAGTCTTCTTGTCCCTTTCTCTATGCCCACCCCCAAGCCCCACCTCCCCCAATCAATCAATCAATCAGTCAATCTTTAAAAAAAAAAAAAAGACTTTCATCAGGTCACGTTGAGGACATTATTCATGTAAGGAACATGGCAGGTGAGTGGGATCGAAATGGCACTGGGTTTGAAGACTCCTCTGTTATTTAGCACCAAGTCCATTAACACCTAGAACCTCAGCTTCCTAATTTTTATAAGGTTGGAAACATGTAGCAACACAATGATGCTATGGTGGATAAAATATCCTAATCCATTGAGATATTTGTTTAAAGTTAATGAAATTACGTGTGTGAAATACGTTCTAAGCTCTATAAAAGCACGAGTTGTTACTGTCTAGTACAGTGGCTGGCAAACTTTTTCCTTGAAGGATCAGACAGGAACTATTTTCAGCTTTGCAGGCTACATGGTCTCGCTGCAACTATAGAGCTCACTGTGACAGTTCAAAGGCAGCCATAGTTGGACAGCACATAAACCAATGAGCATAGCTGTGTTCCAATAAAACTTTGTTTATAAAAACAAGCAGTGGGGGTGCCTGGGTGGCTCAGTGCGTTAAGCCTCTGCCTTCGGCTCAGGTCATGATCTCAGGGTCCTGGGATCAAGCCCCTCTTCGGGCTCTCTGTTCAGCAGGGAGCCTGCTTCCCACCCCCCACCCCCGCCTGCCTCTCTGCCTACTTGTGATCTCTGTCTGTCAAATAAGTAAATAAAATCTTTAAACAAACAAACAAACAGTGATCTGTATTTGGGCCATGGGCAGTAATATGCTGACTCCTTGTGTAGAATAAGTGTGGAAAGATAAAAACTGCTTTCTCCTCCTTTCCTTCTCAAATTTGTTCCAAATATAGTACTGAGGAGGACATCCAATCATTTATTGAGGGTCTTGAGTCTCTGGGTGGGTTGAGTTATTTGTCAGCCCAGCTCTTTAAAAATATGACATCGTCCCTGCTTTCTACCCAGGGTCCCACCTTCTCTGTGGAAACCACCTGCTTCTGCGGGACTGCCACACTCATCTGTCTATGAATCTGCTCACCTGCTCTCTGGGCCATATTATTAGGTGTTTGGGAGGACTGAAACCCGGTTATTTCTTTATCTGAGCCAGAGAACTGAAAGAGAGTGCCACAGGAGGGGAAGACCAAGATCGTTGCCCCTTTAAAGCTTGCAGTTATTCTGTGAGGTAGGTTTTGGCACACCTATTTCACATTTGACAAGTTCAAATTTCAGAGTGAGTTCATTTGACTTTTCACATATAAACATTTTTTCAGAAGTCGTGACATCTCAGCCTCCACAAGAGCAGAAAATTTCATGTTGTCAACTCAACTCAATGAGTGCAAGTTCCCCCGTCCCCTCCTTTACTCCTTGTGTGTGGGTGGGGTGAGCTAAGTTTCTGGGGTGTTGGATTATATGACATCATGGTGGGGAGGGGTCGACATCAGCCTCTGTTTCCTGTGTTCTCCTGAGAACTTTGTCTTTTCTAGTCTATGTGGTCTTCATGGTTTCCTATCATGTATGTGATAATCACACATTCCTCCCTCTCCATGTCCCAAACACTGGCTCCTTTGGGGCTGTGGCTTGTGCTCATTTTCCTGTTCATGGAGGGGCTCACAGGATCCTTTTGCTGGTTCTATGAGGCTTTCCTGTGGTTCACCTGACCTGGAAATTTCCTTAGTCATTGTCAGGCTGCCCTTCTGGGGCCATTTTGGATATGAGGCTTTTCTTCAAGACTTGAATTCTGAGCTACTACCTGGGAAGCCAGACAATGGACTCTTTGGCTCTGGACACCCTTTAAGGTTATCTGGGATTTCTCTTTCCCCTTCTGTCCAAGGTTTTAGGTCCATGGAGGGGGCCACTGAGCAGGGCACTTCTTAAGGACCTAAATGGGTTGTAACCTTGCTTACTTTTCTTCCTACAATCATTGACTCCATCTTTGCTTTTTTCAAGTAGAGACAAATGTTTTAATGTCATCCTACATTTTTTCCTGTTCCTTAGTTCATAGTATACACTCTGCAGAATTCTCAAGGATCCTAGTTCCTTAGTTCAACATTTTCGGTCCCAAACAGTTTTCTCTTTCAAACCCCCTGCCTGCTGTAACAAAAAAGTTTTGTTTTCAAGATAATGTCTCTGCATGAGGCTCTAACAAGAATCCTTCAGAACTCACAGTTGAGCAATTACTTCTTCAAGTTTAGCACATTCGTCTTCCCTCTAAGAACAGTATGTATGGAGAACTGCTTTCATTTTGTTTGGTTGGTTTTTCCTAGAAACAAATATTATGAAAAGCTTAAGATCAGATTGAATATAGATCAGTATAGGATCCTGTTTCTTTGTCTAAATGATTAAGGGAAAGGCACAAGGGAGGAGGAGGCGGAGAAACCTTGGGTAGTATCTCAAAGTATCAACTGTGCATCCTCACAGATGAGGAAGCAGAGGCCCCAAGAGGCTGGGCACTGGCCCAGGGCAAACCAGAGAGATCGGAGGACGTGGAACTCTAAGCCAGGTCAGTGGCCAGGCCTGCCTGATTTCAAAACAAATCCGATCTAGGGGGACAGTTGTAAAAGGAAGGAGTTCTCCATTTTAGCAGGTCCAAATGCTGCAGAGAAGCCCAGAGAGGTAAGAAAGAAGACAGAGGTTTTTCAAATGCGACAGAGGTTCAGATAACCACTGACAGGTTTGCTCTATGCTGGATTTTGTCCCCCATCACAAGACTGCAGACTCCGAAGTCTTGATCCGTTTGCTCCACTGAGGTATTGCTGACTGTTTAGAGCTCCCAAGGAGTGTGCATCCTTAAAATATTTTTATCTGGGTGTCCAGTGGGAGAAGGTTCTAAAGAGTAGGACATCAGCAAGGATATATTGTACTTGACCATTATATAAATGATACATGGCTAGAGGAAGGTGCCAATTGAAGAACACGGGAAAAAGAAGGCGTTGAAGTGAGTGGAAAAAAGGGTTTGAGTGAGGATGTGAGGGTTCCTCCAAATTTTATTGGTGTCCCAAATTCCTGCAAAAGAGAAGAGCCAAAAGGGTTGCCCCTCTGAAGACAGGCTAACAATGGCCATCCATGAAGGAATCCTTTTTTAGACTCTTTGTAAACTTTTCTAAATAAGTAGTGTCAGTTTGTAAGCCCTCCCTAGCTGTGCGCTAAGTATGTGGAATCTTTGTTATCTTACCCTGGGAGGGCTGGCTGCTATCTGTATCTTGGAGGACAGATTTTAATACTTCTTTTTTTCGTTTTCTTTCTGGAACTGCTTCCTAAATGCCTTGTGACAGCCAGGTTCCCAAGGCAAATGGCCTCACAGAGATCTGTTCCTTCTAGGACCTCAATGAGGTGCCTCACTCTCCCTGTGCAGGTGGGGAGAGGCAGCCTCTGGGGGCTGGCTGACCTCTGCTGCTGTGACAAACCATTGACTGCTTGTTTAATTTCTCCTTGAAACAAACATTATGAAAAGCTGACGTTCAGATTAAATAAAGATCAGTTAGGATTCCGATCTGTATTTTTTTTAAACCTTTTCTTTTTAAAATCTTCTCTTATTGTGGGAACCCTCTCAACATATTTTACTGAGATGTAATTGACACATGATGTGTTAGTTTTAGGTGGATGACATCATGATTTAATATTGTAAAATGATCACCACAGTAAGTGTAATTCATATTCATTTCCACCTCTTAACCTTCTTTAAGTGTACAGTATTGTTGTGCTTACAATATTGTTGCCTTTTGGCTTGATGTTGGCCAACAGATCTCTCAAGAACTTACTCCTCTTGCTTAAGTGAAACTTTATGCCTGTTGATTGGTAACTCCCTACTTCCCCCTCCTCCCATGTTCCTGTCTTAATTCAATTTGACTCCTATGTATCCAGTGCCTCCGATATACAGGGCACGGTGGCCAGTAGCTATAGAAATGTGAAAGAGGGAAGTCCCAGCTCCCGCCTCAAGAAGTGCCTATCACCTGTGGGGTAGGGAGGTAGATAAATATTCAGGTAACTGGCAGAAAGTCAGTACCTTAAGAGAGGAAAAAAGGGGCATGAGAGGTTAAACTATTTCCCACTGGGGTCTTCATGGGGGACCTAGCATGTAAGGCAGAATTTGTAAGGAGAGCCTAATTTCATTGGGTGGATGGATGTGTGGCTAAAAAGTAATCTACCTAGGGAAGTTCATCACGGATATAGAAATACTAGGGTTTTGCTCCTCTATGGACCTCAGGCCATCTAAAATTAGAAGCAGATCCCAGGGGGGCCTGGGTGGATCCCGATTAAGTATCCAACTCTTGATTTCAGCTCAGGTCATAATCTCAGGGTCCTAGGAGGGAGCCCCTCATTGGGCTCCCCCTTTTTTTTTTTTTTTAGATTTTATTTATTTAACAGACAGATCACAAGTAGGCAGAGAGGCAGGCAGAGAGAGAGAAGGGAGGAAGCAGGCTCCCCGCTGAGCAGAGAGCCCGATGCGGGGCTCGATCCCAGGACCCTGGGACCATGACCTGAGCTGAAGGCAGAGGCTTTAACCCACTGAGCCACCCAGGTGCCCCGGGCTCCCCTTTTAATGGGGAGTCTGCTTGAGGATTTTCTCTCTCTCTCCCTTTGTCCCTCCCCCACTCATGCAAGTGCTCTTTCTCTCTCTTTCTAAAAAATCTTAAAAAAAAAAAAAAGCAGCAGCAGATTCTGGTTTATTCCTCTGCCCTTTTCCCCAGGACTGCCTGAGACTTCAATTATTGTATAAAGTTCCCAACTACCTCGAATATCAAAATAAACCAAAAATGCTTTCCTGGAAAGACGGAGAATTAGCCTTGAGAAAACAGACGAGTAATAGGTCTTGGAAGGGAAGAGAAGAGGGGGCAGAACAGAATTTATAGGTATAAGAAAGAGGTGGTATTGTCTCCATAAGGTACTAAGGACCTCTTAATGCCACAGTGGACCATGAAAAAAACAGGAATCTGTGCTACAGATGAGCATCAGGAGAGAGCAGATTTGAAGGACCAAAGCCAAGCTATAGCTGCAGCTACGTGCCTCTGCCTCTTGACCTAACAACAGTCTCATCAACCAGTGGGTGCATATGCGAAGTGCCAGTTGACGCATACATTGAGTCCTGAGGAGCTCAGGCCTGGACATTTGGGCTCTTTCTATAATCAGAGGTGGCCAGGTCCCTGGGAGCATAGCCACAGATGGAGGCACAAAGGAGAGGTCAGTGTGGCAGAGGGAAGCAAGTGAGGGCAGGATGGTGCGTGAGTACTAACAAGCAGAAGTACTCATATGGGCCAGATTCTGGGCACTAAAGGCCTTATCTGTATTTTCTAACTTAATGCCCACAAAAACGGAGGCAGTTGCTGATGACTTTGGAGAGTACTTTTTCCAGAGAGCAGGGGGAGAGGGAGCCAAGTCTGTAAGGCATAAAGGAGTGGGAAGGTAGAGGGGAAGTGGAGGCTGCAGATCTAGGCTATTCTGAGAAGTGTGTCTTTAGCAGGAGATGAGGGAGAAAGAATAGCAGTTTAAGAAAGAGAGTTACTTTTTATATTTTTACTTCCCTTAAAAACATTGGAGGGGGCTGGGATATGAAATAGATGGAGAGGAGGGGAAGGAGCAAGTATCAGAGGAGAGGCTGAAGATACTAGAGAAGGGTTTCTTGAGTGGTGTATTCCCAGGGCTGCTGAGGTGATGTGCCTCCCTGGGGTGCAGTGAGTTGGTTCTGGGAACAGGTGTGAATGAAGTCAAGGGCACAAGGAGTTAGGAGGGCTGTGGCCCAGGTGGGAGGTGTTGTTCCTCAACAAAGAAGGAATGAAAAGGGGAAGGCACAGAGAAGTATTAAAACGGGCAGGAGGAAATTACCTGAAACCATAAAATTCCTAAAAGAAAACATAGGTTATAATGTTTGACATTAGGTGTAGACACATTTTTCTAGATATGTCTCCCCAGGCAAAGGACACAAAAGAAAAAATAAACTATCGGGACTACACCAAAGTAAAAAGTTTTTGCACAGCAAAGGAAACAAGCAACAAAACAAAAAGTCAACCTAGTGAATGGGAGAAAATATTTGCAAATGATATATCTGATAAGGATTAATATCTAAAATATGTAAAGAATTTATACACCTCACCACCAAAAAACCAAAAAAATTTGATTAAAAATGGGCAGAGATCCTAAATAGACATTTTTTCCAAAAATACCCACTGATGGCCAACGGACACACGAAAAGATGCTCAACATTGCTAATCATCAGGGAAATGAAAATCAAAACCACATCACCTTACACCAGTCAGAATGGCCAGAATCAAAGACAAAAGAAATAGCAAGTGTTGGCAAGGATGTAGAGAAAAAGGAACTCTCATACACTGTTGATGGAAATGTAAATTGGTAGAGCTCCTGCAAAAGACTGTATGGAGGTTCTGCTAAAAATTAAACATAGAATTACCATGTGATCCATGTAATTCTACTACTGGGTATTTACCCAAAGAAAATGAAGACACTAATTCAAAAATATATATGTAGCCTAAAAATTAACAAGTCAGGAAATGACAGATGCTGGCGAGGATG
>NW_022631011.1:24591188-24740274 GCF_010015895.1 Lontra canadensis
CCGCCCTTACCAGGGGCCGGGCTGAGTAATCCGCTCGGGTTTGCTTTCGGGAGCTTTTGTTCCCTGAGCGCTTTCCGTAGAGTTCCAGAGGACGGGAAGGAAGATGGCGGCCTCCCAGTCTCCGGCCCGGAGGAGCCGAGAGCTAGGGGTCCCACTCCTCAGTGCGCCCTCAGAGAACAGCGCCCAATTACTCCCATCTGCCTGGCCTCTGGCCACGCTCCGAGCTCACCGAGCCTGCCACCGGTTCAAGGTAAGCCCGAGCTGTGAGCTCACTCCTCGGCTCCGTCTCTGTAGCCGGCTTCCCCGTTCTAATACCTGCAAGCTCTGCGACACTCAGACACCCCGATCCTTCTGTGACCCTGCGGGACCTGAGGCCACACTGGCCCCGCGTGGGCTTCACCCCAGTTAAGCCTCTGGAGCGATGTCCCTCAGCGGAACAGACTTTTAAAAGTCCTGATTTTGTGCTCCGTTGCTCCGCCGCTTGCCGGGAGCCGGCCCCTCCCCCTGCGGTCTATCTTCCCGTCGCTTTGGATTCACTTCTCCGCCAGTCCTACCTTTCAGAAAGTGGTTGATTTTCTGTTTCTAGAATTGCTGTTCTTCTCTTCGATCTTCTGCAGGATTTGTAGGTGTTTGCAATCTTTAGATAAGCTATCTAGCTGATCTCCCGCAACCTGAAGTAGTCTCAGCTGCTACTTCTCCGCCATCTTGACTCCCACCACCTGTATGTGATATTCTTAAACTTAGAATAAGTTTCACATACTTAAAACTCATAATAATGGCTAGCCACTTTTTAAAGCTTTATTATGGTATAATTGACATGCAATAAAGTACACATGTTTGGAGTGTAAAACGTGATACAACCCATTGCCTCCCCTTCTGTCCTCAGAGAATCACTGAGGTTTGAATATTCTTGAATTTTATATAATTGAATCGTATTATATGTAGTATTCTTGCCTGCAATCCTTTATACAGCATAGTAATTTTGAAACTGACTCGTTTTGTGTGTGCGTGTATGTGTGTTTATCATAGTTCATCACTTTTTATTGCTAAGTGGTACTTTGTTGTATGGATATGTTGGTTTGTTTATTCATCACTTGTTGCTGGACATTTGGGTTCTCTTCATATCTGGGTATTAAAAAATGGTATGAAATTTTGTAGACAGTTTTAGGAGTAGAATAGTTAGGTCATATAAGTATATGTTAAACTGTTAACTGCTGCTTTTCAAAGTGGCTGTACTATTTTTACCTTCACACTAGTAGAGTGTGGGAGTTCCCATTGTTCCAAATCCTTATTAACACTTGGTACCATTAATTTTATTAATTTAAATAGATTAAATAGTAATTTAAATAGTGTACCTCACTGTGGTTTTAATTGGCATTTTCCTAAGAACTATTGATATTGAAATCTTGTTTTAAAAAAAGCTTTATTTACTTATTTGAGAGAAAGAGAGAGAATGTGAGTCGGGGGGTGGGACAGAGGGAGAGGGAGAGAATCTTAAGCAGGCTCCAAGCCCAGCACAGGGCTCAGTCTCACAACCCTGAGATCATGATGTGAGCTGAAACCAAGAGTTGGACACTCAACTGACTGAGCCCCAAAGTTGAGCATCTTTTTGTGTGCTTATTTTCCATCCTTATATCTTCTTAGATGAAGTATCTGTTAAAGTATTTTGCCCCCCCTCCCTTTTTTTTAGTTTTGGATGTTTATTTTCTTATTATTGAATTTTGGGAGTTTTTAAAAAATATATTCTGGATAGAATTCCTAGATAAGTGATTTGCAAATATTTTCTTCCAGTTTGTAGCTTTTTTTCATTCTTTCAACAGTGTCTTTCAGAGCAGAAATCCCTAATTTTGAAAAGCTTTTTATCTTGATGAAGTCCCAGTAGTTCATTTTTTGCTCTTAATTCTCTTGCCTTTGGAGACATGTCTAAGCAAGAAGTTGCTGAGGCAAAGATCTAGGATTTTGATCGATTCCTGTCTCACATTTAGGTCTTTTATCCATTTTGAGTTTATTTTTGTGTGTGGTAGTTAATAGTCAACAAAAGTAAAAGGCAACCTATAGAATGAGAGAAGATATTTGCAAATGTCTTACCAGATAAAGGGCTAGTATCCAAAATCTATAAAGAACTTATTACACTCAAAACCCAAAAAACAAAAAAATCCAATCAAGAAATGGGCAGAAGACATGAACAGACATTTCTCCAAAGAAGACATACAAATGGGCAACTGATACATGAAAAAATGCTTAATATCACTCAGCATCAGGGAAATACAAATCAAAACCATGATAGATACCACCTTACACTCACACTGATCACAGTGGCTAAAATTAGCAAGTCAGGAAGCAACAGCCATTGCTGAGGATGTGGAGAAAGGGGCATCCTCTTACAGTGTTGGTGGGAATGCAATTGGTGGGAATGCAAACTGGTATAGCCAATCCGCAAAACAGTATGGAGTTTCCTTAAGAAGTTAAAAATCACTGTTACTCAGCAATTGCACTGCTAAGTATTTATCCAAAGGATACAAATATAGTGATTCGAAAGGGCACATGTACCCCAATATTTATAGCAGCAATGTCCATAGTAGCCAAACTATGGAAAGAGCCCAGATGTCCATTGCCAAATGAATGGATAAAGAAGATGTGATTTTATATGCATATATAATATATATATAATGGAATATTACTCAGCCATCAAAAAGAACGAAATCTTGCCATTTACAATGATGTGGATGCACCTGGAGGGTATGATGCTAAGCAAAATAAGTCAGTCAGAGAAAGACAAATACCATATGATTTTACTCATATGTGGAATTTAAGAAACAAAACAGATGAGCATAGAGGAAGGGAAGGAAAAATAAAATAAGATGAAAATAGAGCAGGAGGCAACTATAAGAGATGCTTAACTCTAGGAAGCAAACAGGGCTGTTGGAGGGGAAATGGGTGGGGGGATTGGATAATTGGGTGATGGGTATTAAGGAGGGCACTTGATATAATGAGCACTGGGTGTTATATGCAACTAATGAATCACTAAATTATACACTGAAGCGAATAATAAAGTATATATTAACTAAATTGAATTTAAATAAAGAATTTTAAAAAAAGAAATCTCTTATTTTGAAGAAGCTAATTTAGCAATTTTTTCTTCATGGACCTTGATTTTGGTGAAATATTCAATAAACCTTAGCCAAAAACCTATTGGGATTTTGACTGGAATTGTATGGAATATTTAGGCCAATTTTGGGAGAATTAATATCTTAAAAGTATTAACTTTTTAGACCCATGATTATGGTATTTATTCAGGTCTTTAAAATTTTACTCAGCAATGTTTTGTAGTTTTCAGTGAACAGATCTTAGAAGTCTTCTGTCAAATTTATCCCTAAGTATTTCATAATTTTGAAGTTATTATAAGTAGTAGCTGAAAGAGGAAAAGAAATGATTTTTGATTGTTCATTACTAGTATATGAAGATACAATGGTTTTCTGTGTATTGTATATTCTGTAACCTTGCTAAACACATTGATTAGGTCTAGGTTTTTTTTTTTTTTTTTTGTAGCTGTTATTGAATTGTCTATATAAATGAATTTTTGTTTGTTAATGAAGAGAGCTTTACTATTTCCTTTCCAATCTAGATGCCTTTATTTCATCTTATTGCCTTATTACTGGCTAAAATCTTCTGTACAATGTTTGAGAGAGAGCAATTACCCTTGCATTGTCCTTGATTTTATGTGGAAAGCTTGAAATGTCTTTCATCTAGTCTTTGGAGAATTTTCAATCAGGAATGGATGTTGATTTTGTCAAATGCTTTTTATGCATCTATGAGATAATCATACAGTTTTTCTTTTTCATCTATTAATATGGTGTGTTATATTGATTGATTTTGAATGATTAAACCAACTTTGCCTTCTGGAAATAAACCATGAGTCATGAGTCTGAGTCATGATATATTATCCATTTTATTTATTGTTGGATTCAATTTGCTCAAATTTTAAGAACTTTTGTAGTTATGTTCATGAAGGATATTGGTAGATAGTTTTATTTTCTTGTAATGTCTTTGGCTGGCTGCTCTGTGAGAATAATGCTGGCTTTAAAGAATGAGTTGGGATGTTATTCCTTGGCCTTCAATTTTCTGGAAGTGTTTGTAGATTGGTAACATTTATTTCTTAAATACTATTCAGAATTAACTAGTGAAGTGTCTGGATCTACAGTATTTATTTACTTACTTATTTATGGAAAGATTTTAAATTAGAACTTCAGTTGCTATGGGGTGCCTGGGAGCTTAGTTGGTTAGGTGTCAGACACTTGATTTCACTTCAGATCTTGATCTAAGAGTTGCGAATCTCACAGGTCTTGCGCCTAGTGTGGAGCCTACTTAAAAAAAAAAAATCAATTCCTTTAATGGATAGAGCTACTCAGTTTATTTATTTTTGACAAGATTTTGTAGTTTGTGTCTTAAAAGAATTTGTATTATTTTATGTTGTCAAATTTATAAGCATTAAGTCAAATTTATAGGCATATAAAGTTGTGCATAACATTCCTTATGCTTTTATTTTATTAAAATAAAATATTTGATTTAAATAAATTAAATTGATTTAAATAAATTCAAATAAATAAATAAATATTTATTTATTTGAGAGAGAGAGATCAGAGAGAGAGAGAGAGAGAGAGAGCATGAGAGGAGAGAGGTTAGTAGGAGAAACATACTCCCTAGCGAGCAGAGAGCAGGATGCGGGACTTGATTCTGTGACTCCAGAATCATGACCAGAGCCAAAAGCAGCTGCCCTACCTATGGAGCCACTTTATGCTTTTAATAAACTGTGGAATCTATAGTAATGTCCCCTCTCTCATTTCTAATTATTTCTTTTCTTTTTTATTTTCTTTTTTTCCTGATCAACCTGGCTAGAGGTTGATAAATTTTATTGATCTTCTCTAAAAAACAGCTTGTGTTTTCATTGATTTTTCTCTATATTTTTTTTGGTGTGTTCTATTTCATTGATTTCCATGCGATCATTCTTGTCTCCTTCTTTGGTTTTACTTTTCTCATTTTTCTAGCTTCTTAAGCAGAGGTACTGACTTTATACCCTTGTTTCCTATTATAGTAATTTAGTGTTATGAATTTCCTTCCAAGTACTACTTTAGCTGAATTCCACCAATTTTGATGTTTTCATATTCATTTACTTTGAAATACTTTATAATGTAGCTTTACATTGTTTTTTATTCTATTCTCTCTATTCCCTCTTTCCCATTTGTGTTTAATTTCCACATGTTTGGGGATTTTCCAGATATCTTTTCGTTCTTGATTTCTAATTTAGTCCATTGTGACATACTGGAATTACAAAGTGATTTACCCATAACAATTACAATATTGGGATGTTCTGAATTTAACTATATATTTACTTTTACTACTGAGTTTTATAGTTTCATACATTTTTATGTTACTAATTACCATTTTTTCATTTCAGCTTGAAGAATTTCCTTTAAAATTTCTTGTAAGCCAAGTCTAGTGGGCTTGAACTCCTTTAGCTTTAGTTTATTCTGGCAAATCTCTTTCAATTTTGAAGGATGACTTTGTTGTGTAAAGTATTCGTTTTCTCTTTCAGCACTTGGAATATATTATTCTGCTTCCTTCTGTCCTGCTGAAAAGTCTACTGATTTTCTCGTGGGTATTCTCTTGTACATAATAAGTTGCTTTTTTCTTACAGTTTTTAAGATTCTCTTTGTCTTTAACTTTTGAGAGTTTATTAGTGTTTATCAGTTGGTCGGATTCATCTTTTTTTGGTACTTTTTGGACTTCCTGGATCTGAATGTCTTTTTCCTGGTTAGGAAGGTTTTTAGCTATTATTTCTTTGCATACATTTTCTGTTCCATTCTCTATCTCCTCTCATCTCCTCTGGGATCTCTATAATGCATATATTGGCACACTCGTTGATGTCCCATTAAGTCCATTAACCTATCCTTTACTCTTTTCATTCTTTTTTTCTTCTTCGTCTTATGATTGGCTGAATTCCTCTGCCCTGACATTAAGTTCCTCGTCCTTTCCTCCAGTTGATCTAGTCTGTTGTTGAAACCCTTTATTTATTTTTTTTTCAGTTCAGTTGTTGTGTTCTTTAGTTCTATGATTTCTGTTTGGTACTTTTTAAATTATTCTATCTAAATTATTCTGTTCTATTTCTCTGTACAAATTTTCATTTTGTCCATGTATTACTCTCCAGACCTCAGTGAGGATCTTTATGACAGATAAATAATTTATCTCTGTTTCATTAAGATCAGTTTCTGAAGACGTATCTTGTTCTTTTGCTTGGAACATATGCCTGTATTTCTTCTTTTTCTTTTACCTCTGTGTTGGTTTCTGTGTGCTAGATAAAACAGCCACATCTCCTAGTCTTGACAGACTGACCTGATGCAGGAGATGAAACTTGTTAATCAGCCTGGACAAACTCCTGGTTGCCTCTCCCTCCTTTGTGACTTTCTCAGTTGCTCTCTTTCTTCTTATTTGGTTCCAGTAGTTTAAGGTGTGCCAAGATCTGTGAGTCTCCCAAAGGTATGGGAAATGCCCATATGCATCTTCAGGCCCCCAGAAGACTATTAATTGTCTGCCCCTTCAGCTCCCTGATGCTGGCTAATTGGAAGACCTTTAGACAACAGTTGGGAAAGTCAGGATGTTAGACATGCCATCTAGCTTTTATCAGGGGAAACTGGGGACTGGGTATTTTTACCTGCTCACTCTGTGTTAAGCCAAAGGGAAGAGTCTCTGGGAGAGCTTGGGTTTCCATATAGAACAGATTCTTTGTGTGATCCCAAGGATCTTGTGAATGCTGTGCCCCATCAGCTCCTAGAGATAGGTGGTTTGGATGGCAGCTGTAACAGTTAGTGTGCTAGAAATGTGTACAACCTCCTTCCAGGAAGAAGCTGGAGACTTGGTTTTACTGTTTGAGTGAGCTGGTGGAGACAGGGAGGATTTGTCCATCACCTTTGTTTTTGAAAGATATTTTCAGTGGGCAAGAACTGTATATTGACAGTTTTAGCACTTTCAAGATATGGGTTACTCTCTTCTGGCTTGCATTGTTTTGGGGAAGAAATTGTTGTAATCTATATCTTTGTTCCTCTGTACATAATGTTTTTTCCCCCCTCTGTGTTTAAGATTTTCTATTTATCACTGGTTTTAAGCAATTTGATCATGATGTGCCCTGGTATGTTTTTCTATTCTTTTTTTTTTTTTTGTCATTTTTGGTATTTGAGGTTTGTTGTGCTTTTATGATTTTCATCAAATTTAGAAACATTTAGCCATTATTCCTTCAAGTTTTTTTCTCCTTTATACTTCTCTCCTCTTTCAGGGACTCCAGCTATAAGTATATAAGACTCCTTAAAGTTGTCTATTATTATATCTTCAAGTTGACTAATATTTTCTTTTGCAATGTCTGTTCTGCAGTTAATCCCATCCAAAATATTTTTTCATTTAATATACTTTAGTTTTCAGCTCTAGAAGCATAATTTGGGTCTTTTAAGTATACTTATATGTCTAATTCATACATGTGATTTTTTTTTAGCTTTTTGGGCATAAAATAATTGTCTTGATGTTCTTGTTTACTAATTCTATTACATTATTACTAATTATACTCTAGTGTAATATTATTCTATGTCATTTCTAGGTTGGTTTTAATGGTTAATTTTTTAAATTCCTCATTATAGATCATATTTGCTTTCTTCTTTGCATGCCCCATAGTTTTTGATTGGATACTACCTATCGTGAATTTTACCTTGTTGGATGTTGGATGTTTTTCTGTTCCTGTAAATATTTTTACACTTTGTTTTTGTATGCCATTAAATTCCTTCAAGGCAGTACCACAGTCATATTTCTGAATGTGGCTAGATGGAATCAGAGCAGTTAGTCTTGGTGTAAGTTTTCCCCACTATTTGAAGCAAAGTCCTTTGAAACTTTCTACCCAGTATCCTGTAAATGACTAGTTTTTTTCTGTCTTAGCATATGGACAAGAGAGTTATTCCCAGTTCTTTGTGAGTTCTAGGTACTGTTACTTCTTATTCTTTCAGTTGGTTATTTCTGCTGCCTCAGATAGTTTCCATACATGCATGATCATTACTCAGCTGAAGACTAGGAGAGGAACCTTCTTCAGAAAGGAGCCCCTGAAGATTTCTGGGGCTGTAATCCTGTTCAGTTTTCTCCTTTTCAATACTCTGACCTGCAAACTCTAGTCAGTTTGTCCTCCCCAGACTTCCAACTCTATCCTCTTGGGTCTGAATGACTGCTGAGCTCTGCCTTGATTCCTCCTTTTGTGACATTCCTAGAAACTCTCCTCAGACAGTAATCTGGGGAATCTTAAAACTCTCATTTCTTTTTTTTTTTTTTTTTTAAAGATTTTATTTATTTATTTATTTGACAGAGAGAGACACAGCTGGAGAAGGAACACTGCAGATGGAGTGGGAGAAGGAGAAGTGGGCCCCCCGCAGAGCAAAGAGCCTGATGTGGGGCTTAATCCCAGGACTCTGGGATCATGACCTGAGCCGAAGGCAGATGCTTAATGACTGAGCCACCCAGGCGCCCCCTCTCATTTGTTTCTTATCTCTCAAGAATCACTGTCTTTTTCCTCATGTTTTGATGTACTTGTTTCATGTACTTTATCTACACCCCCGCCCCCACATGGGAAGATAAATCTAGTCCTTCATCTTGCCCAGGAGTGAAAATTGATAGTCATTTTTGGCCAAATTTGCTACCCACAGCATCTTCTTTGCCCCTGTGGTCCAGAAGATTCTGTTGCTTTGAAACCATTTCTTCACTGTGGTAACCAGACTCCAGGATAATCCTTAATGATTGCCACCTTCTGATATTCACACTTTTGTTAATTCACATTGTATTTCATTTGGTGAGTTTGACCAGTAGCATATGACAGAGGGAATAGTAAATGACTTCTGAGATCAAATTACAAAAGACTAAAGCTTCCATCCTGGGTGTTTTGTTGTTTTCCCACTCTCCATTCCCCAAATCACTTAGCCATGTTGTGAGCAGTTCTGTGGTGAGGCTGGCAGTTGCAGTTCTGCAAAGAATTGTAGCCTCCTCTCAATAGCCACTTGAGTGAAAGTGAAAGGATAATCTCCAGCCACAGCTGAACCTTGAGATGAGTATAGTCCTAGCAGATAGCTGGGTTACAGCTACTTCAAAGATTTTGAGCTCTATCCATTTGGCTAAACTACTCTTGGCTTCCTGATCCTCGGAAATTTTGTGAGATAATTGTTGTTTTAAGTATCAAAGGTTTGGGGCAATTAGTTACACAGCAAGAGATAATTAATACATTGATTCAGCAAACACATATTGATGATATGTACAGGTTGTTGGATGCTCACCATCCCTGTGGATGAAGCCTAATTTCTCAACCAAACACCTAGAGTTCTTTATTATATGCCTCCTACCACTTTTCTTTCACTATGCTAGACCATCAGAGCTCTGTTTCACTCATCATAACTTGCTGTAATTCCTCAAATATTACGTGATTTTTGTGTTCGTATATGTTCTTTCCTTTATCTTTATTCTTTCATTTGTTTGCTAAACTCTTGTTCATCCTTTAAGACTCAGATCAACATTACATCATTCTTGACCTTGCCAGGATGATTCACATCTTTTCCCACTGCTTAAGATTCCCATTTCAAGTCACTAAGCCTTAGTGTTCTTAACACTCTTAATATTTCAAGACATTATTTTTTAAAATTAATTAATTACTTAATTTTATTTTTAAAAATTAAAAAAAAAATTTTATTAACATATAATGTATTATTAGCCCCAGGGGTGCAGGCTGTGAATTGCCAGGTTTACACACTTCACAGCACTCACCATAGCACATACGTTCCCCAGTGTCCATAACCCAACCACCCTCTCCCTATCCCCATCCCCCCAGCAACCCTTAGTTTGTTTTGTGAGATTAAGAGTCTCTTATGATTTGTCTCCCTCCTGATCCCATCTTGTTTCATTTATTCCTTTCCTACCCCCCAAACCCCCAATGTTGCCTCTCAACTTCCTCATATCAGGGAGATCATATGATAATTGTCTTTCTCTGATTGACTTATTTTGCTCAGCATAATACCCTCTAGTTCCATCTATGTCGTCGCAAATGGAAAGATTTCATTTCTTTTTTTGGCTGCATAGTATTCCATTGTATATACATACCACCTTTTCTTTATCCATTCATCTGTTGATGGACATCTAGGTTCTTTCCATAGTTTGGCTATTGTGGACATTGCTGCTATAAACATTTGGGTGCACGTGCCCCTTCGGATCACTACATTTGTATCTTTAGGGTAAATACCCAGCACTGTGATTGCTGGGTCATAGGGTAGCTCTATTTTCAACTTTTTGAGGAAGCTTCATGCTGTTTTCCAGAGTGGTTGCACCAGCTTGCATTCCCACCAACAGTGTAGGAGGGTTCCCCTTTCTCTGCATCCTCGCCAGCATCTGTCAAGACATTATCTTAAAGGTGATATATTTTATGAAACTTACTCCCTAACCAAGGTACAGTTAGCCCCTCATTGCCCTGGATGCTCACCATGCTTGATACATTCATTAAAGCATATATGACATACTTTATTTTTGTTTGTTTGCTACTTTTATGTCTCTGTCTTTTTTATTAGACTTTAATTTTTATGAAAGTATTTCAGATATCTCATTCTTTGTGATTTCAAAGCATGGTGGGTGGTATATAGTAGTGGCCTAATGAATGTTGGTTAGATAAATTTAGTCTTCTTAGTTTTGTAATATTTCCTCTTGAATCATATTTATTTATTTTTTAATCAGATATTTATTAAATAAAATATAGTTTTGTTTTAAAAAAATAATCAGTCTTTTACTTAAAACTTTCTTATTAATTTATAATTCAATTGCATTACTGTCAGAGTGTGTAGCCTCTCTACTTTACCCTCTTATAACTCTGTTGAGTTTTTCTCTGAAGTTGACATGGGAATTTAAAACATAAATTTTCTGAAGTTTTCTACTACCATTTTTAAAAAAATAAACATTCTAGAGACATTTGAAAGGACATTGTATTCTTTTTAGGAAATATAGCATGAATTTGTGTTTAAAACTTCATTAATTGTCCTCATATATACTCTTAGTTATAATGCCATAGACTGAAAGGAGTGTCTCTCCCACTATACTTAAGGTTCTATCAATTTTTCCTTGTATTTATGCTAGGCTTTGTTTGATATATTTTAATGTTCTGTTACTTAGTTCATGATGGTTCATGTTTTCTACTTTTTATCAATAGGAAATGACCTTTAGATCTTATTTATTTCTTAGTGTTTAGTTTTTTGGTCTGGGACTCAGTTTTATGTTAAAGTGATTGTTGAGTGCATTTAGGTAAAATTACTGCCTATACTTGGGTGGTAATGAAAAGTTGCCTGAAGTTGGAAATAAAATTGGTTTATGAGTGTTAAATTTTTAAAATACTCATAATAGTTTAAAGCAATGATACAGAATGTCAACTAAGAGAAAGACTTTTCTAACTAAAACATCCTTATTTTTGTATCTTTAATTCTGATTCATGTTTTTTTATTTTGAGTTATTAAACTCAAGTCAGAGTTTATGAAACAGTTACATGAGACAATAATTTGCAGTGAAAAAATGTGTTTTAATTGTAGTAATGCCTTATGTATTTTTACATTTTATACATCATTTAGTTGCTTGTACACCAATCGCTTAGTAGAGAAACCTAGAGCTGAAATGTTAGAAGACAATTGATGATTCATTGGAAATGGAATTGAAGCATCTCTAAAATTATAATGAATATATTGGAAAAGATTTTGTGATGGCCACATAAGTTACTTAATTACTTTTAGTATCTCATTGTCCTATATAGCAAGATACATTTGCACCTGATTTAATAAATGGGTTGATGTTTGATTTGGTTGATTTTTGTTCACTTCCATGGTTCTGAACTAAAAATAGGTGCTCATAAAAATGTAGTAGTCTCCCCTTACATTACTTTGTAGTAGTAGTTTAGAGTATTTTGAGTTGTAAAATGCTTTTGATTTAAAGAGAATGGAATTATCTATTTTTTCTTATTGTATTTTTCCTTATTCTTATTCTATAGCCTTAGTAACCTGAGGCTATAAAATGATGGAAATATCTGTATTTTCATTACCATTGGCCAGTAACCTTACTGAGCACTTTCAGGTAAGATAAACTTTAATAGAGTAAATAGTTGTTTTGTGTTCACAGTGTTCTCCTGCTCCTCTAAAAATACTTCTGTGAAATCGTCCAATAATTTTTAGTTGTACTTTGAAGATCAGTTGTTTTAAAAATATCAACACTTGCCAAGAATGGAAAAACCCTAAACTTGAGAAATAATTTAACAGGTAGAAAACGATTATAAGGAACAAATAAATATAAATAATAATAATGCAGTATAGTAATTAGGTTTAAACTACCTCAGGTCTGAAACAGAGTCACAATTCTCAGAAAGAATAAGGCCAAAATCCACAAGTAAGTAAATACTTGACACAAAATTTATGCATCAAAGCCTATATATTTTACATTTGACTCTACAAAGTCTCTAGGCTTTTACTTAGAGATTGTTTCTGTTTTAGACAAAGCATTAACAAACATTTCAAAGGTTGAAGAGCCAATAAATAGTATAAAGAATTAAGAAAAGATAGTGACTAGCTTGACTGTAAGGGAAGAGAGAGAAACCTATAAATCTAGATACATAAATTAAAGGCACATCTGTTGGGCATATCTCTTACATTGTAGTGCAATGTCCTCTGAGAGCATCATTATATTATTTCATTATATATTGTTTA
The DNA here is from genome assembly GCF_010015895.1 of Lontra canadensis. Taxonomy (NCBI): domain Eukaryota; kingdom Metazoa; phylum Chordata; class Mammalia; order Carnivora; family Mustelidae; genus Lontra; species Lontra canadensis. The sequence continues at coordinate 24,603,983 of NW_022631011.1, forward strand.
TATATCCACATATAGTATTTTATTGTATAATCATTTATGAAGATTATTCTGAAACACACAGAAGGAATGATAGGCAAAGGGTTAAATAAAGCTTTAGCACGATCTGGAAAATTTACCTTTGTGAGTTAGCTTATTCCACAAGTGAGTGTCTAGACAAGCAAGTTGTGGAACCTGCGCACTCACATTGTACCTCTTTCTATGCAGTGTGCTCTTGACCCAGATATAATTCCTTTGCACTGTAGTATATAAACTTTCCTGCTGTTTTTGCCCTTTTGGAGCCTGGTCAGGTGGAAACAAACTGGGGTTTGATGACTTTATAAATAGAGATGGGTCGACTTATTCTATTAATAGTGGGACTGTCCTAAATCTTTGGTAGTACTCAGAAGAAATTATAACTTACAGTTTGTAAATACAGACATATTTAAGGGCTGAAATAAAATAGCAAACACAGATATACGTTTATCCTTCCAGTTATAGGAGAAACAGAGGATTTTTTTTAATATACGTAATTTGATTTGAAAATATATATTTCATAGTATAACTCTTTCTCCTCTGTTGATGTGTCATTTTAAGCAATACAAATATTTTAGTATATTTTCTTGAACTACTGGATATGTAGCATCACAAACATTTAATTTTGTTCTTGAAAGCCGGAGTGACTGGTTTTTCAAAATTACAGGATAAAATTTCATTAAATTTTAAGAAACATTTTAAAAAACATAATGGGAAATGACAAAATTATTTTCATACTTTATGCAAACCAACAGCATAGAATGCCATTTTACTGCATTTCTTTAATAAAATAAATAAGCTCTTTTATGTGAAGCCTCATTTCAGTTTATTACAAAATGCAAACAAGTAAGAACTGTAGACCTTGTGCTTCCCCTTGTCCCTTCCCTACAGTACACTCATATACACTTTTAAAACTGAAACCTGGCATTCTTTCTGATTACTTTGTGTTGGATTAGGGTGTTTCCCCCAAACATTAACATAGTTAATACCTAGCTCTTACTAAAAGTTCAATAAACACTTGTTGATTGATTCACTTTTTGTTCTAGAAAGCATTTTTTAGTGGGATAGGTAAAATATTTGAGTAAGTTGAAGTATTATTTTAAATCATCAAAGCTGAGGAGGGGGATATTTTGAGGTCATCTAGGTCAGCTGCCTCACTTTATAGAAGAGAAAACAGAGACATTAAGAGGTGTAGTAGTTATCTTCATTATGAAGGCCAGCTAGTAGTTAGAGGCAAGATAGAACTAAAATACAGGGACCTTGCTGCTTAGTTTCATGTTTTTTTACCCCATTGTACAGTTCTCTGGAGTTTCCACAATTGTCAGGCTAAAATTTGAAAACCTACCCGTAACCATTTATATATTAGAACTAAGATGGGTTATAAGTCAAAATGGTGATGTGCCAGCCACTTTATGATGCTATTTAGCTAGCATATCTTTAATTCCATCAAACGAATGCATGGCAATTAAGTTTTCTCATGAAAGTTTTGGCAACAATGGAAGGCTTTTATGGTTCATTTCAGGCTATTTCGTTTTCCTAGTTAAGTATTGCTTCAAAATTTCCCTATTGTGTGGTAGCTTACTTTTATGTAGTCAGAAAAATGTAAGGGATTGAATACACAGTGGAGAGTTGTGTTTTTTTCACTTTTACTGTCACAGATTTTTGGGACTGGCTATTTTGAACCCTTGCTGGTAATTTTAGAGGAAGGATAATGCTGTGTATGTGAACATGTATGTATCTTTAATGATATATCCCCTTTGAGGGGTTTGCCACTGATATGAGGAATTTTTGACTGTCTACGGCAATTTCCTTGACCTAGAAAATTAAATTTCCTTCAAATGCAATTATAATTACATTAAGTTATATAACTGAAATAAAGTATTAATTTATGTGGATGGATTCCATTCTAAACCTTTTGAAAACATTTGGCTTTTTCTTTATACCATAGGTTAGTATTATGTCCCCAGAAACACTTTTTACAGATATTGTTGAAATCCAAGGAATCATAAGAATTAATATTTAGTTTGAACATTTTCTTCAACCAATAAAATTCATTTTATTTTCCTTTGCATATCACAATTGCTCTGGCTTAGCCTTCCTGCTAATTGAGTTACTTATTTAAATGGTGAAATGGCTTCTTAAGAGCTATTTAACAGAGCTCAGTCTTCCTTTTCTAGAAAATAATGACTTTAAGACTGTTAGTATATGGAGTGCCTGGGTGGCTCAGTCTTTTAAGTCTTTGAGTCTTTGATTTCGGCACAGGTCCTGATCTCAGAGCGGTGAGATAGGGCCCTGAGCCCTGAGCCCCAAGGAATTGTGGGCTCTGTGCTCAGCAGGGAGTCTTCTTCTCACCTTCTCCCTCTCCCTCTGCTCCTCCCCCTGCTCAAACAATCTCTCTCTCTCTCTCTAAAATAAATAAATAAATCTTAAAAAACAAAAGACTGTTAGTATGTGATCCTAAGTGCTGACATTATTTCTAGTTAGTGATAATAGCCTAGAATATCTAGTAATGCTTTTATTTGTATTTAACTTGTTTTCTTGCCTTTGTGTTACCATAGTTCAACATACAGAGCTTTGACATGTTGAAATAGGCCATCTTTAACCACTAAAAGCATAGCTTAGCCCCAGACTCATTTATTTTGCATTAGGCAAGGTTGGCACCATCCTTGCACAGATGAATGGCTTTTGAATAAATTGTGTTGTGTTCTCTTTAATAGGAAACAGCTTTTTTTTTTTTTCCCCCTCTCCAACAAACACCGTCACTTTTATTACGAATCATTAATGGTCAGACATGAAGCTGGCTGTCTCTTAATGTTACCCTAGTGATTACATATTCATTTACTACATGCATATAACAAATCGGCTCCACGTCTGGTCTACTTGTGCTCATTTTCAGATAACAATGTACAGCCAGATTGTTCCTGAACCCTGACCCTATGATATTGCTTGTGTGGTGTCATCCTATTTGTTAATTCATTCCTTGATCGCATAGCTCTTATGCCTAATACGTTTTCATCACACTCTAGCATTTATTTTATCCTTACAGCCCAAAGCTCATGTATCTACCTTTATCGTGCCGGTTGGGTAGTGACTACATTAGTATATAGCAATACAGTAACAAGATTCTTAAACAGGATGGGGGAAGGAAATGCTGGGCTATATTTTTAGTTCTTTATATCCCAGAGACTTGGCAAAGGGAGAAGCTATGCCCACTAAATCTGTTCACAGCCAAGTGTTTTTAGAATCTTGGAATTTTCTTTTTTGGAGTTCTTCTTACTGTGGATCCATTGGAAAGCTGATAAAACAGATTGCCTGTAAGAGAGTCAATATAAAAATAGTCTGCAAGAATGCATGCCACCATCTGTGTTGTCTTATCTAGAGATTGTATCCCTGTCTCAGATTGACTTCCAAATTATTATGCTTATAAATATTAATTGATGAAAAGAAATTAGAAAAAGTGTAAAAGTGTGTCTGTGAATATTATATATATATATATATATATACATATATATATTTAACACATACACAACTTTGGATGAGAATTTCTTCTGTCTTGGCAGATAAATTAAATTTGAAGTTTCCTTTGAAAAGTATTAATTAAAGTACACATAAGAGTTTAAAAAATATTCTCTTTTGTGATAGAAGTTTTCTAAGTCAAAGGTTAATGATGGAGACACATTAATCACAGCATCCTTGGTAACTCACGGAAGCACTTAGAAATACATTTGCTTCTGGATAATGTATGAATGTGTATATGATATACAACTACCATCTCTCATGATGTGAGTATAGAGGGAGAAATTATTTATTAGGCATGAAGAAGTCAGGCTGATGTGACATAAAGGAAAACATTTTTCTTGACCAAAATAAATTAATATTTGAAGGAAAACAAGCAAGTAAATATGATTACGTTTGGCCCAAATTGCTGTTCTAGTAAAAGTGAATGATGTTTCTCTTTTAAAAGGCCCCCTTTTTGGTGAGAAATCAGTAGCAGTACATCCCCGATATTCTTCTCTGGCTTGATTTATTGACATAGAAGCTCCATGCCTGGAGAAAAATCTCTGTAAACCTAGTTACTTAGTGCTTATTATGAGTTTTCTCATGTGTTTTTCTAATTAAAATGGTTTTCTTTAGCAAAAAGTTTGTAGGATGGAAATATTTGAAAATGAAGTTTGATAATCTCTTGGTCTTTTCTTTACATGGTTTAATTTCCTACATTGTGCAAGTTAGTTTTAATTGGACAATTTAGGAAAGATGTTCTGGGAACAGTGGAACGGAGCAATCCACAGTTTTATTCAATTGTTTGGATCAAAGCAATTGAACCAAATTAAAGGTCAGTTTTTTTTTCTTTATATTTCCATCTAATATTATGATTTTAATAAACAGCTTACTGGTAATCTTAGCATGGAGTGTAGGAGTCAATAGCTCCCTCTTGGGTGTTGCTCAGTTCTGCCAGGAAAGACTACCTATCCAAAAGAAAATCCCCTATTTTCATAGAGTCCTTTTAAAAGGGGGTCAAAACCTTTAGTTCCACACTTAGAGTTGGAGTCTAAAGAGAATACAGCAAATTGAACACACACTAGTGTTAAGGTGACTTGTTAAGTCACCTCTTCAGAACGTGTTTAGAGGGAAAGGATATACAGAGAGCATGAAAACCCTTAGTACTTGAAGTGGTGCAACTAAGAAGCCATAGTGGGGAAAGTGCTAAAAGGGAGCCTGAGAAAACCTGAAAACATTTCCATAAACGTGTATGAATAGCAATTTTTAATATGCATTCTGTAGTCAGAAAAATAAATGAAAAAACCCTACCAAGAAGGTTGATGTGAAAGAGAGAGAGAGAGACAGAGAGAGAGAGAGAGAGTATCTGGGTAGGATGTCTCTGTGTAAACAAGTAAAGAAAATGCTTCTCTAGAACCAAGCATTCTTCCTGTGATAAACACAGAACATGTGACACAACAGGTGGAACAAAATGTTGGAGAGACTCAAACACCATCTCTGAACCTCCATAAGCTGGGTCTATGCCTTATCTCAATATACCTGGACACAGCAGTATAACACCAGTGGTAGGAAGTGTCCTTCCTCTCCTGCGTGGGTGTGTCCAGGCCTGTGGAATAGCCAGAGGGCTCATCCGTGGCAGAAGTGGGATCATTAGGCAGAGCCTAGTCCTTGGCCAGCCTTAAGAAGTATTTTTTACCACCACTGTGTGCCTCTTGAATTACCTCACACCTAACTTTCATCCTGTGTCTGTAGTTACAAAATTGCAGGAGTCTTTGGCTTGGTTAAGCATTAGAATCACCTGGGGAGTTTTCAAGAATGGTAATGCTTGGATCGCATCTCTGACCTCTTGGATCAGGGACTTGGTGGTAGGCCTGAAGTTTGGGCCTTTAAAAAGCTCCCCAGTTAAGTTTATTGTGTAGTAAGGTTGAAAGTCTTTAATTTTTTTTTTAAATTCCTGAAGGCATTGGTGAAACTAGTTAATGATACTCAAAGATAATATTGTGGTGACTAAAAGGAGAAAAAGTATATTAACATCTTGAAGTAATGCCTTAAGATTTTATATTTAAAATTTGTTTTTAACCTGTTTAAAATTTGTTTTTAAATTGTGGCCAGTTTAAATAAAGAAAACTAATAGATACCTGGTAGTTAATTAACTATGGAAGAAAAAAAAACTACACATACAGCTTTTATGTAAACATTTTATAAAGAAATATATAGTAGTTGTAATGGGAGTAACACTGTTATGTTTTGATTAGCTAAGATGCCTTAGGTTGAACTCATTGAATGCTAGCAGTATTGAAAGTCACTAATGGTATTTAACTTTATGAATATAATATGTGCAGAAACTAGTGTGTTTAAAAATGATTATTATGTGAAAGAATATATGTCCAGAAAAAAAAAACTTGCTAACAAAGGTATTTAAACTTTCTTTTATTACTATTACTGGCCAAATGTCTTCAGAAAATACATGCTTAAACTACATTTAATAAGCCAAAAACTATGTTTTTAGAAGATATTAAGTAGATGCATACCTACAGTATAGTGAAAATACCTATATAAATGTTAAATTTAAATCCACCAAAATAAAATGCTCATGAGGTGATATTTGACATGGGGCAACGAGGTAAAGTGAGCAGAGAATAAATATTCTTACAATTTTAGATAACATAAAAACAAATTTGAAGTGTGTCTAATGATGAATGAATTCTTTATTGAGGTCTATATGTAAGAATATCCCCTACTTTGTGGGGTACCTTATTATGTCAGACTTGGATGTGGGGTGAGAGAGTTTGCAAGTTTTCTGATTCCTCCTAGCAAAAAGAGGTGGATAGGGAGGGGAAAAGGAAGTGAAAGTAGGTTGGAGACTTATTTTCTACGGAATAATGGTAGGAGTAGGAAGGGGTGCAGTACTGACTCTGCACTGGCAAAGTGCAGTCAAAGGGCAGCTCAGCTGGGCTTGAGGCAACCATGACACAGAGTTTCTTTCTGAAGCTCCGGTGGGGACTCTAATGTTGTTAGTCCAGGCTGGAGGCGGACATAAGAATCCACAGACAGGTGACCAGACTAGGGTTCACAGATGGGGCTCCAGGCTGTCAGGAAGTGAATGGCAACACAAGACAAGGATTGAGGGACGCCTGAGTGGCTTAGTTGGTTAAGTGTCAGACTCTTGGTTTTGGCTCAGGTTGTGATCTCAATGTTGTGAGATTGAGCCCCACATTGGGTTCTGTGTTCAGCATAGAGTCTGCTTGAGATTCTCTCTCTCCCTCTGCACCCCCCTACCCCCCACCGTGCCCTCTCTCTCTCAAATAAATAAGTCTTAAAAAAAGAAAAGGACAGGAATTGAGGAATTAAGGCAGAAAACCTAGTCTTGGGAAGTGCAGCATTTGAGGGGAAAGAAGAAGTCTTCCTGTGGAAATGGTTGTAAGTGGGAGGTAAGAACAGCTCAGAGGTCCTTATGGGGCAAAGAATGGCCAAAAAAGGACACTGGCTGAGCGATTTCCTGTACTGCATCCAGATGAGCTGAGGCAATTAACATTGTGCCTGAAAGTGGGACGACAGCCTTAGAGGTGCACAGTGTGGAATCTTCATGACCAGAGAACAGATGCCTAGCTGTCAGGAGCTGGAGAGGCAGACAATGAATGGAGGCAGAGCTGACATGTCTGGAACATCTGGCTTTAGGCTCATAGCTGAAGCTGCTTTTTGCAGCCTGGTATTATTGGCAGCTTTACCCAAGGCTGCTCAGTGCCTTCCCACAGGGCTAAACCATTTTTCTCATTGCAGGTTGCCAGATGAATCTCTTGCATGTTGTATTTTCTGGATTTTCACATGTATTCTTTGAAGAGAGGATGGAGGAATTTATTTTCTTTCTTTCTCTCTTTCTTCTATCTTTCTTTCTTTCAACAGATATAAGGCTCATAAGGGGCTCATGAGAGACATGAAACTAAATAATGAGAACATTTTTTTATTCAACACTTGTATTGAGTTGCCTGTGAGGCTGTTAATGGTGAGCAAAACAGATACAGTTTCTGCCTCCTACAGAGCTTGAAATCTGTTAGAGAGACAATTATCAAATAATCACTCAAGTATATAAGGTCCTTATTATCCCTGGTAATTGGTACCAGAAATGTGACATCTAATATGAATATATACTTTAAGATGGGGATTAAAATATCATGGTCAAAGGAGAGGTATTGCTTTTCTACTGCTGTGTAACAAATTATCACAAATTTAGTAATTTAAAACAGCACACACATTATTTCACAGTTTCCATGGATCTAAAATCTGGGTCTTTTGCTCAGGGTTCCACGGGGTGGATATCAAGGTGTCACATGGGGCTGCGATCTCGTATGGATCTTGGGGTCATATGGATCTTGGGGTCCTCTTCCCAGGTCACTGGTGACTGACGAAACTCAGTTCCTGTCAGATGTAGGACTAAGGTTCCTGTTTTCTTGATGGCTGGCAACTGGGGACCATTCTCACTTCCTAGAGGCTGCCTTCTGTGCTGTACCACATGGCCCTCTTCATATATGGCATTTTGCCTCTCCAGCGCCGGCAAGAGAATGTCTCTTACAATTCCAGTCCCTCCAGTCTGTGAAGTCAGGCCCACCAGGATAATTTCTTTTTTGGTGAGCTCAGTGTCAAGTAATTAGAGTTAATCTGCAAAATCCCTTCTGCTGTATAGTATAACATAATCATGAGAAAACTATCCCGTCATCTTTAGGTACAGGTATAACAGTGGGCAGGAATGTTGGAGCCACCTTATAATTTTGTCAGCCAAAGTGGGGAAAAGTTGGACTGGAACTTAATGTTGAAAAATGAAAATGAAAACAACTTATGAACACAACACTATTTGACAATTCATGTTAGTGCTACCTGTCAGTTCATTCTTAATGAAAAACAAGAAATCAGTCAGGTATTTTAGCCTAATTTTTCTGATAGAATTGTCTGCTGTCATGTATCCTTTATTTTTTATATATATTATGATTTATGTAAAAATGCTTGAGAGCTCTATCAATTTTTCTAAGGATGATTTTCCTAGGGGATATATACATCTGATAAATAGCTGTGATTGGCTATATACATTGGCTATATACATATATTATAATAAATATGTATATATATTTATTACCATAATGGTCTGCATAATTAAGTAGAAGGGCACATTTGGGGACATCTTCTCTAAGTTGTCCATTAATAAAGGGATACTTTTGTATTTCAATAAGTTTTCTTTCCCTCCTCAATAGTGAAGACTCAAATAATAATTATTTTGATAAAGAGCTTTCTTTTTATTGTTATGTCATTTTGTTTTTGCTCACTTAAGTCACGTTTTTTTTTCTTTAAAGATTTTATTTATTTATTTGACAGACAGATCACAAGTAGGCAGAGAGGCCGGCAGAGAGAGAGAAGGAAGCAGGCTCCCTGCTGAGCAGAGAGCCCGATGTGGGGCTCGATCCCAGGACTCTGAGATCATGACCTGAGCCGAAGGCAGAGGCTTTAACCCACTGAGCCACCCAGGCACCCTTAAATCATGTTTTCTAAAGTTATTAAATATTTTTCAAACTTATTTTAATACCTTTATAATATTGTATCATAGAAATATATCTGTCTTCTATGAGATCAGGTATTATTTTTACTTTTAGTTGTTTATGATTTTATCTTTAACTTGTATCTTTCTATAAATTAGTGGATGTGTCTTGAGACAATAATCTGCCTTTCCTTTTTCCAATGAGTACTCTTTGCTGGTTTCCTTTACCAATCTGTGGCTATGTTTTCGTGTACAAAAGTTTTATGTATGCTATAAAACAGACTAGATTTTTATATTTTCTTATGTGTGTATAGTCATCAATTTGATTGTAAGTTGTTACAGAACCATGCTGCAGACTGTTGAATTTATAGACTGTTTTGCCTTGCAATACATTTTAAGATCTGGTAGGACATCTCCATTCTCGATAGTCTTAGCTATTTTTTACTTATTCAGTCTCAAAGAATTTTAGAATTCACCTATCATGTTGTGAAATAGTTTCTGTTAATGTTTATACACAACTGAGGTAGATCTGTAAACTAATTTTGGAAGAACTGGAAACTAATTTTGAAGAACTTACATCTTTAGGTATTAAGTGTATCTATCCAGGAATATGGCCTCTCTGCATATAATAGTCTTTTAAATTCTTTAGTGTAAATTCTAGTCATTGTCTTCATAGAGGTTTTAATTTTTTGTTAATTACATTGCCAATCATTATATATATTTGATTGTATTATGAATGCAATCTTTTCTCCATTGTATTTTGAAATGGTTACTATTGGTATTTAGGAAAACTCTCAGTCCTTTGTATATATGTTAGTTTTTCTTTTTTTTGGTTAATTTTCTTGGATTTTACTAGGTAGATAATAAAAACAGCAGTAAATTATGACTCCTTTCTTCCTTCTTTCCAAAAGACATACTTGCTAAAGTATTTTGCTTTATTCTCTTGGAACCTTTAGATGGGTCTATGATAAATAGAGGTTAAGAGAGGGGATTTTAAGTGTGTTCTTGATTTTAATTAGAATGTGTCTATAGCTTTTTCGTATTTGGTTTTGGCTGTTAAATTAGGATAATCTTCAACTTGTTATCCACTCAGTTGCTAAAGTTAGAAATCTGAGAATCATTCCTGACTCTTATCTTTCCCTCCCCTGCCCCCACTTCTGCCAACCAAATAAAATCTATAGTAAATCCTCTATCTTAGTTGAGGGAGGACAGATAGTAAAACATGTAAAACTGATAAGTTTATGTACTAAAATGTGCTAAGAAGATACAATAAATGCTGCAAGATTTGGGGGAGGGCAAGGAGTGCTTTTTCTAGGACCTTCTTTTTCGGAGGAGGTGGCATTTGGTAAGAGGGATTTGGAGCCCCAACACCTGAATCTTCCTACTGGCTCTGCCATCTGCTAAATGGGCAGTCCCCATTTTCTCATTTATAAATGGAGAGAATAAATTCTTCTTCATAGAACTTTGGGTAAGATTAAAGATGTGGTGCCCAGGAGAAGGGGCCTGTCAGATTTCTGACTAGAGGGAGTGCCATTACACCATGAAGCCCATTACTGCATTTGTGCTGAGGGGACAGTTCCCATGGGGTCTGCTCTCAGCCAACAACTGAGCATGGGAGAGACACAAAGGCAAATCCATTCCTGGGAGACACTGGACTCCTCCTACAGGTGACTTTGACTTGAGGAGCCTTGGTGAACTTTTTAAAGAATTGTGTGACAAATTAAGATATATCTATCTTTCTCCCTTTTCTTTCTTTTTCCCTCTGTCTTGCCTTCCTTCTATTCTTTACCTGGGATCAGATTAGGATCATGGTCTGGCAGTTCTCCTGGCTTCTTCCTGCTCCCTCCTCATTTTCTCTTGCAGATATTTCCCCTAATAAATTTTTTACATGGTTGGTTTTATTTTGGGATCTTCTCCTTGAAGGACTGAGACTAACACAAATTATATTATAAAGCTCTTAGGGTGGGGCTTGATACGTATGAAGACTCAGTAAACTTGAGATCTTATTGTGATTATTATTATTATTATTAATTTTGGGGAACAGAGCATTCCAAGCTGTAGGAACTACAGGTGCCATGGTCCTGACCTGGTAAGGAGGATGGCAGATTTGAGGAAAGGAAGAAAAAGTGTGTGGAAATCATAGTGAGAAAAGGAGAGAACAAAATAAAATAAGGACAGAGGGAAGCAGAAGCCAGATCATATAGATTATTGTAGTCCGTGGTAAAGTGTATGGATTTTATTCTGCTTTAAATAACCTGAAGAGGATTTTAAGTAGGGGAGTCATAGGACCATACAAATGGTCCTATGGGACATTCTCTGGCTGTCGATTGGAGAATGGACCACAGAGAAACCAGCTAGGAGACTGTTTCATCAGTTCAGGTGGAAACTTACGGTGACCCAGCCTGGGGCAGAACAGAAAAGACAATGAGAAATGGTTAGATTCTGCATACATTTTAGAGGATCATATGATAGAACTTACTGATGAATTGCATCTAAAGTTGAGTGAAATAGGAGTCAAGATAATCTTTGGGTTTTGACGAGGCACCCAGATGGTTGTGATGCCAGATCCCAAGATGGAGAATGTCTGGGGGTGGGGGTGGGAAGTGTTTATAGAGCGGGAGTCAATTGTTCTGACTAGTTTTCACTTGGGATTCCTGCCAAGTATCTTGATGGAGATAGGATTGTAGTCTGGGATAGAGATACAAATTTTAAGAGTTGTCCTATCTGTAGATGAGGTATTTAAAGACGTCAGATTAGATGAGCTCTCTCAGGCAGGGGCTGCAGGTACAGAAGTCTGTGTATGGAGGTCTTGGGCACTCTAAAAATTAGCAGTCTGGTGGAAGATGAGGCCCACTTAGGGAAATGGAAATAAGTGGCCAGTGAGGGATGTGAGAAGTTGGGCAAGTGTTATATGCAGAAGCCTAGAGTAGAGATTATTTCAAGAATTAGGAAATGTTAATTGTGTCAAATGCTGCTGAGATGTTTTGGCAGGATAGAGGACATTGCTGACTGGCATACATCCTATTTCCATGGAGTGGTGAGGAGGAAGGCCTATTACAAATAGGTGGAGGAGAGAAAGGATATGCAGAGAGCGAATAAAAGTAATTATATTCAGAAGTGTTGCAATGAAGGGGGGGAGGAAAATGAAGTCATAGTTGAAAGAGTCTTGGAGAAGGGATGTTTACTTTTTGTTTATTTACTTATTTAAGATTTTGTTTATTTATTTGGGAGAGAAAGAGAGGAGTGGCAGAGGGAGAATCCCAAGCAGACTCTGCTGAGTGGGGGGCTGACATAGGGTTTGATCCCATAACCCTGAGATCATGACCTGAGCTGAAATCAAGAGTTGGATGCTGAACGGACCAAGCCACCCAGGTGCCCCTCTTTTTATTTTAAGAAGTTTACTTGGAGAGGTTTAACAAGGGTGTATGAAGCCATGTTTTTTTTTTTTTTTTTGCCACTGATAATGATGCAATAGAGGGAGAAAGGAGAAACTGATGCTAAAGAAATTGGATGAACAGAATCCTTGAGAAGCCAGGATGGATTCTGAGTACAAGTGGAGAGGTTGTTGACCCTGCAGGGTCAAGAAGGTGGAATGTGTAGGAATATAGGTAAGTAGGTGGCATTGATGGTGGAAAAGTGTAGATTTCATCTAATTTTATCTATTTCAATACACACAATACACATATACTTCAATATGAAGTATAAGGTAGTAATCTGTGGTGGTGATAATGGGGCAGTTTGTAGGAGAGAGGAGGTGTGACATGGATGGTAATGGGGAGCATGGAACTTTGAGGTACAAGTGATAAAAGAAAAGAAACAGCCTCCAATGGAAAGAGTTGCCAGGAATAGTGTTTTCAGGGTGCAGGCTGGATGAAAGAAGGTGAAGGGAAGGGATTGGACAGGCAAGAAGGAGTGGGACATGTGTTTGACTGAGGATCTGCAGAATCATATGGAAACAACTGGGTGGTTAACAATGGTGGGGCTTGGAAGTTTGGTTTCTGAAGGGGGCAAAAAAGAATGGGGATGAGAAGTGTTATGGGATTAATTAGCTTTATGGGTTTGATGAACTTTTTATGGTTTTAGCATGGCCACTCTGTCCCACAGCTGGAGATGTTACATATTGTGAACAAGTTTTATGAATAATTTTGCCTCTTTATTACTTTACTTATAATAGAGCATAACATTTCTTATTTTATATATCTATCTGCCTACATATGTATATTTACTTTAAGTGGACACATGATATTCGACCAGGTAGATTTTATATAACAGTGCATATTTAGGTAGTTTCCACTTTCTTGTTATGTGAATTAGGCTTATTTCCCATCTTTAGGATTCCTTTCTTTAGACCAGATAACCAGCTTTGAGTTTATTGAGTGAAAGGCCAAGAACATTTTTGGAGACTCTTAAAACATATTGCCAGATACATCTTCAAAAAGATTTTCTAATTTACACTTTTATCAACAATGTGTGAAAAGGTTTGTTTCACAGCAACTTCTCTGAGGGTTACTAACGCCAGAGATGAGGCAGCTTAAAGCAGATTGTGTTTTACAGGCTCCATTGAATGGGTCTGGTTGGTCTTTACTTTCTCGATAAGGGTTAATTCTGCCTGTTGGGGACATGAGGAGTTGATGGGGTTTACCCTTACTCACCTTCCAGTTGTGGGGTTTTATTTTAGAATGCAGATTTGGTTAGATGCTAATGCTCTTCCTAAATCTTTTCCAATGAGTGGGAAAGCTTGCATGTGAGTCTGGTGCATATTAAACTTTTAACATTAATTTTGAGAACCATTGTATGTGTACGGGTATATATGTGCACAAGTATGCATACACATATATGTTGAATATGGTTTTGTAAAACAGTTCTTAAAAATTTGGAGAAAGGATCTTTGGCATTTATTCACTGTATTCCAGCTTTGCGGAAGTATTTACCCTTATGTTTTTAAGTATAATTGTTTTGAAAGGAAAATATATCTATATTATTACCATAATCATGGGGCTGCAAACTTTTTAAATAGAGTTTGCTGGTGTTTTAGGCATGTTGATAAGTAACTTTTTATTCTACTTTAAGACAAGTTTTTTAAAGGTGAAGTAGATCTTAAGCTCATATCAGACAGCATATTTTATTTTTCTCAAGGAAAAAAAAAACAAGACACTTGTCAGAGAGCATCATGATGGTGCATAATTTTTCTGCTGCTTAATTTGCATCTTAGTGACTGAACTTTCATTGTTCTAACTTTAATCACATCAGTCACTTGAAAAACATCTGATCTTTCTTTTGGCCTCATTGTAGTTTGTTCAGTTATTGGAAATTTAAATTGTCCTTTCCCCCATTACTTTGGTGACTGTTCTCTTGAGTGCACGTTTCTAATACCCAGCCCCCACAGTAGTGGGATTATTTTGAGCAGGGTCACTTAACTGAGCAGTTTTTTGCCTAGCCTCTGTACTGAAGATGATTGTGGCTTTTCTTAACATATAACTTACTAATAGGTTCCTGGTTCCCAGATATCTTGTCTCCATCTAAACCCTTGCTGCATTTTTGTAGGCTTGCTCTATTGTTGTACATCTTACTATTCTGTGGGACTTTTGGTTACTTCCTTTGTGTTTTTGGTCAATTCTGTTCTGCTTTATAAAGACAAGAAACATGAACTCTTCTTGATCGATAACCACTCACTTTCTCTCATTTTATAATTTTCCTTGCTAGTTCAGAGCTGTAACAGCAGCGGCAGAAGTAACAAATACTGCAGTAGTGCTTTCTATGTGTTGGGTACTCTTCCAATCTTCACAACAATGCTATTACTATGAGTAACACTAGGTACGATTATCCTCAGATTATAGCTAATGACCCTAATTTAGGCATAGAGAGATTAAGTCACTTGACTGAGGAGACACAGCTTAGCAAATTGCTTTGTCTCTTATATTGCTGTTGTTACTCCAATAGCCCAATAATCCAAAAGCACATTTTGGGACTTTTCTCTGTATAATTCTTCTCAGACTTGGTCTGTATAAACAATGGAAGGAGAAGAGCTTTTCACTCATTTGCTAATTTGTTAAATATTTATTGAGCACATGTTCTTTGGCAGAAATTCAGCTAAGCACTAGAGGAAGAGAATGAATATGATAGCTCCCATTCTTAAGGCAAAGACAGAATATAAATCATTGTATTAGAACATAAGTGTTATTATAGATGTGTTCATTTGTTCAAATATTTGAGAACTTGTGATGCGCTAGGCACTGTGTTCTTGGTGTTTTTGGGAAATCAGTGATTAAGAGGCAGCGCCTGCTCTCAAGGAGATTTTAGCAAATGGGGTCGCTGGCACACAAGCAGCTCAAGTATAACATAATACATGTTATAATGCTGGTTTGCGTAAAGTACATTGGGAACATCAGGATGGTGTACCCAAGTCTCCTGGGTATATTCAAAGCCAATTTATTTGTGTGGGGTGATTTTGAATTCTGTCCTGAAGGAAAGTTAAAATTTCTGGGTGAATAAATTAAGAAAGAGAATGCCATGCAGAGGCACAGAACTGTGACAGTATGAGTATTTCTGAGCTATAAGGCTGAAGAAGCAAATGAGGACCAGGTTGGGAAGGGTCTGATCTATCATGAAAAGGACTTCTGCCTTGATCACTATTTTTTATTTTTAAAGACTTTATTTATTTATTTGACACAGAGAGAGAGATCACAAGGAGGCAGAAGCAGGCAGAGAGAGAGAGTGGGAAGCAGGCTCCCTGCTGAGCAGACAGCCCAATGCGGGCCTCAATCCCAGGACCCTGAGATCATGACCTGAGCCAGAGGCAGAGGCTTAACCCACTGAGCCACCCCGGTGCCCCTTGATCACTATTTTTTGCCTCCTTCTATCTTACTGTCCTGGGATCTTGAATACCTTCCATTACCTTCTGTCCTTCCATTTCCCTGGTCTTTGGGTTTTTCTTACCTTGACTATAATATCTGCTTACTTTTCTTGGCCTTTGTTGATCTTCTTAGTCTTTGTTCTGAACCTGACTTTCATACATTCTGTACATCCTCTTCTGCTTGGAGATGCTAAATCCAGGATAAGCATCTTGAAATCCTCCAAGAAGTAAGAGTCACATGCACGGCAACTAGGGAAATTCTTTCCTTATGGAAAAAGTTTATTACCTAGGATTCATGTAATTACTACAGAATGTATTGACTAGATCATGGTATCTTCTTGAGGGTACACCAACTCAATGTTCATTTTGTTTTTCCTCATTTTTTGTTTTTATTTGGGAAATTTTCTTGCCTCAAGTTAGGCAGTAGGGTTGTTTTTTTTTTTCCTGTAAGTTCATAGAGTAGTAATACATACACAATTACTCTGGTAATAACTGAACAACAACGATGACCAAACATTCTTATGACCATCATATTATGACATCCAATTTCTTTTCCCCAATATTTGATGATTAGAACATTCATAATCTTCTCTTTTTCTGGATTCATTGCCACTTGTTTTTGCTAACTTATCACTTCTGCCTTCTAGAATTTCCTTTCTAAGTTCTGTATGTTATCATATCTATGTTTTAAAAAGTATTGTATGAGATTTTTTTCATTTCATTTTATTTTTTTTTTCAGTGTTCCAAAATTCATTGTTTATGCACCACACCCAGTGCTCCAAGCAATATGTGCCCTTCATAATACCCACCACCAGACTCACTCAACCCTCCACCCACCTCCCCTCCAAAACCCTCAGTTTGTTTCTCAGAGTCCACAGTCTCTCATGATTTGTCTCCCCTTCCGATTTCCCCCAACTCACTTGGGAAATGTGTGCATTTCTAATTATTCTTCTCTGTTGCTTTGTATAAAAACTAGGGCATTATTTGCAATGACATGAATGGACCTTGAGGGCATTATGCTAAGTGAAACAAATCAGATATAGAAAAACAAATACCGTATGACCTCCTCTGCATGTGAGATCTAAAATAATCTAAAACAAACAAACAAACAAAATCAACCCAACCTCCTAGATAACAGAGAATAGATTGATGGTTGTCAGGGGCTGGCAGTGGGAGTAGGTGAAATTGGGTGAAGGGAGTCAAAGGTACAAACTTCAGTTATAAAATAAATAAGTCCTGGAGATGTCATGTACAGCATGGTGAGTATAATTAATAGCGATATTGTATATTTGAAAGTTGCTAAGAGAATAAATCTTAAAAGTTCTTATCACAAGAAAAAAGTCTTGTAACTACGTGTGGTGATGGGTGTTAACTAGATTTATTGTGGTGATCATTTCATGATATACACATATATTCAATTGTTATCTTACACACCTGAGAAAATAATATAAAGTTATCTGTCAATTATATCTCAAAAAAAAAACAAACCAACCCCAACTCTGGGACATCTCACCTTTTTGCCTGTAAACACTGTTAAGTTCATTTTTGTGAATCCTGCTTTGGTATTTAGAATGGAAGAGTCCTTGGCAAGAACTCAGAATAGAGTTTAGAAGGGATAACCTGGCAAACTTAATAAAATGTAGCTTAAGATATAGATATATGTGTGTGTGTAGAGTGTGGGGTATGTGGCCTAAGGATCATAGAATATTTTTCCTTACACAATCAAAATTGTAAAATCACCTAGCTTTTTGGTAAAGATGTTCTAGCCTTCCAGTTTGTGGATGGTTAAGGAATAGAGCATACTTGAAAAATAATATGAATAGGAATAGAATTATAACATTTTTCTATTCTTTTTTAGTAGAAACCAAGAAAAAAATCCCAAACATCTTAGTCCAAGTTCAGATGCACCATTTGTTTCTTATAGTTATTATACTTAACTTATAGTTACAGTAGAATTCTTTCTGCCAGAATTTTGCCAATGCTTTGTGTACATAAAAATGGTCAACCTTATCTAAAAGACAGCTGGTAACACAAATTGTATATGAAACAGTACAGCATGGTGGAAAGAACATTTTATCTGTTGTTAGAAGTTTTAGGTTCTAGCTTTGCCTATGTAGCTTTGGAAAAGTCCTTTGGAATGTCTGGGCTTTCCTTCTTATCTGTGAAATGAAAAGTTATGCTAGATGATCTTTATGGAACTTTCCTAGAAAAATTCCACAGATTTATCCTAGAAGGAAAGGGAAGTTTTGGTAGTGGGAGACACCACCCCTATACCTTTGAACATCTGCAAGAAAACACAAAGAACATGAGGGCAATCTGTTCTCTAACTTGGGTTTGAGAATAACATAATACTAAATAACATAATATTAAATCTAAATAACATATTAAATATCATAAATTCTAAGAAACATAATATTAAAAAAAAGACCTTGCCTTTTGTCCTTGAGGATCAGTCAGAAGATGAGATATTTTTCTTCCTAAATACTCATCTTCTTCAAAGTTCTTTAAACTTCTTAGGTTTTATATTAAGAAGTTAAAATACCCACACTAATTTTTATATTTATACCTTTGTTAACAAGGAGATGCATGTTATTTATTCACTATTGTACCTAACTTTTATTAAAATGCTAGTTATTAGTGCTGAGTTGTGGTCATTAGGATAAACCCATCTACAACAAAATATCGAGCTTTGTGACAAGAATAAATTGCTATGTTGTGAGAAGAATGACCATGGGATGACTCCCACTGTGATTTTTTTTAAAAAGTAAACAATTTAAGGCTATAAATACCTGGCTATCAAGGGGGCAATTAGTTAAATAAATTTAAATGTATTTATGCATTTGCTTGGGTGATAGCATGCTGGTACATCTTTTTTTTTTTTTTTAACTGGCTTAATGTTTTCTAATTTAAGATGGAGGCCAAGCAAGAATCCTCCTGCAATGTCACAGTGTATAATTACTGGACAGCCAGCAGCAATCTTTAAAGCAAATTTCACACTATCTCTGAGACTAGTGTCATACATTGCTAGTTTGAATTAGTTTGTGAAAGTTATTTATATATCAGACACTTTTTAATGAGAGACAGCATTTCATTATTAGGCTTGGAAATTTATGTTTGCAAAAGTAATAGAGCTGCATATAGGTATGTTAAACAAAGATAAAATATTTAGATTTTTATTTTCTTTTGTGATAAATTGTTTATAAATTCTTTCCTCCCTTTAATGTGTTGTTGTTGTTAGGACCTGAAGTTTGGCTTCCAGGATCTACCAGAAAATTAGCTTCCAGGATCTACCAGAAAATAAGTGGCATGATTTGGGCTTACCCTCCCTATAGGACCTTCCTCCTATCTTTTACTTCCAACTGCAACCCAAGTCACTTCCATCAGAGTCTCCCATGCCATTTCTTCTCTCCTCACCCATGACTCCATTTTCCATAACAACTCTCAAGTAACACTTGGCTGAGAGCTTTGTGATTTGTGATTACCACAGGGGACCTACCTTTCCATCTATCTTAAGTAAAAAGAAGGGATAAATGACAAGGATAATCATAATATCCCTACTCTTTGCTGTGTAATATTACTTATATTTCCCTTTCTTAAAGAGTGCCTTTGACAAGATAGTTGTAGGCTGATTTGTCAAGACTCCAAGCAGGAAATGAAGCTCTGGTGGGATCATGGTCATACAGGCAGGGCTTAGAAAAGATGCATGGTCAAGAGGCAGAAAACTGGACAAAGCAAGATTGTAATAGGACTGAAGATATGCAAAGGGTTGTTTAGAAGCAGGAAGGAAGACAAGGAAGGAAGGAAGGAAAGTAGGGAGGAAAGAAGGGAGGTAGGAAGGAAAGTAGGGAGGAAAGAAGGGAGGTAGGAAGAAAGGAAAACAAGGAAGACTGGGGTTTGGTTAGCAGGCAGAATCTGAGTGGAAATATGAGAGAGCAGACTGGAGCTAGGATTTTTCAGTCAGCACCATGGACGCTATGGACAGCTCCCAGTGCTGCCTCTGATCACAGATGTTTGCATTGATTGATGTATCTGGCAGGATAGGTATGGACTGTGGTAGTACTTGGCCCAGTAATAACAGACTTGCTAACACATGCTAGTAATAGTACCTCATTCTGGAGTGGATTTGAAGTTCATCATAATTAGTGAATGCTTCATTATGTGCACTTTCGTAGTACAATAGTCAGTATACTATAACTCATGCACAGCTTGCAGTTTTGAGGTTGAACAATTTAAGCTTGGCCTCCAGGACACTGGAAAGATATAACAATATCTTGTGGACCTCTACAGAAATTGGGAAGCAGTAAGTCATGATGTTAAGAGTACAGGCCATTCTGGCTTCAAATACCAGCTGATTATCTGTTACTTAATCTTTCCAAGGCATAGGGTATACATCATGAGCATACCACATTTATAACACATGGATGATAATAATGCTGACACTAGAAGGTTGTTGAGAGGATTAATTGTTAGTATTTATTACTAGAACAACAATAATATTTATAGTAGTATATGGTATTTACTACATATAATATAATCCTATATATTCCATCAAACTTTTAAAAATTGGCCACATTGTCACATGGGCCTGAGGATCTCTGTAAATGCCTTAAGTATACCAGGATTATTTGTATGAAAGGCTTTACAAAAGATAGTAGATACTACTACTTACATTAGAGAAGTGTGGTAAAGTCTCCATGGTTTGGCCTGTACGAAAACAACTATTAAAATATTTCATAATACAAATTAAAGATCAGAACTGCAAATCTAGAGGTATAAATGTGCCTGGATACATGAACAACCAAAACTAAGATTGGGAGCTCTAACTTAGGGTTGTGTGTATATTGATCTCAGATTTACTTCTTTTAGGGTTCTTCTTAATCAGGTAAGAAAACCCTGAAACAATTCTCTTTGAGTCTACTGTAGAGTAATACAATTAAAATAATTGAATGATTTTGTTGGGAATAGTAACGAATTTGCTATAAAAACTCATAATTCTAATAACTGGTTGTTATGAGTGGTGTGTGTGTGTGTGTGTGTGTGTGTGCGCGTGATGGGGTGGGAGCAAGGAAGAGATCTAATAAAGAACATATAATTCACTGATGTGATTTTGAGTGACTACATTATACTTCCTGTTCCTTAAGGTGCAGGTAGGTTTCAGATACTTCAGGGAGAGAGTATGGAATAGTGAATTGTCAGGATTATTTTGGAACCAAAATAGTTAAAGTTTGAATTTCAGAACAGAAGTTTACTTCACCTTGGACAAATCATTGAGCTTCCTTGAACCTTAAATTAATATGCAGATAATATTTATTTTGAGAGTTAAGAAAATTTGAGATGGCACATAGTAGGCATTTGATAAATGGCAGCTGTCATTATTTTTGTTAAATTATGTACCAATTCAGGCAGTCATTCATGCTAAATTGTTTATAATAAAAAATCTCTTCTTTTGTGATTTTGCCAAAGGTGAGTCTTTAAACTCTTGAGCCAAAGGACTTTTTGATCAGAGTCCTTTTTAGTGAGAGTTTAAACTTTTAGAGTTAAAATGTTTTTAGAGTTTAGTTTATCTTATTTATATATGTTAAGGTGCACATTTCCCTGCCTTTTTGATGACGTTTTAATTGAAATCTTCATAGTTGGCTTTCAGACATTTCCATGAACAATGATCACACTTTACTACTTTTTCAGATCATGTGACAGTACATATTTGTATGTTTCAGCGAAAAGTCTACATTCCTGTTGAATTTAAACAGACCATTCTCTTCATTAACTTTTACATTTTCTATGTTATTATGTTTAGAACGAACTTCTCCATCACGGGGAAAAACATTTTCCTTGGTGGGATGAATCACTGTTGACTGATTCATCTCTTTCTTAGGGCGGAAGCTCAGTCTGGTGGTTCAAGCTGGGATGTGTGAGTCAGCTGTCCAGCCTCCATTCCCCTCTGGTTCTCCAGTAGTTGGTTAAATCCCTTGCCCAAAGGAGATGGCACTCCCCTCACAGGGGGACTGTCAGAAGTGATGGATTTGCTCAAGGGAAAGTGGGAAATGGGATGATGGAGAAAAGTGAGAAAACATCAGTTCTCATTTAAAGCAACACATTTGGTATTCACCTTTTCCCTGGGATCAGCATGGACTTCAGGGACTCAGTTGCAAATCAGAAGTGGCTGGATATGGAGACTTCAACTGCAGACCAGAAGAGATAATTACCTATATAGCCCTTCCCCAATAGTGACATCCAAGCGACTTAACAGGCAATGAGGATTGATTGTTAATCTGAAAATAGGAGGCCTGGTAAAGCTTTCATTACAGTGGTGTTTTCCTTTTAAACAGCACTGAACTGAAGATTTTCTCAGTATGGTTTTGTCCTCTGACAGAAGGGATACACAGGGCTAATAGCAAACATATTGTTAGCACTTTATATTACTCAGGAAGCTTTTCGTTCTAAACAGGCTGGAGATTTTTACCTTTAGCATATAAAGTAAGGAGAGCTTTAAAGCAAGCTGTAGTAGTGTTATGTCATTATGCCACTATTTGCGAAAGAATGCATAAAAGAAGAGATTTTCTTTAAAGATACATCAATAGAATTATAAAGCCAGCATTACAATAAGCCCGTCACATATTTATTAAATAAAGATATGCCAAAGCACACTTCTATGTCTTATGACTTGATATATTGTTTATTTAAATGTATAGGCACAGTATTGGGATCCAGTTTGTGTACATTCACTTCTGCGTCGTATTATTGTTTAATTTTTCTCCAACTCTGGGCCACTTGGATATTCAAATGAACATTTTTTTTTCTTATGGTATTTTCCCTTTCTGTGCTGTTTGTGGGGGCACTTTCATCAGGGTCTTGCAGTTTTCTGTCTCAGTTTGGATTCACCCAGGACTTGAATGCAAGCAGTTTATGTGGGAGAGGATTCCAGATAGGAGAATGAAGAAGGGAGGCAGCCAAGAGAGTTATTGTGGAGTGCAGTGTGGCCCAGTGTTAACTGGAGACTTTTGGGATACATGTGGAACACACCTCCGAGTTATCCGCATGGAGGGGCAAGGAAGCTGAGATATTTGTCCCCATCCCGCGGTGGTTGAGGGCTCCTTCCTTGGGGCATTAACTCTCTTACAGCTTGCCCATGCACAGGTGAAGCTTGCTTCCATAGCTAGAAAAAACTTACAGGCAAGGAGACACAAGGATTCCTAGTAAGCATTCTTCAACATGCCAAGAGGTATGAGCAGGCATCGACCCTGCTGGCCACATACTCTTTCTTTATGGTTATTTTTTCTGGCAGAAAAAAATTTTCTCCCAGGTCTCTAAGAATACATCTGTTTTGCTTCTTCCTCTGGAAGTATTGCCATATTATTCTGTTTCTTTTAAACAATTGTGACAAAAGACAGGTAACATAAAATTTACCATCATAACCATGTGTGCAGTTCATAGGCATTAAGCACATTCACAGTGCTGTGCAGCTATCAGCACCGTCCATCTCCAGAACTTTTTTAACATCCCAGACTGAAACTTTGTCCCCATTAAACAATAACTCCCAATTCCCCTGTCCTTAGGCTCTGGGAACTACTATTCAACCTTCCCTCTCTGTGAATTTGACTATTGTAGGTACTTTGTATATGTGGAATCGTAGAATTTTTGTCCTTTTGTGTCTGGCTTATTTTTTTAAGTGTAATATCTTCAGGGTTCATCCATGTTGTATCATGTATCAGAATTTCATTCTTTTTAAAGGTTAATATTCAATTCCATGTATATATCACATTTTATCTGTTCATCTGTTGATGGACACTTGGGTTATTTTCACCTTTTGGTTGTTGTAAACAATGCTGCTATGAACACTGATGTACAGACAGATATCTGTTTAAGTCCTTGTTTTTAGTTCATTTGGCTATATTCATTTATATGTACAAGTAGAATTGCTGAGTCAGATGGTAATTCCATGTTTAATTTTTGAGGAACTATCATACTGTTTTCCACAGCGCTGAACCATTTTACATTCTCACCAATATACAAGAATTTCAGTTTATCCACATCTTCATCAATACTTGTTATTTTCTGTATTTTTAAAAATAATGGTCTCCTAATGAGTGTAAAATGTATTCTGTTTCTTATGACTTACTTTAATCTTATTTTTCTGTATTCTTTGAACATCTTTGGTGTACAGCAAAGCACACTTTAAAATATTTATATAAAATTTAGTTGACCTAAATTGTTTTATTAGATAAACAGTTGCATTTTCTGTTATAAATTGATACATTATCATTATAGATACTTGAGAAAATATAAAAATATATGAACCAGGTAAAATTCACCTGTAGTCTTATGGATTAAATGTAATTGATGAAAAATATCATTCATTTAATAATTTATTCAACACATATTTATATGATGGTGATTTTTAAATCTTGGACTCCAAAGCTACACAGTGTTAGAGTTAAATCATGACTCACTATCTGTTTGATTTTGGAAAAATTATATAACCTTTCAAAACCTCAATTTCTTTTTGTATAAAGATGGGGATAATAATAACAACTTAAGGTTATCGTGGGGATTAAATGTTCGTCATGAAATGGTGTTATCAAACAAATTGCTGAAAAAATAGACCAGAGGTCTGCCACTGAAATCATCTAATGGGGAAAGAGGCCTAAATAAAGAAATCATTGTAATGAATATATAATTGCAAACTAAGAAAAGTTCTGGGAAAAAAACAAAAACAGAGTTCTAGGATAGCTTCCAAAAAAAAGTCTGACTTAATTACGGGTCCCTGAAGTCTTCCCTAGGAAGTGATGTTTGGATCTAAAGATCAAAGAGACATTAATTGTATGGATATTGGGTAAGGGTTATCATGGGGGAGTATAGGGAGAGGGAAAGGTTGTTTTTTGAGGGGGGAAAAGGAAAAGATATGGGAATATACAGGAAATAGCACTACATTCAAGACCGGAGAGTCAGAAAATTATTTATATCCTCTGCCTTCGGCTCAGGACATGATCTCAGGACCCTGGGATCAAGCCCCACATCGGGCTCGCTGCTAAGCAGGCAGCCTGCTTCCTCCTCCCCGCTCCCCACCCCTGCCTGCCTCTCTGCCTACTTGTGATCTCTGTCTGTCAAATAAATTAAAAAAAGAATATTATTTATAGAAGGGGAGATACTGAGTTTGTTTTTGGAGAAGGAATATTTTGCAAGGTAGAAATTGGAGGAGGGCAGACAATACATTACTCCAGGCAGTATTTTGGGAGGAGTATTTTGGAAGCCTTCATTCAGACTTTTGAGGAGTCTGTCATTTGGTATACTGGGAGCCTAAAGTAGGAAGAAGTAGTGGTGTTACATTAAAACAGAGAAGTCGGCAGAGGCCAGATGAGGAAGGATGTCAAAGCCTTCCAAAGTTTAGACTTTTATCTGTGAGCAATTGGGGAACTATTGAAGGAGTCATTGAGGAGTCTGATGAGATTTGCATTTTTGAAATAACGCTGCAAGAAATATAAGAAATGGATTGAGAGTTGAGGTGAGTTTGGAAGCAGGGAAACAAATTAGGGGTTAGGGTAATTATTTGGATAGTCCTTTCAGGAGATGATGAGGACCTGGATTGGAGCTGTGATTGTGGGGATAAACAGAATGGAGAATTTTGAGAGATTGTTAGAATAGCATTTAGTGACCAATGGGATATGGAAAATGAGGGAGAGAAATACAGAATAAAGTAAGCTTTCTGGTTTGGGTTGGAAGGATTGAAAGGCCTGGAAATATGCATTAAGCATGCCTCCTTTCCCCATCCTTTTGATTGTAGAGGAGGAAATGAAGACAAAGGATTTCACTTTGGAACAAATCTAAAATTTTTATGGAATCATAAAAGATCCTGAATAGCCAAAGGAATCTTTAAACACACGCACGCACACACACACACACACACACACACACACACACACACACACCAAAGCTAGAGGTATCAGAATTCTGGACTTCAAGTTATATTACAAAATTATAGTAATCAAAATAGTTATGGCACTGGCACAAAAATAGAAAAACAGATCAATAGAACAGAATAGAACTGAGAAACCCGCAACTACATGGCCAGTTAATTTTTTAAAATTTAATTTAATTTAATTTTTTTTCAGAGTTCCAAAATTCATTGTTTATGCACCACACTCAGTGCTCTATGCAATACGTACCCTCCATAACACCCACTACCAGGTTCACTCCCCTCCCATCCCCGCCCACTCCAAAACCCTCAGTTTGTTTCTCAGAGTCCACCATCTCTCACGGTTTGTATCCCCCTCCGATTTCCCCCATCTCACTTCTCTTCTTCATCTCCCAATATCTTCCATGTTTTTTCTTATGCTCCACAAGTCAGTGAAACTATATGATAATTGGCTCTCTCTGCTTGACTTATTTCACTCAGCATAATCTCTTCCAGTCCCGTCCATGTTGATTCAAAAGTTGGGTATTCTTCCTTTCTGATGGAGGCATAATACTCCACTGTATATATGGACCATACCTTCTTTATCCATTTGTCTGTTGAAGGGCATCTTGGTTCTTTCAACAGTTTGGCAACTGTGGCCATGGCTGCTATGAACTTGGGGTACAGGTGGCACTTCTTTTCACTACATTTGTATCTCTGGGGTAAATACCCAGTACTGCAACTGCAGGATCATAGTGTAGCTCTATTTTTAATTTCTTAAGGAATCTCCACACTGTTTTCCAAAGTGGCTGCACCAACTTGCATTCCCACCAATAGTGTAAGAGGCTTCCCCTTTCTCCACATCCTCTCCAAAACTTGTTGTTTCCTGTCTTGTTGATTTTGGCCAATCTAACTGGTGTAAAGTGGTATCTCAATGTGGGTTTTGATTTGAATCTCCCTGATGGCTAATGATGATGAACATTTTTTCATGTGTCTGTTAGACATTTATATGTCTTCTTTGGAGAAATGTCTGTTCATGTCTTCTGCCCATGTTTTGACATGGTTATCTGTTTTGTGTGTGTTGAGTTTGAGGAGTTCCTTATAGATCTTGGATATCAGCCAGCCCTTTGTCTGTAGTGTCATTTGCAAATATCTTCTCTCACTCAGGGTTGCCTCTTTGTTTTGTTGACTGTTTCCTTTGCTGTGCAGAAGCTTTTGATCTTGATGAAGTCCCAAAAGTTCATTTTTCACTTTTTTCCCTTTGCCTTTGGAGACATATCTTGAAAGAAGTTGCTGTGGCTGATGTCGAAGAAGTTACTACCTATGTTCTCCTCTAGGATTTTGATAGATTCCTGCCTCACGTTGAGGTCTTTTATCCATTTCGAATTTATCTTTGGGTATGGTATAAGAGAATGGTCAAGTTTCATTCCTCTACACATAGCTGTCCAATTTTCCCAGCACCATTTATTGAAGAGACGGTCTTTTTTCCACTGTATATTTCTTCCTGCTTTGTTGAAGATTAGTTGACCATAGAGTTGTGGGTCCATATCTGGCCTCTCTACTCTGTTCCACTGGTCTATGTGTCTGTTTTTGTGCCAGTACCATGCTGTCTTGGTGATCACAGCTTTGTAGTAAAGCTTGAAAGCAGGCAAGGTGGTGCCCCCAGTTTTGTTTTTCTTTTTCAACATTTCCTTAGAAGTTTGGGGTCTCTTGGTTCCATGCAAATTTTAGGATTGTTTGTTCCAGCTCTTTGAAAAATACCAATGGAATTTTGATCAGAATATGGCCAGTTAATTTTTGACAAAGCTGGAAAGAATGTCCAATGGGAAAAAGATAATCTTTTTAAAAATCATGTTGTGGGGCACATGGGTGGCTCAGTGGGTTAAAGCCTCTGCCTTTGGCTCAGGTCACGATCACAGGGTTCTGGGATTAAACCCACATCGGGTTCTCTCTGCTCAGCAGGGAGCCTGCTTCCTCCTCTCTCTCTCTGCCTGCCTCTCTGCCTACTTATGATCTTTGTCAAATAAATAAAATTAAAAAAAAATCATGTTGGGAAAATTAGACAGCTACATGCAAAATAAAGAAAGTGGACCACTTTCTTATACCATGCACAAAAATAGAACCAAAATGGATGAAAGACTGAAATGTGAGACCTGAAATCATAAAAATCCTAGAAGAGAGCATAGGCAGTAGTTACCTCTTTGACATCAGTCAGAACACCTTTTTTCTAAATATGTCTCCACAGGCAAGGGAATCAAAAGCAAAAATAAACTATTGAGACTGCATCAAAATAAAGATTCTGTACAGTGAAGGAAACAATCAACAAAACTAAAAGGCAATTTACAGAATGGGAGAAGATATTTGCAAATCATGTATTTGAAAGAGGGTTAGTATCCAAAATATATAAAGAATTTATACAACTCAATACCCAAAAAACAAATAATCCAATTAAAAAATGGACATAGGACATGGACAGTTTTCCAAAGAAGACATACAGATGGCCAACAGACACATGGAAAGATACTTATCATCACTTATGATCAGGGAAGATGCAAATCAAAACCACAA
This sequence comes from Lontra canadensis, assembly GCF_010015895.1. Taxonomy (NCBI): domain Eukaryota; kingdom Metazoa; phylum Chordata; class Mammalia; order Carnivora; family Mustelidae; genus Lontra; species Lontra canadensis. The sequence continues at coordinate 24,632,330 of NW_022631011.1, forward strand.
TGAGATATCACCTCACATCTGTCAGAATGGTTAAAATCAACAACACAAGAAACAACTGGTGTTGGCAAGGATGTCGAGAAAAAGGAAGCCTTGTGCACTGTTGTCAGGAATGCAAACTGGTGCAGCCACTGTGGAAAACAGTATGGCGGCTCCTCAGAAAGTTAAAAATAGGACTACCCTACAATCCAGCAGTTGCACTACTGGGTATTTACCGAAAAATTACAAAAACACTAATTCAAAGGGGTTCATGCACTCCTACATTTACAGCAACATTATTTTCAATAGCCGAGATATGGAAGCAGCCTATTATTGAATGGATCAATTGATAAATGGATAAAGAAGAGGTAAATATATATTACATTTACACGTGTGTGTATGTGTGTGTGTAATTTTTATATATTGGGAGCTATTATTTTTCCCAATATATAAAATTATTATTATTCAGCCAAAAAATTATTATTATTATTCAGCCCAAAAATTATTATTCAGCTAAAAAAATGAATGAAATCTTGCTGTTTGCAAAGACATGAATGGAACTATAATGCTGAGTGAAATAAGTCAGTGAGAGAAAGAAAAATACCACGTGATTTCATTCATTTGTGGAAGTTAAACAAAAGAAATGAGCAAAGGTAAAAAGAAAGAAGAGAAATAGACTCTTCTTTGTTTTTTTTGAAACAGACTTTTAATTATAGAGAACAAACTGATAGTTACTGGAGGGAAGGGGAATTGGGGGCTGGATTAAATAGGTGATGGGGATTAAAGAGTGCTTTTGCCATGATAAGCACCAGGTGATGTATGGAATTGTTAACTATGTTACACACCTGAAACTAGTATAACACTATGTTAACTAACTGGGATAAAAACTTAAAAAGAAAGGATTTCAGTTTGGACATACTGGCTAAAAGGTAGCTAAAGGCTATATATGAGCTTGGAGATAATCACGATTTTCTGGGCTGGAAATATAAATCTGGGAGCCATTAATATATAGATGGCAGTAGAAGCCAGTGAAATGCTGTTCCACCTGTCCCTCCCCCCATCATTCCCCCTCATCTCCTCTTCCCAAGGCTAACTCCTCCTTTTACTTTGTGTTTAAGCTTAAAATTTATTGCCTCTAAGAGGGCTTCCCACCTCCCCAAGTAATTAGGTGCCTTCCTTGCCTTTTGACCCTCGGCACTCTCCTTAGATGCTTGTTTTGCTGGCATGATTCGTGAGGGTAGGGACTATGCCTGTCTCATTTCCTTCTGTGTATCCAGTGTGTAGCAGGATGCTTGGTACATGGGAAGTATGTAAGTAATATATGTTGATTGACTGAACAAATGAATAAAGAAGATTGTTCAGGAAAAATGAGTAGAGTGAAAAGAAAGCAGCAGGGTCAAATGGAGACAGAAAAAGTATACTAAGCATTAAAGTGTCCTTTAAGAGCCAATTATTGATCATGACCATTAGTGTTTGTGGCTTCCTCTTTTTTGGGTAGATAGTTAAAACAAGTTCAACAGTTATCATTCCAGACATACAAAATTTAATTTTTCCCACTTAGTATTTTAACACAAGCATTTTTGTCATTATTGAAATATATTTATTTTTCTTAGACTTTATTTCATTTTTATAGGTTGGGTAGTAAGTTTGTAGGAGCTCGTTTGCTATATAGTGGTGTGTTTTATTCACATTGAGATAATTTCATTATTTCTATCACCTGGTCCTTATGTGCTTGCTCGTTCACACATTCATACAGTCTTTTAACAATGTGAGGTTATAGATAAGATTTAGATGTCAACCTCAGAGAGCTCACTGTAGGTTGGAAGAGACTGACATGCACACAATTAATTACAAAAAGAGAATTTAAGTACTCTAAGAGAGGTCTGTGCTAAGTACCATGAATGCACACTGAGGCAGCACCCTGCACATGTTTACTTAAGCCTGCTTTGGAATGATAGCTTAAATCGAGTGCACTTGTGTTCTCTTCTTAATATAAAACAACATAAAAATTCTGTTTCTAGATATTTATCTTCTAAAGCTTTAGATCATATGTTTGCTTACTGCTCTGCTTAGAGAGGAGGGAAAATGACATTTATTAATTACTTGTTATGTACCTGGTACTGTACTAGGTGAGCCGATTCATATCATTTACTTTAATCTTTATTATTTCCTTCGAAAGAGTTGTAGTTATCCTTATTTGACAGAAGAAGAAATTGAGGCTCAGAAATGTAACTTATCCCCCCTTAATCACATGAGTCCTAAGTAGAATTCAGAGAATTAGTGTTCAATACAGAGTCTGCCTAATACAAAAGACCTCATGCTTTTATTATATTCTAAATACATAACTCAGTGTGAGTCTTAACAAAAACTAGAATCTTGAAAAGAGACTTTTGTATATATAGAACATCCATATATCTGAATCACATTTTGCATGTAATGTCATAATGTTATAGTGTCCATAGTGCCCAATAAAGTAATTATTTGATTTTCCATGCTAATACAAAAATGTTGTAACACAAATAAGATAACCTCATCCTTTCTTTTTACTAATGGTTTTATCTTCTTCCCTTCCTCTCCTATTGGGACTTTGTTCAGAGCTATTAAATAGAAGGAAAACAACTGAACTACTTGATTTCCAGCTCTCTTAAATGCGTTGTGGTAGCAGTAACAATAGACGATGAGCCCCCTAAAAAATTACTGGTCATAAGAAAGAAGAACACAGGGAACTTGAGCAGTGATCATCAGTTGTTTTCCGTATGTGCACCTCACCCAGAGCAGGATCCCTCAGCCATTGTCTCTCTGCCTCCCCCTCTCTCCCTCCCTCTATTACTCCTCTCCCCCCTGCAGCTTCTCACCACAGTGCTAGGTGTAGAGTAAGGCCTTGATAAATATGGGTTCAGTTGACAGGAGCAGGAGCCAGGGGCTGAGCTGATCTCATACTAATGTCCGCTGCTGAGTAATAGAGTGTGCTTTGGGTGATTAATGTATTTATGTATTCAACTTGGATTAGCAATATCCTCCCAGTCATCTTTCCACCCCTTGTCCCTCATCTCTCAGCCCTGTATTTGTAGAAGGGTATTTTATAAAGTGTGCTTGTTAATCAAACAAGCAAGAGGAGGAATGTGCTGAGCTATAGGTGATAGGGAGTTATTTATTGGAAAAAAATAATTCTTGTAAGTGTTCTGCTTCATACACACACACACACACACACACACACACACACACACACACACACAGATTGTAGATGTGGCCAATCTACATTTTCTTAGTAGCAATAGCTGAGGTTGAAAAATGATACATTCATGATACATGACTTTACTATGTCAGTCAGGACTAGGTTTGTTGTTTTTTTTTTTTTTAATGTTTCTTAGGAATGTAATATAATGTAGTTAAAAACAATGTCTCTCAATTTCACAAAACAAACTGAGGGTTGCCGGGGGTAGGGGGTTCTGGAGAGGGTGCTTAGGTTATGGACATTGGGGAGGGTATGTGCTATGGTGAGTGCTGTGAAGTGTGTAAGCCTGATGATTCACAGACCTGTACTCCTGGGGCAAACAATACATTATATGTTAATAAACAACAACAACAACAAAGCAGTGTCTCAAGGTCATAAATGATGTTTTATTTTGTAGAAATGCATTGTCTAAAGCAATAAGCAGTAAACAGTGACTCCTGTTGCCTAAAATATTCCAAGCTGGAAAACAGCACTTAAAGAAATTATAAGTAATTGTTGTTTAGTTAGCAAGAAGAGAGATGAGAATGTTTTCCTGATGATTCTTCTTCTCTCCCTCCCCCTTCTCTCCCGCCTCCTTCTTCCTACTTTATTGATACATGGTTGACATGCAAAAAGCCGTACATATTTAATGTATACAACTTGATGAGTTTGGGGATAAGTGTATACCTGTGAAACCATCACCACTATCAAGGCCATAAATATATCCATCACCTCCCAGTTTTCTCCTAGCCCCTTTATTACTATCATTCTTTTTTGATGTGTGTGGTAGAAACAACTAGGTAAGATCCATTCTCTTAGCAAGTTTTCATCTTTTACCTTTTCAAACCTGGAGGTGGAGCAGTGATAGAACAGATTAGAATTATAGTTTTATGTGCACATCCTTACAGAAAGAGTATTGTTGATCAGTTCTACTTGGATTTAGCTACTTCGGGTGTAACAATTCCCAACAAGATACTTAAGGAGTAAGTACCTTTTAGCAAAAGGGGTTGTGTAAGAAATACTTGATTCATACAATTTATGGGGATTATAACTAATGTTTATAAAATAGATGTAGCTATCTACATTTTTTTTGCTTATATTGTGAGCTTTTTAGATCACTGAAACCTTTTTTCATGTGGAAAGTTGGCATGTGTCCACTGGCCAGAAGTAGCCAGTCATCCTTAATGAAGCACATGTTGTTTTGTTGGCTCAGTACTCTGGGGTCCTCCTTTATCCTGATTTCTGGATCCATTCCACAATGTCTTGATCTATTTCTTCAGAAACTCTGGTTGTTAGCCTCTAGAGAATTATCGGTCTTGTTGCTAGGCAAATTGTAGAGACTTTAGTGTTCTCACTATAGTACCTTTTGGGTCAAAGCCAGGGTTTGCTAGTTATTAAAGACCTCATCCTTCTGGGTTTATTGTGGGGGCTGTCCTTGTCCTTACTGGTGGCTTTCTATACTTTAAGCTTTGTGGCGTGTCCTCTGTCTCTGTACTTGGTAGAATGGGAGAGGTAGTATTTAGTTCTGATGGAAAACCAATCATTTTTGGCAGAGAAAGTTTTGCTGGAAGTATCATGTGGGAGATTAACTCCTTCAGGAAACACTTCTGGTATAACCCGATACCTGGGAATAGAGACTCATAGGTTTCTGTACTTTCAAGTCATTCATAGTCATAGCTATGCTATACTAGTAACATCAAAGGGCCTTTAATCATCCTTTTATTTTAAACAATATTAGTTGTTAGTTACCATATGTGAGTTATACTTTCCACTCAGATATGTTTTATTTACTCTTGTTTGTTCATTAAATTTTAGGATTACAGTTCTAAAGGATTCCTTTTTTTGGTGACTCCTACCTCTTTTTGCAATTTTACCATTCAACCCAATATTGGTCAGAGATGGACATCTGACCCAAAGTCACTGAATGCATTGACCTGCTAATGAACAGCAGATTCTCTTTCTGGGAATTTGAATGATGAGGGAACCAGAGCAGTCATTTGCCAGTGATGTATGACTTTATATATGGCCATGAAAATTTCAGGCATGTGGCCATATTAGAGCTTTGACTGATTTTACTTTGGTCAAATTCCAACTCGAAACAATCATGACAAAAAGGGTCCAGCGGTATACTTGGTATATTAAGGGAGTAATTTTTACACTAGAATGTGGGGTAACAGAAAACACTAATAAATATCTCTTCATATTTGCTAATAATATTGAGAGCTGTATTCTGTAACCATTTCTCTGTGTCACTGACTTTTCTTCTTTCTGCTAAGAGCTGTGATTCTAAAAGGCTAAGATTATTTGGGTGAATAGCCTTAGTTATCTAGATGCAAGAATCATGTGCTTATTCCTAAAAAAAATTGTAAAGAGATCTCAAGGTAGGCTTTGGAACATGCTTGGAATGAAACTAGGCTTGGGGTGGTGGCAATACATGGCATTGTGAAGTACTTTGTTAGGCTCATCTTCTGCTCAAGAGAAATGAGCTACAAGGCAATGAATAAGTAGCTAGAGTTCTTGAAAGAGTAAGGATTAGTTCTGTGGAAAAGAAACACCAGGCCCGTTTGGAAGGATGTCAGGGGTAAATCATCACTTCTGTTCTTTATCTAGATAGTTGGCATCCTGTTTCTCACAGTAGCCTGTAGAGTAGGAATGGGAGGTCTCTACTCTCCTAAAAACATGAAGACTTTATTCCTAGAGGCTCTGAACTTAAGTATGGTTAAGAAGAGGAAATAGAACTGAAGCCCAATGGGACAACCTAAGGGTAGAATTATCTATTGTATTGGGGAAAATAATGACTACTACTTATTGTATGCTAAAATGTGCTGAAAATGGTATTAGGTAATGTAAGATTATTCCTATCCTTATAGTAAACATGCAAAATTGTTACTATTTTTATTTTGCAGAACAGGAAATTAATGCTTAGAGAGATTGTTTCATTATTTGTTAGTAAATAAAATGAAAACTCTGGCCTTTCCTTTCCACTGAAAGTCCTGAAAGAACCCTGCTTTGTCAGACTGGAGGATTTCTTACATTTTTTGGTAAAACCCAGAATGGAGAATAGATGATCTACACTCCATTTTGAACAAATGGAGAAGTGATTGCATCCTTAAATATATTCCCAAACAAAAAAACCCACTCACCTCAAAATACCATATTCTGACCAACTTTCATAACAGCTAATGCCACACGTTGATCAAAAACATTCATTGAGTCTCCTGTAGAAAGAAAACTATGGATTTAGATTGGCAATTGAAGCCCTTGGCTCAAGTGGTCTCTGAAATTCTCAGTAGACTCAATCCTGTCTTTCTAGACTCCTCCCACTAGAAAACTAAACTTGGGCTGTAGTCAAACCTGTCATTCTGTTATTCTCTTTTCTTCTGTTTACCAGCACCAGCCATCACCACAGCCTCTATCACCATCTGTGTGAAACATTTCTCATTTGCTTCATTTTTTGAATTTTTATTATGTTTTTAGTTTGTATTTCTTATATAGCTAAACATATTCTAGCCTATCATAATTATTTAAGAACCCTACTAGGGTTTGTACATCTAGAAAAAGGACACGTGTCTTAAATATCATTTTTCCACATGTGAGCAAAAATTTATTCAATGACTATTATAAAAAAGTTTATAGATTCTCCTTTGATACGATGATTGATAATAGTAATGATAATAGCTACTGCTATAATAGATAATGATAATAGCTACTTACTAAGTATGGATTGTGCAGGACACTGTGTTAGGCATTTTATATAAATCATTTGTTTCTCAATCTATAATAGCCTTCCTGGGGAGGAAGAAGTTGAGGTATCTGCCCTGTAATTATCTTCCCTGACTACTAGCAGAACCCTCCTGGGAAGAAAGAGAAGGAAGGTGGTCCAGTTTAATCTCCTTATAAACATAAAAACAAACCTTCAGGGAGATAGTCTAGTGATATTTTCTTGGAGGATATTCCTGAACTATGGATACCTTGAGTAGGATATCCCTGGTTTAGGATTGTTTATGGTAAACAAACCAAGAACCTATGGATTTGTAAGGCATGGATTCCTGCAAATGTCATGTATATCATATAGCTATTTGATGGCGTAAAACGGAGATGTTTCATAATCTGAATGCTCCTCACTATGTGGGGTGTCCTTAGAGATCTCATCTATTATTCTGAGCCAGAGAGCACATGTCCAAAGCAGGAAGGGAGAACCCAGGGAGCCAGACAGTGTCTTGGACCTTTTCCTGCTTTACCTTTGTATTTTAGTTGTTTGTATCTAATCTTCTGACCTTAACATAGGGAGATCATCCTGGATTATCCATGTGGGTTCAGGATAATCACAAGGATTTTTAAATGTGGAAGAGAGAAGTTGCAGAGTTGGTGTTAAAGTGATGCAGTGTGAGAGGCTTCATCAGTCATTGCTGGCTTTGAGGACAGAAGTGGCCATGAGCCAAAGAATGGAAGCAGTCTCTAAAAGCCAAAAAAGGCAAGGAAAGGGATTTTTCCTAGAGCTTTGATAAGGAATATAGCCTTGACAACATCTTAATTTTAGTCCAGGGAGAGCTGCTTCAGACTTCTGACTTCCAGAACTGCAAGATAAATTTGCATTGTTTTAAGCCACTAAGTTTGTGGTAATTTCTTATAGCAGCAATAGAAAACAAATGTAACAGGCTATCACCCACGTATCTCCATTTGTAAAATCACTTGTCCAATCTGACATGACTATTAGTGGCACATTGTGCTTTTATTTTATATTACGGTTTTATTTTTATTTTCTTAAAGATTTTATTAATTCATTTGAGAGATGACAGAGAGAGAGAGGGAGAGAGAGAGAGAGAGAATGAGCAGGGGAGAGAGGCAGAGGCAGAGGGAGAAGCAGACTCCCTACTGAGCTGAGAGCCTAATGTGGGGTTTGATCACAGGACCCTGGGATCATAACCCTGAGCTGAAGGCAGATGCTCAACTATCTGAACCACCCAGGCCCCCCACATTCTGCATTTAAAGCCGGATTAATCTTACTTCAAAGTCTGTGCTCTTCTACTCTGTTTCATGGGCTCTGCTCTTATTACAAGATGCCCCTATGAACTTTTCTCTTGGATGATAGTTACAGTTTTTGGTTCTCTGTTTTTTGTTTATAACACTTTCTTCTGTTGCATTCAGGTTTGTTTGCTTCTTAATGGGAGAAATCATTTCCACCTACTGTTATGCCTAGCAATGTGTTTTCCCCAGGTTTTTGGATGGTGCTTAAAAAAATAGACTCAAGATCACTCTGAGTATTAATTTGAGCTGGTGAGGTAAGAGAGATTCTGACTCAACAGTCGTATTAATTAAAAATATTTGCAGATCTTTGAGAAAGCAATATTTCTTACCAGCCTGAATTAAATAAACTTATGTTATACAAACATTACAAGTTTAATATGGCATACTTTTACATGGTGTCTTATGTCAAGGACAGATTTTACTGTTTATGAGATTAGATAAGAAGGATTTGGAGTCAGAAAAATGTTTGTTTAAATTTAAGTATCTGCTTATTTGTGTGGTACTGGAATAATTATCTCTGAGGTTCAATTTCCTGATTTTTAAAATGGGATACCCCAACTAAATAAGGTTCAAGTGAGAATTCACATAAAGTGCATTGCAATCTATAAAATACTATACACATCCAAGGTTTAATAATTATTATTGTTATGAGATTTGAGAGAGAATATATGAGTCTATTTGAATGTAGTTCACTTGCTGTATGAAAAGTTTGGCTGATTATCATACCCCTAAGGAATTACTACTGTCAGTTTTGTTTGAACAATTACTGGCTGATCAAGAAAAAAATATGAATCAATTTCAATAATACACATTATTATTAGTTTTCCCAAACTAATTTAGAGCACAGAGGTCCCTTAGTGTTCAAAACTCATAACATTTATTGTTTATAATAGTGGTTCACAAACTTGACTACACATCAGAAACCCATGAGGAAATTAAAAAAAAAAAATTCTTGGGCCCCATGCGGAGATACTCTGCTTCCGTGTGTGTGTGTGTGTGTGTGTGTGTGTGTGTGTTTAAATTTCTGATGATTTTAATTATTATCCAGATTTGGGTGCCATTAACACATTCCAGTCTTTTGATAGTCAGAAGCCTTATTTAACTTTTTCCGATAGGCTATTTTTCATGTTTCCAAAAATTGTTATATTGTGAGCTTTGTATCTTCATGAAAGTGGCTTGCACTGAATATTATTGCTGATGATTTTTACATGGGGAAAAGTACTGCAGTGCATACAGGCCACAAGTAGTGGTTTTAGTTCAATTATTTGGAGAGATAATAGCAAGTTTTTAATTATTCATAATAGATGCTTAGAAAACTTGGAACTTGAAGAAACCGTAGAAATTATCTTCTTCAATCTCTTATTCTTTTTTTTTTTTCAATTTCCTGATAATGAAACTTGGGCCAAGAAGTTAAAAGGCCCATCTAAGGTGTCTATACTAGTCACTCAGAATGAGAATTTCCAGACCTTGTGTTTTTCCTCTAGTTGTGGTAATTATAGAAGACATATTTGACATTCACAACAGTCAAATCTCTAATCTTAGCAGGAACTCAATCTTCTCTCTTTTACTAGAATTCCTAATAAATGACAGAACCTACAAACTGGAGTTAAAGTCTTTCCCCCTTGAATAATCTCTGGTGGGTGTCCTAAGCAAACATGTACAAAATTCGAGAAGTGAAGGAGAAACCATTGGAATTAACAAGTGTTTGTACCCTCAACTGTTTTTATGTTGTTTTATCTGTCCTTCCTTGTGGGGGAAATTAAATGACTGCAGTATGAACTCTGGAGATTACTGCTGTATTAACCTCTTCCAGCTTCATTAGTGGGACTGATTCAAACTAACATGAACAAATTGGACATTAAAATGCATAATAAAAACCACATACAGAAAGAAAAGAAAATTTAACCTTACTAAATAATGAAACACTTTTCTATTTGAGGTTTCATACATTCAGATGTAGGAAGAAATTTTTCTCCTATAAAGTTTTGACAAGTAGACTGGTTATGTTTCAGAAACTATACACCTCAGAAAGAATGTTCCATTTATTATAAATTCCTCTTATGTCTTCTCCTAAAGTAGCAAAAATGATCTGTGTCTTTGTTATTTCTACCAGACACTATGTTTTTTAAGGCATAGATTGTATTTTACTCATCTTTGACATAGTAGCACCTCATGGTTGACTGTCCAGAAATATTTATTCAACTGTACTAATAAAGAAAAAACAAAAAAACCTTGGGAACCAGAGTTAAACAATATTTTTCCTACTTCAAAGCTATTTTTATTTTCAGCAATATTCCAATGAAAACTTTTTGTACTAAAATTTGCATAGAAATTGGTTTCTTTGCTTTTTTATCAGATTAATTTTGATTTGACTTTTGACAATGAGATATGTAATATCAAGGGATGATAATGTTTTGAGTTTTAAGGATTAGAGATTGGATCGTTATTTGAAAGAGGTATATTAAAAACCAGACTGCTAAAATAAAAGTAATAATAAGGAAGAATAAAATTCACACTTTTAACCAATACCAGGCACTGTCTCAGGTAATGGGGATACAAGAGTAAACAAAAGACTGCTAAGTCCTTACCCTCCCCAATAGGATATGTGTAATATGGACACACATATCCTATTAGGTGGTCAGTGTTAGGAGAAAATCAGTGGAGTAAAGGGATAAAGGATGACTGGGGAAGGTTGCTCTTTTTAATAGAGTGGTAACAAAGATTTCTCTGAGGAAGCGATATTAAATCTGCTAAAAATGTGGTCACTCAGCATAAGTAATTTTAGGGGTAGTGTATAGTTATGTTGTTGGCCCCTTACATTTGCAAGTCTAGGATAACTGAATATTTTTAAGGGTGGAAGATACTTGAGAGCATGTCTCAATTCTTTTTTTTTTTTTTTTTTAAGATTTTACTTATGTGTTTGACAGAAAGAGAGACAGCGAGAGAGGGAACACAAACAGAGGAGTGGGAGGTGGAGAAGTAGGCTTCCCGCTGAACAGGGAGTCTGATGCAATACTCAATCCCAGAACCCTGGGATCATGACCTGAGCTGAAGGCAGCCACTTAGCTCAGCCAACTGAGCCACTTAGCTCAGCCAACTGAGCCACTTAGCTCAGCCAACTGAGCCGCCCAGGCACCCTGCATGTCTCTCTTCTATTACAAGTCCTCCTATTTTTATAGATGAGGAAAGTGAGGCCCCATTTGAACAAAGACTGCTCAGATGAGGTAGCTTTTTGGTGACTTGCAACTAGAACCTGGTTTCTCAGGTGCCAGGTCAGTGATCTTTCCATAATACAAAGCTCTTTTCCATCAACTTTTGATGGGAAACCTCTTGAAGGGCATAGAGTTATACAATTTCTATATCTATATCTCAGGATGTATAGAATACAAGAGGGACAGTGCCATTCCTTTGTAGAGACAATGAGGAAATTTTATGTCATTGACCAATTCTGTGTATTTGAGCCTCAGGTGTGTTTTCTTAGCAGATATGTTTTCAAACTGGTAGAGCAAGTTCTTTTTTACTGGGGTTACTTGAGTTGTTGCCTAGTCACTGGCACCATGGAACCCCTAAATGTTGAGGCCCTGAAAAATTCTCATTTACTCTACTCTTACCAAATGGATGGCTCTCCGTCTCAGGCCATTTCTGTTTTTTTTTTTTTTTTTTCTCTTTTTTTAAAGATTTTATTTATTTATTTGACAAACAGAGATCACAAATAGGCAGAGAGGCAGGCAGACAGGAGGAAGCAGGCTCACTGCTGAGCAGAGAGCCCGATGTGGGACTGGATCCCAGGACCCTGAGATCATGACCTGAGCCGAAGGCAGAGGCTTTAACCCAATGAGCCACCCAGGTGCCCCAATTTCTGTTTGTTTTTAAGAGACATCCTCTTGCTGATTAAAAAAGCAAACAAACCAAAATACAACAAAAACAGGATCATGTGTGGAGAAAGGGGAACCCTCCTACACTGTTGGTGGGAATGCAAGCTGGTGTAACCACTCTGGAAAACAGCATGGAGCTTCCTCAAAAAGTTGAAAATAGAGTTACCTTAGGACCCAGCAATTGCACTACTGGGTATTTACCCTAAAGATACAAACGTAGTGATCCGAAGGGGCACGTGCACCCGAATGTTTATAGCAGCAATGTCCACAATAGCCAAACTATGGAAAGAACCTAGATGTCCATCAACACATGAATGGATAAAGAAAAGGTGGTATATATATATACAATGGAATACTATGTAGCCACCCAAAGAAATGAAATCTTGCTATTTGCAACGATGTGGATGGAACTAGAGGGTATTATGCTTAGCAAAATAAGTCAATCAGAGAAAGACAACTATCATATGATCTCCCTGATATGAGGAAGTGGAGATACAACGTGGGGGGTTTGGGGGGTAGGAAAAGAATAAATGAAACAAGATGGGCTCAGGAGGGAGACAAATCATAAGAGACTCTTAATGTCACAAAACAAACTGAGGGTGGTTAGGGGTAGGGGGCTAGGGAGAGGGTGGTGGGGTTATGGACATTGGGGAGGATATGTGCTATGGTGAGTGCTGTGAAGTGTGTAAACCTGGCGATTCACAGACCTGTACCCCTGGGGCTAATAATACATTATATGTTTATAAAAAAATAAAAAAATAATTAAAAAAAAAAGCCCAAAACAAAACAAAACAAAACCCAGGATCATGGAACCCAGTAAATGCAGTCAGTCAACCTGAGGCTCAGCTGGTTCATATTTTCTCCCTTGTACAACTGCTCTAACTTTAAGATTTTAGCATATGTCAGACATAGGAATCCAAGAAAATTGAGAGGATAAATTGGACATTTTCTTTTTTATAGTGTCACTAGTTTACTTAAATTTCTTTGAATGTCATCATCTATACCAACATATCATTAAAGTAAAAAAAAATTAATGTATTCTGTCTTAGTCTGTTCAGGCTGCTCTAACAAAAATACCACAGGCTGGGTGGTTTACATAACAAACATTCATTTCTCATAGTTCTGGGGGCTAGGAAGTCCAAGATAAGGTGCTGGCAGATTCATTGTCTGCTGGGGATGACTTGCTTCCTAGTTCATAGTCTAGTATGTTCTTTCTGTGTTCTCACAAGGCAGAAGGACAAAGGAGATCTCTATGGTCTCCTTTATAGGGCACTAGTTTAATTTATGAGGGCCCCACCTTCATGACCTGATTACTTCAAAGGCCCGGCATCCTAATACCATCACAGTGGGGAGTAGATTTCAACATGTGAATTTGGGTTGGGTGAGGGGGACATAAACATTCAGTCTATAGCACACTTGAATAATTTTAGGATCTCCTTTGAAAGGTTTATTATGTCAGTACTAGTGAGATCTTGATGTTGTAGTACTTGTCCACTAAAGTGTCCATAAAAGAGTATTTTAATAACTTCATCTACCAGCTATTCGCTATCTGAGAATCACCTGCTAGGAAACCAAAGACAAGAAATTGTCTTAAGGTTGTTTTTTATACAATTAGCATATTGCCTTACTTTACTTTGCACATTAATTTCACATGGCTCCACACTTTGTTGGCATAACAAAACATTGTTCTTAAAAAAAAACAAAACAAACCTAAGAGTTGATAAAACATAGTTATTAATAACATGGTTTCTGGTGCCAGATTATGCCTGGGTTCAAAGGTCAGTTCTGTTATATTATATTCTAGCTGTTTGACCTTTGGGTAAGTTTCTTAAGTTCTCTGTGTTTCAGTTTTATCATGTATAAAATGGAGGGAGAAGTAGTGTTTATTTTGTGCAAATGTTGTAGAAATACAAGAAGTAAATACATGGGAAGCATTTAGAGTAGGGCCAATAGAAATATGCTCAGTGAATTTTGGCTGTTTTTGTTATGTTTACTTGGGGTTATTAGAGGGCTGGACTAAAGTTGCCAATGAGGCCATTTTTTTCCTGGCTATTATCTGTGGCAAAATGGAGAACATAATCTGTAGGGTGGCCCATGATTCACAATTTGGGGCTGAATATGGAAAATAAAACTGAGTATTTTGATCTAGGTAAAAGTAGGATTGGAGAGGGAGGAAAAAGTGGGAAGAAGATGAGTATAGTCTCATCTGGGTTAAAGACATTACTTGGAGATGAGTCTTCTAGGTAGATTATTTAGTATTAATTGATATCAAATTACTCCGTGAATATAATTTTAAACTTTCTTATTATTTGGAGGGCTCTGCCCTCTGATGTATGATGCATTGCATATGCCATGGCAAAGAAAGTGACAATTTTTTTTTTTTGAAAGAAAGAATTGGGTTTTGCACACTGCTAAACCATAGGGATTTATATGTTTAATTGAGATACAGTTATATTAAGGAAAAGAGCCATGATGGGCTTTCAGTAATTTGATTCTAATTGTAAAATCTCCTTTCCCCTCCTCTTCTTCTTTTTAAGATTTATTTCTTTATTTTAGAGAGAGAGATTGTAGGGGAAAGGGACAGAGGGAGAGGGAGAGAGGGAGTCCTAAGGGGACTATGAGCTGAGCACGGAGCCCCATGCTAGGGGGCTTAATCTCACAACCCCAAGACCATGACCTGAGCTGAAACCAAGAGTCTAGCCTCAACCAACTGTACCACCCAATCACCCCTATAAAATGTTCTTTTAATAAGGCAGAGAGATGGTTTTAGAGAAGCATTAGCTGAATATGGAATATAAAAAGATTCATGGATATAATAGTTTTTAGAAGTGCTACAAGTTGTTGGAAAAATATTTGTTAAGTAGAATGTCCTTTTTCCACTCCTAAAGCATAATTCAGGTGTTGTTTCCTTTATCTGCTGCTGACTCTCATGGTTCTTTTCTAGTTAGGAAAATTAAAAATGTGTCTGTATCCTTAAAAATTATGTACCTGCCACTGAACTCTACTCCTGAACCAGTATTGAACTGTATGTCAACTAACTAGGATTTAAATTAAAAAAAAAGTAAAGTTTAATAGAAAGGATTTTTAGATTTAAAAAAATTGTTAATGGCATAAGAAAGTGATTACAATATCGTGTTAGTCCCTTTGGTTTGCTATAATAAATCACTATAAACAGATAGTTTATAAATAATGGAAATTTCTCACAAAAAATGTTTTCAAAGAACCAAAAAAATTTATGTACCTGGCTATTTTGATTTTGTATCTTCAGAAAGGTATTTAGCTTCTATGTGGACCCCTGAAGTTCAGCATTTTGTAGGTCACAAGTTATTGTACTTTTCACAAATGTCGCCTATGTTTATGTGACCATAATTCTCTGACAATTCAGTTTTTTTTTTAGCCTAAAACCAAAATTTAAAAAACCCCATAAGATATAAATATAACATGAACAGAGGCCAAGTGAGAGACAGAAATCTGTTTAAAATAGATAAAGGAATTTGGGAGATCTTTTATTTGCATATGTATTAAAAATGACATATTACCTTGATGTCACCAAAGTCTTGAGACTTCAGAAAAAAAGAGATAGCTTGTGATTTCCATTTTCTCTTGAAGTTAGTTGCATAGAGTTGTAGATCACAAAGAGACCTGTAAAGTATCTTATTCAGAAGACAGGGTCTTTGTTATGCTAAAGGTAGAGTTTTCCAAATGTGGCTCTTAGTAGCTTTTTCTCCTGTGTTGTGACTCAGAATCTGGGCAACCTTCTTTGTGTCTAACATTCTGTTATACACATCTTCTTTTCTATTCCAGTCTTCAGGGGAAACAAAGTTTGATATCTTTTTTTAAATTCACAGAGTTACCACTGACCTTCTGTCTTCTAAGAATCTCCAGATTCTATAGTTCGCTGACCCTTTATGAATACTCATGCCTCTCAGGACTTTGGGATTTGGAGGCAGGCAGCTGTGCCAGGCCATCTGATTAGAAGTAAACGCATGCACATGGTATTCAGGTATTCAGTGGAGTTCAGAAATGTTTATTAAAGCTCTGTTGACACAGATTGTGTCATTTACACCCAGATTACAGACCTGAAGGCGAATTTCCTGAAAATACAAACCACATGTAATGATCTAAGGAACTTAAAAAATCCATGTCTTTTTTATTTTTTTAAATTTCTTTTCAGTGTAACAGAATTCATTGTTTATGCACCACACCCAGTGCTCCATGCAATACGTGTCCTCCCTAATACCCACCACCTGGCTCCCCCAACCTCCCACCCCCGGCCCCTTCATGTCTAATGGCATGTGGCAAGAGATATAAGTGTTATATCTTCAGGAATAGAATTTAACTATTGTTAAAGTCAATACAACTAAGATGTGTAAAACTTGTCTGCACAGTATCTAAGGAGTGATATATATATATATATATACATATAGATATACATATATATTTAAGATTTTATTTATTTGACAGACAGAGAGATCACAAGTAGGCAGAGCAGCAGGTAGAGAGAGAGGGGGAAGCAGACTCTCCCCGCTGAGCAGAGAGCCTGATGTGGGGCTGGACCCCAGGACCCTGAGATCATGACCTGAGCCAAAGGCAGAGGTTTAACCCGCTGAGCCACCCAGGCACCCCAGGGTGGTATTTTTGTAGTAATTTTTTTTTTTTTTTTTTTATGTTTTAGTATATAGGCCATGATGGGTTGAGAGTTATCTCCAGTAATAGCTTAGTTTAGATGGAGCAGAGATTTTGTATTACAGCTGATTCTTATGGAAAAGAGAATCCAACCATTCTCACACTTTTTTGTTTGCTTCCTTCGGGCTCTTTTCTTTGTAACAGAATGCACTGAAAGGAAAATTGACCAGGGTTGTTGAACTCTTTCTAATGGAGTAGTATAATGGCCCACTTGCTTTTCCCTTTCCTCTTATTCAGAAATCCCTTCATGCAACATTTGTGAAGTGAAATACACACACACACACACACACCCCTTTTGGTAAATAATTTTTTCAGAATATAAAAGTAAATTAAAAAATTGAAAAAGTTAAAATATTTTAAAAGTTATTTAAAGAAATTTAAAAAATTTAATGGAATATTATATTGTGGGATTAATTAGGATCAGAAGAAACCTGGACTTAAAATCAAGAAACAGGGACGCCTGGATGGCTCAGTCAGTTAAGTCTCCCAATCTTGATTTCAGCTCAGATTATGATCTCAGGCTCCCCTCTCAGCATCCCCTACTTTCTCCTCAGCCCCAGCTCAGTGGGGTGTCTGCTTATCTCCTTCTCCCTTGGCCCCTTCCCCTGCTCTCACCTGCAGAGGTGACTGCACGCGTGCTCTCTCTCAAATAAATAGATAAATAAATCTTAAAAAATAAAAGTAAAAAAAAAAAAATCTTCTTGATACTTGCTAGATTTTGATCTTGTGGAAATCGCTTCAACCTTTTATACTTATGTTTTTCATTGGTAAGAGAGGTGTGTGTGTGTGTGTGTGTGTGTGTGTGTGTATGCATGACAGAGAGAGAGGGAAAGAGAGAGAGAAATCAGTGGGTTCTTAAGGTGATACCTACCCCCAGGGAGCATTTTTATTTTTCACAATAACGGGCTTTACTGGCATTTGCTAGTTGTCAGTCTGGGTTGGAAAACAAGATGCAGCGTATGGGGCCATCTTACACAGTCAAACGGTGGCCTGCCTGAAATGTCAGTAATCAGGACACCACTTTGATGAAGCTATAGATAATTCTCTAGAATCTCTTCCAGTTTGTATCCAAATTACACAGTTGGTAAAAACAATAGTAAATTAAATAAAAAAGCAAGTTGCATGAATTCAGAACCATAAACACAAAGAAACACTCGAATTCTTACAGAAAGCTTGAGGCAAATATAATCTCTATGCTTATTTACCAGGAAGGGAAATTGTTGTTTATTGATGTTTCTGTACCAGCCATTTTCCCAATTGTAGTCACATACATTTTAATGAGGACTGCCCACGTTAGATGTTGCTATTACTATTTTGCCAATAATAAGCCTGAAGCTTAGGGAGGCTGAGCAAGTTGTCTAAGATCAGAAGTGACAGAACCAAATGTTAATTTGACCCCATTTTGGTCTGTCAAACCTGGGGTTCTTTCCCCGCCTTATGCTTCCTTGAAAATAAATGGTGAAGATGATGGTAGAAAAGTAGTGACACCACATTTGTCAGTGAGCAGTCATTACGAATTTGTTTCCCATTCCTTGAGCATACGTATAACCCTCTTTTGCCTCTAAACCTGTGCACAGGCTGCATCCTTGTTTCTGAACTCCTCCTCCTCACCTGGTCAACTCATCTTTGTCCTCAGGTCTCATTTGTACTTTGTGTCCTCTGGGAAGTTTCCCTGACCATATGGAACCTATTTCCGGTGCCCTGAATTATGCTTCAGGTGGCTTCCTACACTTGCTCATTCATAGGCACTCATCCCTCCCTGACATTGCTTGATTGCTTTTGGATGAGGGGGTCCCCATTTCCCTAATCCCTAGCATTACATTTTGTACCTTGCCACCAAATATTTGTTGAACAAAGGGATGAAAAAAAAGTTGATGTAACAATTTATTTTAAGAAACGAAGTGAAATTAATTAATGGTGAACATTTTATATATTTGTTCTTTGATCATTTATTTGTTTTGTGACATTAGGACATAATTCATTTTACATACATATATAATTTTAAAAAAAAATTTATTTATTTGACAAAGATCACAAGTAGGCAGAGAGGCAGGCAGAGAGAAAGGGAAGCAGGCTCCCTGCTGAGCAGAGAGCCAGATACGGGGCTCCATCCCAGGACCCCAAGATCATGACTTGATCCGAAGGCAGAGTCTTAACCCACTGAGCCACCCAGGCGCTCCAATTTTTTTTTTTTTAAGATTTTATCCATTTATTTGACAGACAGAGATCACAAGTAGGCAGAGAGGCAGGCAGAGAGGGAGAGAGGAGGAAGCAGGCTTCCCGCTGAGCAGAGAGCCCAATGTGGGCCTCGATCCCAGGACCCTGAGATCATGACTTGAGCCGAAGGCAGAGGCTTTAACCCACTGAGCCACCCAGGCGCCCTACATATATAATTTTTATATCACATTTATTATTGTAATTCTTTATGTGTATGTTTCTAAAGTCCAACTCTCCTACTTATATTTTCTTTCTCTTATACTCTTACTGTTTGATAGCTTTCATTTTATGTGTCTTTGTTGTGTTTGTTCTTTAGTCATGATGTGTATAAGAATAAAATGCATGATGTTAATATACCCTGTGGGGCAGAATAATAGAAATGTGAGTGCAGACTATGGAGGCAGGCAGCCCGAGTTTGAGAATCTTGGTTCCACCATTTATTAACTGCGTGACTTTTGGCAGGTCACTTGGCCTTTCTTCATATGTAAAAAATAAGGAAATAGGACCATTTATCCTTTATGATTGTTCTAGACTATTAAGTGAGGTAATACATGTAACATTAACCATATAGCTAAAAACACATAAGGGGCTTGAGAAAAAGTGCCATGTAATATAAGTGTGGTTATTATTACTATCTTTTTCTTTAATTAGGACTTTTTAGATTTTTTTTTTTTTTTGAAAATGAACATTATGAGAAAGAGGGGAATGATTAAACTTGGTTATTTCCTTTCAAGGGAAGTTTAAATAGAGAAAATTTTGATCCATAAAATCTAAGGCAATTTAAACCAATCAGTACCACTGCAGAGAAACAAGAAATGGGCTGGTTGTCCTAGGATGAACTTAGGAGTGGAACATCCCAGAAGATGACATAAGCCATTTGGTGCCATTTCCTTACTCAGATACAGCTTTGTTCTTACCTTGTTTGTGTTGTCACTGTCAAATTTAGGCTCATCCATTTCTTATTTAAATGGTAAGATTGAAGGTTGGTAGGTCTAACAGAGCAGGTCCCTGGGGGTAATTTTGGTGATGGATTTTTGTAATATGGCTGTATGCAATTATAATACTCTGTTTGAGGAAGTTCCTGAACATTCTTAATGATAATTTAGCAATTGCCTTATGTACACCTCAGGACTTAACACATCACCAAAGTCATTCTCTCGTCTATCTACTGGACCTAGATTAAGCCTCACAAAAACTAATTTGATGCATACCCAGAATTAAGACTTTAAGGATCCTAACTGTTGTTTTAGTATATGGATCATTGTGAATCTCTAGATTCTAACAACTAATAGATGACAGTTATACTGCTTTGCTCAATACCATTTCTTATCAGCGTTTTCTTGTCGTGCAACTCCATGGAGACCCATTTTAAATCCTGCTAGTAAATCCTTCTTAGTCAAGTGTGTATAAAGATTTCCTGAAGTGTCAGATGCTGAATTAACAGTCATATATATGTTTTTTATAGTCCCTATCAGATTATAGATGGTTTTAGTGGTGAAGAATTCTAGATTAAGTAGCATTTTTTCTTCCTTTTGGAAATCTTGAGGATTTATATTTTAGTTGGTTACTAAACTATAAATAGTTTAAATTGTTCCCCGATAATGTTAAAGCTAAGAAAGCCAAAATTATTCAAGATACCATGTGACAGATTTTGATTACAGGGAACAAGTAGTGACTGTGACAAAAATCAGATCTTAGAAAAAACCCGTGCGGTGGGACTAATGATATTCTCTCCATTTTCAATTGAGAAAGCTTATTTGCTGGACCAAAGAGCATATTATGATATACATGTGTAGAAATAAATCAGAGGAAATGTTCTTTGAAAAAATGAGTCATATTGGAGCAAATAGCGGTTGGGTTTTGCTTTAATGTTTACCAAATAAATATCCTTCTAAGGTGTAATTATTTTTCTGAGTGCCCTTGCTAATTTGGAATTGAGTGAATAAAGTGGGGAAAGATATATCTATGTTCTACATACATCTGTGAATAAATTTTTATGACATCATACAAATGTTAAAGTTTCTCAGATGTAGCAAGTACTGTGGCTGTATCATTTGGGTCATTATAATTTCAGGACTGTATTGGAATATCTCTTTGCTCCTCAGTGGTTAAGAAGAACTACAACTGAATTAAGCTGAAACAAGAAAAAATGACATATATATATCTATAGAGTTTGTCATATTAGCCTTTTTGTTACCATTTATGGTTCTCTCCATTTCTTCTCATGCTTTTGACTTACCATCTGGTGTTATTTTCTTATTGCTGTAATACAGCTTTGTTTTTGGCCACTTCTTTTGTGCTGTAATTGTCAAATACATTTACATTTCTACAAGTTAAAGTCCAACAATACAATATAGTTACATGAAGAAATATGCAGCTAAATTGTCTTTTATAATTGCCTCCAGAACTACATTTACTGGCACTTTTTGTTTTTCTCATGTGGATTCCAAATTGCTGATATCCTTGATGTAGTCTAAAGAATGTTCTTCAGTATTTTTTGTAAGGTGGGTCAACTAGCAACAGACTCAGGTTTTGTTTATCTAGGAATGGTTTTCTCCTTTTCCTATGGCACTCCCATTATTTGGTGTGCTTAGTAGTGTCCTACCATTCTGAGACTTCATTTTGCTTCATTCTTTTTTCTCTGTTTTACAGATTGCTTAATTTCTATTAACCTTTATTCAAGTTTGCTGATTCTTTCTTCTGCTGTCTCAAATCTGCTGTTCAGTACCTCTAAGATTTTCATTTTTGGTTATTACATTTTTCAACTCCATTTTTTTTTTTTTTTTGTCTTTTTGCGTTCTGTTTCTTTGTTGATATTCTCTATTTGGTAAGACATTGTCGTTGTATTTTTTACAAATTTCTTAAGCATGGTTTCCTTTAGATCTTTGTATATATTTATAATAGTGGCTTTGAAATCTTTGTCTGCTAACTCCAGCATCTGGGGTCCCCTCAAATATAATTTCCATTGTCCTTGTGTATGGGTTCTTGTTTCTTTAAATGTCTGTATATCTCACATGTACACTAAGTCAATTTTGATACTGATCCCTTGCACCTTCAGGATCCTTATTGTGTTTGTTTCCATATTGTTTAGTGTCTTGGCTGGACTAGTTTGATGAGATCAGTTCCCCTGAAATGTGCAGCCTTTGATGTCTCCTCAGTACAGAACCTTTGCAATGCACATAGTTTTCCTGACTACTACAGATGATTATGTATATAGCTAGACTCTCTGACTGTCCCTTTTCTCCTTTAAGCTTCTGATCTTCCTCTATTCACATCACACCCAACTATAGCCTCCACTAATTACTAGATAATTGCTTTTTTCATTTTTGACAACATCTTAGGGCATTAATTGTTCTATATTCTGATACAATTCTATATTCTGATAACTTATAGTTAAGTCTATTGGTAGAGGTTGTTACTAGTCTTTGAGACTTGTTGTGACCTTCTCCTGGGAAAAACCTCTATCCTACAAAGCAGGACCTGGTTGAGGGAAAAAGAACTTACTTTTCACTTCCTGTCCTTTCCAGATCCTTCCCATGGAGATGGGCTTTTATTTGTGTATTGGTGGAAAGAAGCAGGAACTGGTGTCACTACCTGGCTGTGGCTACTATCCCATATAGATCTTCTCTTATTCAGTGCTAGAGAGGAAGGAAAACTGGTGATACTCATCAGCTGCCACATGGTTTCTGTACTGGGAAGCTGGAGGAAATGGGAGCTTCCATATGGCTGAAAAGCCCACTTGGGCAGCTCAGAGCTATGCAGGAAAGGGGGCATGAACTCTCCTGCCTGGTGTCATCTTCAAGAGTGGGAGATGACACGGCAGAACAGCTGATACCCAGCTGACACCAACAACTCTACGTAGGCCCTCTGCAGCATAGAGCTGTGGAAAATGGGATTAGCTCATTCACACTGGCTGCTGATAGTGCCAGAATGCTCTTCCATCTCAAGGAGCTGGGGGATGGGAACTGCTCCTTGGCTACTAAACTCACCGGGGCTGCTGAAATAGTTCTCAAGGCAACAGAGTTGTTGGTGGATAGGTACAGTTGCTAGCTCAGATGCCACGGCATCCCATTGTTCTTATTAAGTTTCCATCAATTTTGTTGAATAAATACTTGCCAATTTGTTGTGAGCTGGGTACAGTCCCTAGCTCAGTTGCTACTGTATCCAGCTGCTTTTATTAAGTTTCCATTAATCTTGTAGAATAAATGCTTGCCAATTTGTTGTAAGCCCTTTCATCAATCTCCAGAGACTCTGAATAATTGTTTTTGTTAATTTTGACCTGCTTATCTTTCCAGGAGAGAGGTTTCACTGAGTTACTCACAACATCATTCCAGAATTGCCTCCCACAATTAAATTATATAACCAAGTAGCAGAGTTACAACAAGGAAAAGACCAAATACTTATACAACAAGATGTTATATTTTCAATAATTTAGAAGAACCTGCCCTGTTTTTTAAAAAGAATTTCTTATATATTGAATAATTTTCCAATAAATTAGCCCATTTCACCTCTACTGAGGTGCAGAGAGTTAGGTTGGGCAGTCGTTATCTTTCCTGTCTTACAAATGGCAGAAGTGAAGTACTGGGAATATGTGACTTGCCCAAAGATACATAGCTAATAATTAGCCTAAAGGAAACTCTAACAGAATCTTATTATTTGGAACCAATTTTTTAATGTGCTTAGATTATACTTCTCATATGAGATCATGGCTGATTATATTTGATTTTGTTTCAAGAAACACACACTCTCCACTGGCCAATCTACTTGCACTTTAAATCTTGACTATGAACTCTATTTTTAATGTCCTCATTCACTTGGATACTTTATCTTTTCCATTTTGAGAAAGATATCCAGAAAAAAAAAATCTCTTCATACTATTTTCTTTCTTACTTTGGGAAGTGGTGGCTGGCCTGTCTTGTCCTGTGAATATTGCCTTGTTAACTAGGAGCTGAGTGTTCAAGGTGCTCTTGAATCTGCACCTGCAGCAGCAATGTTTTCAGTACATGCTGCAGCATCAGCCTTTACTACAGAGTGTGCTGGACCTAAGAGTATTTTCAGTAGGCTACTGTGATTAACATCAATTAAAAGAAGAAAAAAAGCTATTTCCCATCACTGTAACAATTATTTCCACTTTTGTATATTATTGTCTTATTCTCATTCATGTGCAAATTATTTTTACATTATCCAAACCTTAATTTTTGACATTTGAGAAGTGACATCACCAAGGTGGTGGCATAGGTTGTTTCCAGCTTCAGTCCCCCTCATTAGAAGCACAATTAACAGCTATTCAAGAGTAAGACACCACTGAGAGGATCCTAGAACATGGGTGTGAGGCTGAAGCACCGCTGCACCACAGCGACCGAGACAAGTCTGTATTAGAAGGGCGAGAGAAGTGGCTACATGCCGATTTCATTGTCCCTCCCCCAGCATCATGCTGAGAGGTCCTCCTGAGCCTTCAGTTCCTCAGTGGGAAAATAGAACCCAGGGGGGACAACCGACAATCTCTCCCACCAGAATTGTGAGTTGTGTGTGGGAGCCCCTGCTCTGATCTTGCATCACAGGGATTGCAGGGCAATCCTGTGGGTTTCAACCATTGGGAAAGCATTTGACAAAATTCAACAACTACTCATGATTAAAAACTCAACCAATTAGGCATAGAAGGAACATATCTCAACATAGTAAAGGGCATATACAACAAGCCCAGAGCTAACATCATAATGGTGAAAGGTCGAAGGCTTCTCCTCTAAGGTCAGGAACAAGGTAGGGGTGCTCACTCTCATCACTCCTATTTCACATAGTACTACAAGTCCTAGCTAGAGCAATCAAGCAAGAAAAAGAAAAAAAAAAGGTATCAGAATTGAAAAGGAAGAAATAAAATTGTCTCTGTTTGCAGATGAAAATATTTTACATGTGGAAAATCCTAAAGACTCTACCAAAAAACTATGAGATTTCATCCATGAATTCACTAAAGTTGCAGGATACAAAATTAACTTAAAGTATCTGTAGTGGTTGTATATACTAACCATGAATTTTCTGAAAAGGAAATTAATTCCATTTATAATAGCATCAAAAAGCATATACTAACCACGAATTTTCTGAAAAAAGAAATAAATTAATTCCATTTATAGTATCATCAAAAAGTACTTAAGAATGAATTTAACTAAGGAGGTGAAAGATCTCTACTCTGAGAACTTTAAGACATTGATGAAAGAAATTGAAGAAGACACAAATAAATGGAAAGACATCCTATGTTCATGGAGTAGATGAATTGATGTTCTTGAAGAGTTAATACTACCAAAAGTGATCTATACATTCAATGCAATGCCTGTCAGGTTTCCAATGGCATTTTCACAGAAGCAGAAAAAACACTGCTAAAATTTACCTGGAACTACAAAAGATCCCGAATAGCCAAAGAAATGCCAAGAAAGAACAAAGGAGGAGGCATCACATTTACTGATTTCAAGCTATGTTATAAAGCTATAGTCATCAAAATAGTATGGTCCTTGCATAAAATCAGACAAATAGACCAATGGAACAGAATCAAGAGTCCAGAAATAAACCCAAGCATACATGGATATATGGTCAACTAATATTTGCTAAGGGAGCCAAGAATACTCAATGGAAAAGACAGTCTCTTCAATAGTGGTGCTGGAATAATTGCATATTCACATGTAGATGAATGAAACTGCACCCATATCTTATACCACTCACAAAAATTAACTCGAAATGGATTAAATACTTAACTATAAGATCCAAAAGTATGAAACTCTTAGAAGAAAGCATAGGAATATAGCTCCTTGACATCTTGGTAATGATTTTTTTGATATCATACCCAAAGCACAAACAATAAAATAAAAAATAAGTAAGTGGGACTATATCAAACTAAAAAAGTTTTGCGCAGCTAAAGAGATCATCGACAAATTGAAGAGACAGCCTAGAGAATGGGAAAAAATATTTGCAAACTATACATCTGAAAGGGGGTTAATATTCAATATTCAAAATACATAAAGAACTCATATAACCTAGTAGCAAAAACTCCCTGAATAATCCATCTAATAAAAAAATGGGCAAAAGACCTACATAGCCATTTTTCTAAAGAAGATATACAAATGGCCAACAGGAACATGAAACAATGCTTCACATTTCTAGTTATTAGCAAAATGAAAGTCAAAACCCTGATGAGATATTACCTTATATCTGTTAGAATGACCATCATCAAAAAGATAAGAGATAAGAAATGTGATATGGGTGTGGGGAAAAGGGAACACTCATGCAGTTTTTTTGGGAATGTAAATTGGTACAGGTACCATGAAAAATACTATGAAGTTTCCTCAAAAGTTAAAAATAGCATTACCTTATGATCCAGCATTTCCAATTCTGGGAATATATCCAAAGAGACAAAAACCCTAGTTTGAAAACATATCCGTACCCCCTTGTTCATAGCAGCATTATTTATAATTGCCAAGACATGGAAATAACCTGAGTGTCTAGTAAAGGATGAATGGGTAAAGAAGTTGTGATACACCATACATGAATGTTATTCAGTCATAAAAAATGAGGAAATGCTACCATTTGTGACAACACAGAGCAACCTTAGGCATTGTGCTAAGTGAATCAGAGAGAGAAAGGCAAATCTTATATAATCTCACATACATGTGGAATCTAAAAAAAGAAAACAAAAAAACCCTCAAACTCATAGAAAAAGAGATCAGACTTGTGGTTACCAGGGTGGGAGGAGGAGGAAATTGGAGCAAGATTGTCAAGAAGTACAAACTTCCAGTTATAAGTATTATATAATATACAACAGAACATTACTGTATGATATATAAGAAAGTTGTTAAGGGGTAAATTCTGAGTTCTCATCACAAGGAGAACATTTTTTTTTCTTTTTTTCTTTTTATATCTATATGAGAAGATGAATGTTAGCTGAACATATTATAGTAATCTTTTCACAATAGATAGAAAACCATCATGCCGTATATTTTAAACTTATATAGTGATGTATGTCAATTATTTCTCAAGAAAACTGGAAAAATATTAATTTCAAAAAACTGTGTCATAACCTTTCTTTTAGATCCAGAGGGTTTCAGGCTAAGGTTAGTGATGTAAAAAACCCATTGCTCAGGATGCCTGGTTGGCTCAGTTGGTTAAGAATCTGCCTTTGGTTCAGTTCATGATCCCGGGGTCTTGGGACCAAATCCCTCATTGGGTTCCTTGCTCAGCAGGGAGCCTGCGTCTCCCTCAGCCTGCCACTCCCCCTGCTTGTTTTCTCTCGTGCTCTCTCACTCTCTCTCTGGCAAAGAAATAAATAAAAATCTTTTAGAAAATCCCCATTGTTCACCTTCTTAAAGAAGGAAACAATTTCCTTTACAAAATGTAGATAACATTTTAAGAAATTTCTTAGTTGGTGAAATTTGGGGGCTGGTAGGAAAAGATCATTAATTCAATTATTTCTTTTTTTTATTGAAAAGGAAACAGAGTCTCAGAGAGGTTATATGACTTGCATCAAGTGTGATGCATAAACAATGAATTCTGTTATGCTGAAAAGAAATAAAAAAGAAAAGAGACAAGGGGCTAGTTGTGGCATTAGATCTCAATTTTTCTGACTCCTAGGTACCTCCTTACATTTTTAAACAACACACTGTGTGCTAACAAGCATCATCAAGAAATAGCCAAACAAGTCTTTAATTGAATCTTATCTCCCCAACCCTCAGTTGGTGTGGAGCTCAAATAATGACTTTCGGGTTCTAAACACGTGCTCTTTGAGAGCCAAACTTTGCACACTGTGAGGATATGAAGATGCCTTCTCTTTTCTGGAAATTTTAGCTTGTCTGGGATATAAACAAAAGGGCTGCCAGGTCGCCCAAAGCACATGCTGAAGCATGCCGAGGCTGGCTTCTGATTGGCCCCAGCCTTCTGGGTCTCTGTGGGCCTCATTAATTTGATGTGCTTTGCTTCTATGACAATAGAACACTTGCCTAGTCAATTACTTGCACCTGCATTTCTCAGCTTGTCATACTTCCCTTTTCCTTTAGGGTCTGGAAATAAGTGGGAAAGAAAGCCTTGTTGAAAGGAGATACCTCCAAATTTGTTTTCCTCTTGCACCCAGTAAAATGATATAGATTTCCCTCAAATCTCAAATAAGTATAGGTGAATTTGTTTATTTAAAATTTAAAGATTGCTCTTATTGCAATATATGGGAACATCCAAATTTTAAGAAGAGGCATGCTCTTTGATACAATTTTCATTTATTTCTTTCCATGTTTTTATTGGATGTTTTGTTTCCGCATGCCAAGGTAAGCAATGTAGCTTTTTTATTATTATTAACATATAATGTATTATTTGCCCCAGGGGTATAGGTCAATGAATCATCAGGCTTACACATTTCACAGCACTCACCATAGCACATACCCTCCCCAATGTCCATAACCCAGCCACCCTATCCCGACCCCCCACCTCCCAGGATCCTTCAGTTTGTCTCATGAGATTAAGAGTCTCTTATGGTTTGTCTCCCTCTGGATTCCATCTTGTTTCATTTTTTCCTTCCCCATTCCCCACAACCCCCACCCTGCCTCACAAATTCCTCATATCAGAGAGATCATACGATAATTATCTTTCTCTGATTGACTTATTTCACTTAGCAATGTAGTTTTATTATGCTTAAAAGCATTATACCAATAAATATCACCAATTCCAATATTTTAAAATAGCGATTGTTTGAAATTGTTTTATTCCTGATAGACTTTAATATTCATATATTTCTTCTTTCTTTCTTTCTTTCTTTTGCTTTCTTTCTCTCTCTCTCCTTTCCCTTCTCTTCCCTTCCCTTTCCCCTCCCTCCCTCCCTCCTTTCCTTCCTTCCTTCCTTCCTTCCTTCCTTCCATCCATCCATCCATCCTTCCTTCCTTCCTTCCTTCCTTCCAGAATGCAAATTGTTACCACTTCATTTTCCATGTGGGAAAAAAGTTATAGTGAAAGGAAGGGACTAGTGAAAACTGGACTTCCTATTCTAATACTGTGTTACTAGAAAGTCAGAATCTCAATATTCAATGTTTCATAAAGGGCTTGAGGATCCCTTGTATTAAAATGGAATTTGGCTCTATTTAGTAAAAGATAATTTCACTGTGAAAAAGTAAAGAAGCTGCTGTTAACCGAGTTTTTCTGCTCACATGCTATTTAAAACTTAGTTTCTTTTTTATCTATTATTTCCTTCCTTCCTGATATATATATATATTTTTTTTCCCTGATATTTCAAAAGTTCATTTTCTCTGTGTTCTTCATTATGTTCTCCCTAATCACTTTGAATAGGTATAGTAGCTATTTATTGAGCTCCCAGCAACACTTTAAAAATTTAAGATTATTTCTCCCCATTTTATAGATGAGAAACTGATCTTGAACTGATTTAGTACTATGTGCCTTATAAGGAGTAAGTGATTGCGGTGAGACTGGGACCCAAGACTGACAAAGGTGCTCAACTGTCCATGGTGCTCAACTATCAATTCTAGGTGTTTAATCATCTCTCTCCATTATGTTTTTTTATCCTAACTTCTGAGCATGTGTCAGTACCTCCTTCCTTGAGCCAACAGCAATTTTTTCTATAGATCCTACTCCTCAAGTTCATCTTTTGTCTTCCTTCCAGTGTTCAACATCTTCTGTAAAATTAGTCTCTGTGCACAGACTCTACTTCTTCACCTCTGTATTCACTCCTCAGTTCAGTATCACTTGGCTTTTGCCTCACCATTGTGGAAGCCTCCTTTGATGAGAATTAAAAGTCATCTAATCCTAAGCCATATAACTTTAAAATGTTTTTGCATAGATCATAAGTGTACAGTTTGATAAAGTTACACAATTATATGGTACTTAAGATAAAAAGTATTTGCTGCACTCTAGAAGGTTGCTTCACATTTCCTGATAGGCTTAATCTTACCTTTCTCAGAGATAACCCTTCTGATTTTCTTTCACTACAGATTAAGTTTAGTTTAATCTTAAATTTCTTATAAATAGAATCATACAGTGGTGCCCATTTGTATCTGGTTTTGTTTACTCAATATTATGTCTACTAGGTTCTACAATGTGTTACATCTAGAAGTAGTACATTCTTTTAAGTTGCTAAGTAATGTTCAAGGTATAAATAAGTCACAAATTACTTATTCATTCTACTCTTTTTTTAAAAAGATTTTATTTATTTGACAGATAGAGATCACAAGCGGGCAGAGAGGCAGGCAGAAAGAGAGAGAGAGAGAGGAGGAAGCAGGCTCCCTGCTGAGCAGAGATGCAGGGCTCCATCCCAGAGCCCTGGGATCATGACCGAAGCCAAAGGCAGAGGCTTTAACCCACTGAGCCACCCAGGCGCCCCTATTCATTCTACTCTTGGTGGGCATATGGGTTATTTCCTTTCCTTACTGCTATGGGTAAAGCTGCTATGAGCAGTCTTATACATAACTTTTGGTGAATATAAAGCAATCATCTCCCTTGGATATATAAAAAGGAGTAGAATTGTTGTCTCATAGACTAGGCATGTGTTAAGTTTGGGTAGATACTGCCAAATAGTTTTCAAATGTGATATTACTAACCTACACCACTACCAGCAACACATAAGGGTTTTAGCTGCTCTGTATCTTTACCATCTGTGGTTATTGTCAGTCTTCTTTTAGGTGGTATTGTTTTCTTTTTTTAATTCTATTTTCCAGATATTCCTTGTTAGTATATAGAAATATAATTGATTTAAAACTTTTTATTGAGGGACGCCTGGGTGGCTCAGTTGGCTGGGCGGCTGCCTTTGGCTCAGGTCATGATCCCAGTGTCCTGGGATCGAGTCCCACATCAGGCTCCTTGCTCGGCGGGGAGCCTGCTTCTCCCTCTGCTTCTGCCTAGCACTCTGTCTGCCTGTGCTCACGCTCTCTCTCTCTAACAAATAAATAAAATCTTTTAAAAAATTTTTTATTGAAATATAATTCATACACCATACAATTTATCCATTTTAAGTATACAATTCAGTGGTTTTTGGTGTATTCACAGAGTTGTGCAACCATCACCATAATCAATGTTAGAACGTTTTCATCACCTCAAAAGGAAGTCTACACCTGGTAGCCATCAGGCCTCAGACCCCCGTTTTCCCATTCCACCTTCCCCAACCCTGGGAAACCACTAATCTACTTTCCATCTCTATAGATTTACCTATTCTGACTATTTAACATAAATGAAATCATACTATGTGATCCTTTGTAATTTCCTTCTTTCACTTAGCATAATATTTTTAAGATTCATACATGTTATAGCATGTATGAGTATTTTATCCTTTTTGCAAATAATATTCTATTTTATTGATATACCACATTTTATTTATTCATTTAGTTACTTGACAGACATTAGATTGTTACTCACTTTTTATAGTTTCATTCGCTTGAGTTTGAGTCCTTAGTTCTCTGATGGGTTTTTAATAAGCCTTGATTTGGTAGCTTAAGTTGTTCAGGTGAGGATGATAGTATTTTGTGATTTTCTTCATCCAAACCAGGAATGAAACCCTCCTAAGGATTTTGAGATACTTTCATTTTTTTCCCCATCATAACAGTCCTTTGAAATGTGAGGTGTTTCTCTGTGTATTCCATAGTTGAGTAAATGTGCATTGCTTTAAGTTCAATGATTTGTCCAGGTTCAGAGAGTCAATGACTATACTTTTAACTTAAAAATGGGTTTTTTTTCCAGTGCTTTTTCCCACTTATGATATCTTTTGGAGCCAAGAGAGATGTAAGAATAATTTATACTTCAGAACTGAGTTGACAGAACCATTGGTGGTTGGGTTCTCAGGTATGGTATAACCAGCAAAGTGGGATTTAAGGTGGTCTATCTCAAAGTGAATTGAGAATCATTCCAGGAATTTTTCTTTTTAGAATACCGATTTGATCCTAATTTTGCTGCCTTTCTCAGCAGCTGGATAAGTAGACTTCAGAGCATATTCCATTCAGGTAAAGAGCAGCTGTTCTTATGTACTCTCACTCCAGAGCCTGCTCTCTGATGTGCCTCATTAGCCTGTTAGCAGCTGGCTTAGCAGAAATTTTGAAGAACCTGCACTTCTCATCCCAGGTTCCCAAGACCCATAGTGAAAGAGAGTGCTCAGATACTGATACCTGAAGCACAAATTAACTCTAGTTTTGAGGAAGAATTTCTCAGCTCTAAAATGTCAGTATAAGTGTCATGATATTCCCGAAGAGAGTACACCTGAAATCCTCCAAATGTATATTTTGAGACGTCTAAGGTAATAATCCTTTGTTTGCTAAAGAACATAATTAACAGAAATATGTGTCCTGTGCTATCTTTGAATTTTTAAAGTGGAGTCTAATTTTCCACTTTGAGATTAATTTAAAAGAAAGAAGCTGATTTTAGAGTTAAAAGCATCATGTCACCTACAGTCATTTTTCCGTGTTTTCTCCACTTCCTCTCATCTCCTTGCATATTTCCTTCTTTGTGGCTGCATCTGTGCTGCAAGCTTTGGTTTTCAGCATCTCTACATGACTTTGTCTCACTTGACTCTTAGACAAGCCCATGTCCTATATGCTAGGAGGAAACATGCCCATGGGCTAGTTGTATCTTCTCCACTTTCTTTTCTCCCTCTCCCCTACCTTTCCCTCAGGCCTCATGTAATTCTAGCTTACATGATAGAGAAGGAAGGCAAGAACTTGTTTCTTATAATAATATGGGAGTGAAAAATGTTTTTGAACTTAGAATGACATTTCTAAAGTGCACATAGTGCAGATTTGATCTGACATTGCCCTGCTGGAAAGTACCTCAAAGGTTCTTCACTGACCTAAGGAATCAAACTCTCCTTTCTTGATACACATCATTCCTTGGGGTTTGGTGGAGCTTATTCCTGATGTCATGCACTGGACTTCATCCCTGCTGTGCTCTTTACCCGTCATGGTTTTGTCAAGCAGACTTGGGATACCACAATTATGTATTTGATCCCTTATCCATTTTAATTTCTCTCCAGCATTGACTATGATGGATCATCTTTTCCTTTTGGAAACATTCTGCTTCTCTTAAATCTCTTGTCATTTGTCTCAGTTTCGGTTTTAGACCTGTTAATTTTGAAATGCATGTGAGACAGTCAAGTGGAGATCATACGTATGCATTTGGATCTATGATTCAGGCCTCTCTTTCTCAGGTACCTCCTTCAACTGAGCTTGAAATATTGGAGCTCTTAAGCTGTGGGTCCTAGATCTTCTCTCCTCCCTCCTCACTCTTCTTTTGCATTCTGTTCCTCCCTTTTATTCAGCAGTGAATTCTACCACTTAGAACAATTTCCACACTTTCCTCTTGAGCCAGTCCTTCTGACACACTGTTTGGAAACACATGTATCTCTTGACCAAAATGTGAGCTTCACAGGAATGGGAACTTATCTCGTTTGTTCACCGTTCACTGTTCTATCTGTATTACCTAGAAAGAGAGATCAGTACTCCACAGATACTAAAAAATATCCAACTAAATAAATGTCAGAATTTTCCAATCTCTGGTGTTTTCTGTGTAGAAGGTCTTTTGAGGCTCCTTTAACTGAAGACCAGCAATTTTCCTTCCCCTGGATGTGTGGCTGGGTGTGTGGATGATGCAGTGAGAAAAGAAAAGATATGTATAAACCAAGCACTGGGATGACTGGCAAAGGGAGAGCCATTTTCTGGAAGACTGCAAGGACGAGGTTCTTACTATATCATTTAATTTAATTAGCTTATTCAATTGTTGTATGGATATAACAGTTTTATCTGTCCATTCTTCATCAGTGGATGTTTGGGATATTTCTACTTTTTGTGATTAACAACTTTGTTCCTATTCAAATTATTGAAAAGTCTAATTAATAAATTTGATAATGTCCTAATGTCCTAGAAATGTTTTCTGAATAACTGAATAGAATTAAAGTTAGGATTATGATTTTTTTCACTTTCCCCCCTTTATTATCTTTAAAAATCTATAACATTTGCAAAAATAGTGTCCTATATTACATATGTTAGTCACAAATCATAATTACATAAGAGACATTTGTGAGTCACTTAATCCAAGAACTAGTTTAATAAACTTTTAGCTACCTATTAATTCCCTTCCTTCTACTATTACTGCCTTTCTGCCACCTGTATCATTCTGTGCCTCAAAGGCAACAACTCTTCCTAAATTTTTATTATTCATTGCTTTTGAAAATATATTTTTATTATAAATATGCATATGTGTAAATTTATCAATTAACTTTACTTATTATTCAGCTTCATAAAAATGTATCCTACTCTATATAATTCATTGAGAAGTCTTTATTTATTTATTTATTTATTTATGCTAAACATTATGTTTTCAAGTTGTTCTTATGTTGTTGCAGTTAGTTGCAATTCATAGATTTTTCACTGTTGTATGAATATGCCAACAAATTTTGTCTGTTCTCTGTCAATGGACATTTGTGATATTTCTTCTTTTATGTCATTAAGAACTTTGCTCTTCTACAATTCTTTAACAAAGCAACACCTATTTTTTAATAGATAGTTTTTATTCATTTTCTAAAACACATATTTAATGTCATTATATTACTTTTCTTTAATAAGATTTTGCCAATGAAAGCTTTCCCAGTGTCTGTACTTGTTAGGCATGCAAGGAATTCATATTTTGAGTTACTTCCTCAATTGGAATTCATATTTTGAGTTACTTCCTCAATTGAGTTACTTCCTTAATTTTTTTTCTCTTATCCCTGGGCCTTTGCATATGCTGTTTTCTCTATCTTGAAGAATTTTTGACTTTCTAGTCACATTCATATTTTGAGTTACTTCCTCATAAGCATTATTTTCTCTTATCCCTGGGCCTTTGCATATGCTGTTTTCTCTATCTTGAAGAATTTTTGACTTTCTACCCCTGCCTCCTATTTGCCTGAGTACCTCCTATTCATCCTCAGATTTTGTCTTAGTTGTTACTTTTTCCAGGAAGCCTTCCTGATCACCTCAGGTTGTAGGTGCCTCCAATCCCTTTCATACACTCACCCACCACTCCATATTTCCTTTTCAAAACACCATTATAATCCTATGTTCTATACGTTCTGGTTAATTTCTTTGCCTTCACCACTAACATGGATACTTGAAATGGTAGACATTTACCTCATTTTGTGATATATGCCTAGAAGCCAGCCCATAGCCTAACATGAGACAGATATTCAATAAAAATTTGTTAAATAAATAAATGAAAAAATTGCAAATCTCTCACCTTCTGTTCACCAAAATTATCAATAAAAGTACTTTAGTTATGTCAAAGGACAACTATTTGTTGGTAAATGGAATATTTAATAATGTTTTCCCTTTGGACCAGGTGTTATCAATTTCAATGCTGTCAGCTGTCAAAGATAGAGAGCAGCAAAGAACTAAACAATTGGGGCTGCCATTTACTCCTGGTGTCCTTTGGTCCATGGAGATACATTTCATAAAGACAGCTATTGATTTCTACTATTAGACTGTCAGGAAAGCCAGCAATAATTGCTTTAGGAATTTTGTACATGAATATTTCTTCTTAATTTCCCAGGAGCACGACCAGCTGCTCCCCCTCTCTCAACAAAAAATTAAAGAGCTGGTAGAAATTTACATACTCATACATTTTTTTAAAGAGAAGTATTATTTACTTGAGTTTGAGTTAATGAAGAACAAGAAGCAAAATGCAAAAGTAAAGTTTCAAAAGCTTTTTGATTTTTTTTTAAAAACTTGATACATCTATTTATTGTAATAGAATTGCCATTGTAGTGATAATTATCACTTCTGTTTAATGGTTGGAATAATGAAGTTCTAGTCTTATAACAAGTTTGATGATTATAATTTGATATTGTATGTCTTCACTATACTGTGCATTAGATCCCTAGGACTTATTTACTACTGGTTGTAAGTTTGTACACTTAAAAAACATCTGTTTTATCCCCTAAGCTCTTTCCTTGCTATCATTTTACTCTCTGTCTTAGCAAGTTTGAGTTTTTTAGATTACATAAACAAGTGATATCATATATTACTTACCTTTCTCTGTCTGATTTTTCTCACTCAGCATAATGTGCTCCATCCATGTTGTCACAAATGGCATTGTGTTTATTTTTTTCTCATGGGTAAATTAGCATGTATATATCGTCTTTTCTTTATCCATTCATTTGTCAGCGGATGCCTAGGGTGTTTCCATATCTTGCCTATTGTGACTAATGCTACAGTAAACATGGGAGTGCAAATATTTCTTTGATATACTATTTTCCTTTTCTTTGGGTCTTTATCCAGAGGTGGAATTGCTGGATCACATGGTAGATTTATTTTAAATTTTCTTTTAAAGATTTTATTTATTTATTTGACAGAGAGAGACACAGCGAGAGAGGGAACACAAGCAGGGGGAATGGGAGAGGGAGAGCAGGGAGTCTGATGTGGTGCTCAATCCCAGGACCCTGGGATCATGACCTGAGCCCAAGGCAGATGCTTAACTGACTGAGCCATCCAGGTGTCCCTTGTTTTTAATTTTTTAAAAAGATTTTATTATTTATTTGAGAGAGAGTGAGAGAATCGTAGAGGGAGAGGGGGAGGGAGAGGGAGAAGCAGACTCCCCACTGAGTGGAGAGCCTGATGCGGGGCTCAATCCCAGGACCCAGAGATCAGGACCTGAGCTGAAGGCAGACACTTAACAAACTGAGCCACCCAGGTGCCCCTATTTTTAATTTTTTAAAGAAACTCCTTATTGTTTTCCATAGTTGGTAAACCAATTTACATTCCAACCAATAGTGTGCAAGTTCCATTTTCTCCACATCCTCACCAACAATTTTCTCTTGTCTTCTTGATACCCATTTTAACAGGTGTTAGGTGGTATGTCACTGTAGTTCTGATTTATAGTTTCCTGATGATTAGTGATGTTGAGGATGTTTTTGTGTACCTGTTACTATGGAAATAAGTAAAGCAAAGACCAACATACAATTTTTTGCTTTATGGGAACATTACTATTCCTATTTTTGAAATATGTAATCTCTTTTCAGGGTTTAATAAATATGCAAGATTGCTTGTCATTCTCCATTAGCAACTGTGGGAAAGATCCTTATCACTTCCCCAAATCCTTCCCTATCTTTCATCTTTTGTCCCCCCCCAACCCTTGACAATTTCTCATAAATATCTGGTTGTTGAGCAAGAACTATTAGGGTTGTAATGGAACAGACATTTGGAAAAATTACACAACCAAGAATCCATTTAGCCTGAGAGAATATATCGGGGAATGTGGTATACATATTTTTGTTATTGGACCCTATAAGAAGAGGGTTTCATTTTTCTTACTTTACTATTCCAGAGGTATGTATTAGGTACATTCAAGAACTGATTCACAGGGCCAAGACTTGAGAAATATGTGGATAAAAGGTAGGATCTTTTTTATTTGTTGGGGTTTACTTCCCAATTAAGAAGAAATGAATTACCATTTTATTTCCTGTCACAAAAATAAATCAGATGTCATCCATTTTGTTGACATGTAGTATTAATATGCTGGAACTGGTTCCTATCAGCCTTTGCTGGAGACCCCATTGTTCCCCTTAGCACTTCTTTTAGATTGTCAGACTATCAGGTCTCTTTTTCATTTATCAAAGGCCTCACTTGTCTTTCTCTGTATTGTTCTTCTTGCCTGATTTAAACAAGTTCAAATTTCATTTTCACTTCCCAGATTTACTTGGGTTTGTCTATAATTGTCTTAGCTCTTCATGATCTCTTCTCCTCTCCCTGGGAATTGCTGCAATAGAGAACCTTGTACATGGGTTTATAAGACTGAAATGTGCATCCCAATACCACCACAGCTATATGACTGTGTAGACAAATCACACAACTTCTCTGAACTTACTTGCCTGTGGAATCGGAATGAGAACACACCCTCTACTTACTCACAGACTTGACAATGTGAATTTATAAATATATTGTTCAAAACATGTTGTTATCTTTGTACTTACTAATATAATTCAGTTTTTGCCATCTGTTCTTTTTCATTAGAAAATTATCTTCTGATGTGTCATATATGACTTACGCATTTTCACTGATCCCATAAAAACAATTAAAAATTTTTGGATAGAAGACACTGGAGAGAGGGGCACCTGGGTGGCTCGGCTTGTTAGGTGTCTGCCTTTGGCTCCGGTCATGATCTCAGGGTCCTGGGATTGAGTCCCATCTTGGGCTCCCTGCTCAACAGGGAGTCTGCTTCTCCCTCTCCCTCTGCTCCTCCTACCCACTTTTGCTCTTTCTCAAAATAAATCTTTTTTTTTCTTTTTTTAAAGACACTGAGAGGGATATCAACCCCTTGTTACTCATTTGGAATTAAGGTGCACTTGGCTCTCTTTCCAGCAGATTTCACATATTTCTTTAAACTTCGGTCTCTAAACCAATTTTCCTTTAAATTCTTTCAAAATTAGTGTCTTTAAAATAGTTGTTTGGGATGTTTCCCAAGGGATATGTTATTCTAGGTTTCAATTAGACTACCGCAAAAAACATTCTTCTACATTATGTAGTTGCACTGTAAGATTACTGAAACAAACAAGCTAATATTTGTGTCAGAGATATTTGAGCTATGAAGTTTAAAGGCAGTTTTAGCCTAAACATCTGAGCTAGGAGTATCTCTGATTGGTGTGATTTCTGAAGTGTGATGGACTCATAGGTAATTCACTTTTAACTTCTCATGCTAGCCAGTGAGTTTTTTTTTTTTTTTTTTTCAGATTTTAGCTCCTGAGCTCAGAGAACAAGGACGTGGATTTTTTTTTTTTCCATCCTGTATGGATACTGAGAACTGAGGATCTTTTATTGAATAGTCAGTGAGGCTAGGGACTAGCCACTGATGGGATTTCATAGTTTATTCTTTGTTTTCTAATATGTAGAATTATGTGAGTATATACATTTCATATATGCTGTAGATTGAATGTATGTGGCTCTCTCAAATTCATGTGCTAAAACTGTAATTCCCAATGTGATGGTATTTGGTGGTGGGGGCTTTGGAAAGTAATTAGAAATATATTGGGTCATGAAGGTGCAGACTTATGATAGGATTTGTGCCCTTATAAAAAGAGGAAGAGACATGAGCCCTCTCTGCCATGCATGTGAGGATATAGCCATTTGTAAACTAGGAGGAGGGTTTTCATCAGATACCAGCACTGCTGGCACCTTGATCTTGGACTTCTCAGCCTTCTATGAGAAATAATTGTCTGTTGTTTAAGCCACCCAGTCTATGGGATGTTGCTATAGCAGCCTGAGCTAAGATAATATACATGTCATATTGCACACACTTTGCAATCTAAATATACCATATATTAAGTATAGGTTGAATAAATAAGTGCACTTTCATAATAGACCTACTTCACTTCCACAGCATTCTCTTATCTTCATTCACTCACATCAAATCTAAATTCCGAAAAGTAAAGTAAGACTTTTTTGCTCTGTCTCACGGCTCTTTGGACTGTTCTTTGCAGCAGTGCACCTGCTTTGAAAACTGGCACTTCACATCATTGCATTTTATTCTCCATAGTCACACTTTCGAATAGAAAAAAAAAAAAAACAAAAAACAAACATTTCCCTTGGTATCCTGTGATTTTTCTTAGGTAGGAAAGAGTAACATAGAGTGAGTCTGTTTTGATGACTGTGGGGAATTGGTTGAAGGGATAACTGAAACACTTACTAAGCTTAAGGTGTCAGTCCATGGGGACTTGATAGTGATGTACCATTTTGCCAATAGTTTTTGTAGCATCAGTTAGGATTTTGCTAGTGACTGTGGGAATTGTGCACTGGTGCATTCAACAGAGAGCATAGTAAAAACAGGTTTACTGTAACACTAGTGGAGCTCCCAGAGCTTTTCCTTTCTACAATTTTGTGTTCTTCCTCTTCCAATAATGATTCCTCTTCCTTAATTCTCAGAAAATAGAAATAAAATGTGCTCCTTGTTTCCCTCTCAGTTTTAAACTTGGAATCATTTTAGGATGAAACTGGTTTATGTTAGCAATAGTCAACCAGAATATTTCTGAGGGACCCAAGAAGGGTACTGTCACAGAGAGCCATTATACCTTCTAAAACTTGGCAACAACTCACAATTCCGGTAGGCATCAGAACTTAATATTTTAAAGAAAACTGATGGTTTCATTTAATTCATTTAATTTTTGTTTCTACAACAAGATTTTGTAAACTTACTAGAGTTTATTAGCTCACTTAAAACTGATATTCTTATTTCTTTTTTCAAACCCCAGAGTCCTAACTTGTTTCTGCTTTTGTTTCTTGACCTCAGTTTGAAGGTAATTGATGCCTAGGGAAGAAAATGGATTTATTATTTGTTGTTCTACTGATAACATTTTTCTATTCTGCTTCAGTTTTCTTCTCTCTGAACCAACCATTTACCTAATTCCATGACTCCCCACTTCCTATTTCCTAGATCAAGGGTGAGAACTCCATCTATGAAAATGTTCTGCACATGGCCTTTGTCTTTCTGGACTAATTTGTTCTGGCAGAGAGCCTATGCCATTTAAAATACTATAAAAAATGGCTGCACCAACTTGCATTCCCACCAACAGTGTAAGAAGGTTCCCCTTTCTCCACATCCTCTCCAATACTTGTTGTTTCCTGTCTTGTTGATTTTGGCCATTCTAACTGGTGTAAAGTGGTATCTCAATGTGGTTTTGATTTGAATCTCCCTGATGGCTAATGATGAACATTTTTTCATGTGTCTGTTAGCCATTTGTATGTCTTCTTTGGAGAAGTGTCTGTTTGTGTCTTCTGCCCATTTTTTTGATGTGATTATCTGCTTTGTGTGTGTTGAGTTTGAGGAGTTCTTTATAGATCTTGGATATCAGCCCTTTGTCTGTTGTGTCATTTGTGAATATCTTCTCCCATTCCGTGGGTTGCCTCTTTGTTTTGTTGACTGTTTCCTTTGCTGTGCTGAAGCTTTTGATCTTGATGAAGTCCCAAAATTTCATTTTCACTTTTGTTTCCCTTGCCTATGGAGACATATCTTGAGAGAAGTTGCTGTGACCAATGTCGAAGGGGTTACTGCCTATGTTCTCCTCTAGGATTTTGATAGATTCCTGCCTCATGTTGAGGTCTTTTACCCATTTCGAGTTTATCTTTGTGTATGGTGTAAGAGAATGGTTGAGTTTCATTCTTCTATACATAGCTGTCCAATTTTCCCAGAACCATTTATTGAAGAGACTTTTTTCCTGCTTTGTTGAAGATTAGTTGACCATAGAGTTGCGGGTCCATATCTGGACTCTTTACTCTGTTCCACTGGTCTATGTGTCCATTTGGTGGTAGGTATTAAGGAGAACATGTATTTCATGGAGCACTGGGTGTGGTGCATAAACAGTGAATCTTGGAACACTGAAAAAAAATAAAATTACAAAAAAAATACTGTAAAAAGCATGCACTGGTGTTTTTAATACATTGTAGCACTTGGGGAAGTTTTGCCCAAGTCAATATCTTCAAAAGACTCAAAAGAATAAGAATAAGAGATTAGAACCCTAGAGCCAAAAAGATTGCTTCTGAGTGACAGAGTTGAAACATACAATAGCTCAATATTAAAATATATAGTAGTATAACTCACCAAATTAGTAGATACAAAAAAAGATCATCTTTTTAGAGCTGAAAAAGTATTTGCTGTAATTCATCCTCCATTCTTGATAAGAAACTCTTGATACAATGCGATATATTAACAAAAAAATCTTTAGCATAATAGAAATAGAATTATTGTTCCATATTTTAAAAAGAATAACATCTGGAACATCTAGAGACCATTTTTTAAGGAAACCATTCCTTTAGGAAAAGAGATGGATGTTCATTAAGCTGCTGTTCTTTAATGAAGTCTAGCTAATGTAATAAAATTAGAGAAAGACAAGAGGGGTATAAAAGTTACAAAAGAGAAGACAAAGTAAATATTTGCAGATAGTGTGGAATGTGGCATTAAAAATTCAAGTGGGTAGGGGCACCTGGGTGGCTCGGTCTGTCAGGTGTCTAATGCTTGATTTCTGCTCAGGTCATGATCTCAGGATTGTGAGATTGAACCCTTTCTACACAGGGTATGGAGCCTGTTTAAGATTCTCTCTCTTCCTCTAATTCAGTATTTTTCTGAGAGAGGAAGAGTGAGTGGCATCGTGCTCTTTCATTATGTTATTATCTTAACATGATTTAAAAAAGTAGTTGCTTTCCCACATCAGAAAATAAACAAGATGGAAAAACGTATTTGAAGGGAAGCATCTATTAGCCATACTCCAAAGAGATTAAATACCTAGAAATAAACTTACTAAATATAAAATATATAAATACATGAAAATTTAGAATACCACTGAGGTATTCAAGAAGAAGTAAATAGGCATTTTTTTCTTAGATATGAAAAGTCAGTATCATTATAATGTTTATTCTCTCCCAATAAATCTGTATGTTTAAGATTCTTCTTGAAAACTGTACTTGGAGATTTTAAAACAAACTACACAAACTGATTTAATTTTTTATGTTGAAATAAATATTAATTTCTAGGAAAATTGTGAAAAAAAAGTTGTTGCTTTTTATGTTGTGTTATGTTAGTCACCATACAGTACATCATTAGTTTTTGATGTAGTATTCCATGATTCATTGTTTGAGTATAACACCCAGTGCTCCATGTAATCCATGCCCTCCTTAAGACCCATGAATGTAACCACTGAGGAAATGTATAGTTGGTCCTATAGGATAATAAATATATAACAATATAGTGATTTAAAGGTTGATATTTATTCTTGCATAAATAGTGTTCAGCAAAACAGAGTAAAATATCCAGATGTGGAATCAATAAATTTGCAAATTTGGTAGATATTAAAGGCGGTTGTTGAGAAATCAATTGAGAAAAGGTGACTGATTCAGTGCCTAATGCTGGGAAAACTGCATAGCCATCTGGAAAAAAAATAGAATTAGGTCCTATCCTGAATTCATAAGAAGCAAAGATTTAGTGTAAAAAGTTGATCCATAAAAGTACTAGGATAAAATATAGCAAAAATGTAAAAGGTAATTTTGCTGTAAGAAAGTATTTCTAAATGCTGTGTAAAATCAAGAAGCCATACAAAAATTGATCCAAATCTTTGGCTAAAAATAAAGATTACATTTGCATGGCAGAAATAACCATAAAAAATAAAAATAACAAGGAATTTAGAAAAAAAATTGTAACACCTATCATTGGCAAAAAAGCTAATTCCTTTAATATATAAATATATATATATAAATATATTTATGTTATATATAAATATATTTATATTCATTAATAAGGAAGCAATAAATAATCCAATAGAAACAGGAGTAAAAATCATAAACAATTTATAGAAAGAAAGTACATGTGAAATGTCAAGTATGAAAACATACTTAAGTGCTTCTGAAACAGTAGCTTAATATAAATTAAAATCACAGTGAGTTAGGGGAAAATGCTATTAGATTGTCAAAGATGAAAAAAATCGGTCATGCAAACTTGCATTTGTGTATGCTGTGGGCTATAAAAGAACTAATAACACTTAACATGTTTTCAGTGCTTATTTTTTGTCAAGCACTATTCTGAGTTTTAAAAATATATATATATTTATTAACTAGTTCTCACAATGATCCTGAAAAGCAAGTACAATTATCATTCATTTTTATTTTTATTTTTTTATTTAATTTTCTTTTCAGTGTTCCAGAATTCATTGTTTATGCACCACACCCAGTGCTCCATGCAATACGTGCCCTCCATAATATCATTCCTTTTTTAGATGGTGAAATTGAGGTCTAGAGGAAGCAACTTGCCTAGTCACAAAGAAAGTTAAGCGGCAGGTGTAGAAATTGAAACAAGGAGGTCTGGCTAAAAGATATGCAAGTAGCTATACTCAGCTATTGTTGTCCTCTGAATTCTCTATACCAAAAATAATACATACTCAGTCACTTCAACCCTGAAATTCCACAGTCAGGCTTTTAATGTATAGATTTACTCACAAATGTACAAGATGATCATTGTGCACAGATGTTCACTGCAACCTTGTCTGTGATAGTGGAAGATTGGAAACAGCTTCATTACAAGGAACTGATATATACCATGGTAAATCTATGCAATGGAATCCCAGGCAGATGAAAGCAAAATGGGAGAGCTTTTCAACTTCCTTATCTGTACATATACTACCATTTGTATAAGAAAAGTATTTATATCTCCACGTGTGTGTGTGTGTGCTATTATAAGTCCTCTGGAAGGGTGCACAGGATATTAATCTTTGTAGATGCCTTGGGGAGGGAGATTTACATAGGCATAGGAGGAAGACTTACTTTTCATTGTATATTCT
The DNA here is from genome assembly GCF_010015895.1 of Lontra canadensis. Taxonomy (NCBI): domain Eukaryota; kingdom Metazoa; phylum Chordata; class Mammalia; order Carnivora; family Mustelidae; genus Lontra; species Lontra canadensis. The sequence goes on from NW_022631011.1 coordinate 24,676,623, forward strand.
TTGGTGTTGTTTAAATATTATACATATGAATATATTACCTCTCAATATGAAATACGTTGTTTAAATTTTTACATTCTTTTGGGAAATGGCTTTACCAATATCTTGAAACACTCTATAGAGAGGGGGAGGGCATGCACACTTGTGGGAATAGTTGTCTCTGATGACAGCAGGTGTGATGTAAATAAGTTGTGTTTCAGGATGTTGTTGAGTCAGATCAAAGGTTGGCTTTGATCAAACCCTGTTTGATTGAAGGGCTTCCTGTTCCTTTACAGAACATTTTGCACATATTTATAAGGGATGTTCAGGTGCTGTTGAGAAACACCCTCCATGTTCTCAGCTGTCTCCACTGCCCACTTACACACAAGATGCTGGAGCTGTGTGTATGCCTTATATGTCTATATGCACTATTATGCCTGGCCTTCTGGAGACATTTTCCAAACACTGTCCCTCTGCTCCATTTTGCACTATGTTTCCCTGGTTTATTTTAGTTGTCCAATATATTTTTTATCTTTTTCTCCAACACCAGAGTTCTCAAGTGTGGAACCTTAGAATTCCTAGAGATAAAATCTAAGTGTTTATTTAAAAAATAAGGATATTTAAGGCTAGAGGAGTGAATAGATTTGCTTTCTCAGAGCTTCCTTGCCCAATGATTGTGGCTTCCTTTGTATAAACTCAGCTACTCTCAGATGCTTCTGGTCTGCCTCCTTTCTGGATGGCTTTGCTCTTTTGGTAGAACTGAGGGTCTCCCTGTCATTCTAGACAGAAATGAAAAAAAAAAAACAAACATTTTATGGTACAGAGATATGACAGATTGAATGAGAAATTAGAATATACCTATTGATGCAAACAAATGTTTATTTTCTCTTTCAGTCTAAGCTGAGTTTTAGGCACTTTTCTGGTTCATATTTTTTGTGTGTTACCTTTGAGAAATGAAGATTAGAAGAGGTGTCCTGGAGACACAACTTCCCTTTGTCACCTTGTTTTAAATGTCTCCATTGTGGTTATTTTAGTATTTATGATACTGTAAGAATCATGTTTTTGAGAAAAAGATGACAGAGATTCTGGGCTTTAACATAAAAAATAAAATAAAGAAAAGCAGATTAAACTATTGGGACTACGTCAAAATAAAAAGCTTCTGTATGGCAAATGAAACGATCAACAAAACTAAAAGACAACCTGTGGAAGAAGATATTTGCAAATGATATATCCAAAAAGGGTCAGTATCCAAAATATGTAAAGAACTCATAAAACTCAACCCCCCAAACCCAAATAATCCCATTTAAAATGTGCAGAGCACAAGAACAGACATTTCTCTAAAGAAGATGCCCAGATGGTCAGCAGACAGGTGAGAGGATGCTCAGCATCACTCATCATCAGGGAAATGCAAATCAAAAATTGCAATGAAGTGTCACCTCATACCTATCAGAATGGCTAAAATAAAAAAAAAAATAAGAAACAACAAGTGTTGGTAAGGATGTGTAGAAATAGTAATCCTTGTGTTCTCTTGGTAGGAATGCAAACTGGTGCAGCCACTGAAGAAAATAATATGGAGATTCTGCAAAAAGTTAAAAACAGAACTAGCCTACAATCCAGCAACTGCAGAGCTGGGTATTTACCCTAAGAATACAAAAACACCAATTAAAGGGATACATGCACCCCTCAGTTTATGGAAGCATTATTTAAAATAGCCAAGATATAGAAGCAGCCTAAGTATCCATTGATGGATGAATGGAAAAAGAAGATCTATCTATCATCTATCTATCTATCTATCTATCTATCATCTATCTAGCCACTGGAATATTACTCAGCCATGAAAATAATGAAATCTTGCCATTTGCAACAACATGGTTGGACCTAGAGAGTATAATGCTAAGCAAAATAAGTCAGTCAGAGAAAGACAAATACCATGATTTCACTCATATGAGGAATTTAAGAAGCAAAACAAGTAAAGGAAAAAAGAGAGAGAGACAAACTAAGAATCAGACTTTACAGAGAACAAACTGATGACTACCAGAGGCGGGGAGGGGTGGATGGATGGGTGAAATAAGTGACAGGGATTAAAGAGTGCAGTTATCATGAGGGAAAAACAAAAAAGAAAACAACCATAGGATTGGAACATTGGCATTGGTACATATACTGCAAAGGTATTTGTTTTCAGGTAAATTAGGATACATTCTGAGCAGCATGCTTTTTGGTATTTGGGGCAATACAACACACTCATTGCATCTAAAAATTCACAGATGACTTATGAATCAATTAAAATTTTAAAGTAGTCAACTCATTTTTAACTTAACTGTAGAAGGTTTATCATGATTAATAGATAGCCAAATTTTAAAAATTAATGAAAAAAGGAAAGCATCTTATTATTATAATACTGTAGTATGAACATTCAAGTATAATTAATGATAAAAGTGATATCTATAACATTAAAAGGCATGGGCAAAATGTTATCATCATTAGTCATGACAATCAAATTCTCATTCCACAAATCATCACTGAGGCCTTTTACTGCAAGGCACTTGCAGGCACTGCTAAATGCTTCTTGGCTGCTGTACTCACTATTGTTTTAAGCATATATTTTATAACATACTAAAATTAATTTAAGATGAATTAAAGGATGTAATTTTAAAAAGTCAATAAAGAAGAAAATATTGCTGAAAACAATATCTGCAAATAGCTAGCAGATTAAATCATGAAAATACTTAATAGTTTTAACCAAATTAAACTACTCTACTTCAAAATATTCACCTTGAACCAAATTATAAACTAGAGAAAATAGTAGAAACAGAAGAATTAAAAAATTTCATTAAAACTATATATATAATAATTCTATTGCTATTGTCAATGATGCTGCATGATATGTTATTTTTAAATCAAATTAAGTGAAAAATAAATCCATGTCTAATAGTGATTACATTTTTAGAATCTAAGAAAAAAATTAGAGTAATCATTTAAAAATGAAATTACTTTCATGCATTCCTTTGCATGAAACTCTTTTTTTAAAATTTCTTTTCAGCGTAACAGAATTCATTGTTTATGCACCACACCCAGTGCTCCCTGCAATACATGCCCTCCATTATACCCACCACCTGCTCCCACAACCTCCCGACCCCTGCCCCTTCAAAATCCGCAGGTTGTTTTTCAGAGTCCATAGTCTCTCATGGTTCATCTCCCCTTCCAATTTCCCTCAACTCCCTTCTCTTCTCCATCTCCCCATGTCCTCCATGTTATTTGTTATGCTCCACAAATAAGTGAAACCATATGATAATTGACTTTCTCTGCTTGACTTATTTCACTCAGCATAATCTCTTCCAGTCCCGTCCATGTTGATACAAAAGTTGGATATTCATCCTTTCTGATGGAGGCATAATACTCCATAGTGCATATGGACCACATCTTTCTTATCCATTCTATTGAAGGGCATCTTGTTTTTTTCCACAGTTTGGTGACTGTGGCCATTGCTGCTATAAACATTGGGGTACAGATGGCCCTTCTTTTCACTCCATCTGTATCTTTGGGGTAAATACCCAGTAGTGCAATTGCAGGGTCATAGGGAAGCTCTATTTTTAATTTCTTAAGGAATCTCCACACTGTTTTCCAAAGTGGCTGCACCAACTTTTATTCCCACCAACAATGTAAGAGGGTTCCCCTTTCTCCTGGATTCAGGATAAAGGCCAAGATCCTTATTTTGGCTTTATGAAGCCTTATATATGCGCACCATGCCCTCAGCTTAAAAAAACCAAAAAAAAAAAAAAAAAAAAAACCAAAAAAAAAAACCCAAAACCCCAAAACAAAACAAAAAACCCTAAAACCTTCTAGCCTCATCTCTGGTCACTGTTTCTTAATACATTTTCTCCAACAGCATTAAGAAATTCATATGTCTGTGTTCTCTTACCTACCTCATTGCCTTTGTTTCTGTGTCTGAGAGGATGAGAGAGGTTGTGTTAGGGACCCATGGTGTTCATCTGGACTCAGACAATTCTCATCCTTCTTCTTTTTTGGCCTGTGGGTACAAGTCCCTGAATGCCTCAACATACCAGCTGGGTTTCCTATTTCTTCTTATACCTCTTTTAAATTTCCTCTCATGAAGTTGTCTTCAAATTTTAGGTGAGATTACCATATCTTGCTAGCACCCTGAGTAACAGAGCACTCAATATTCAGAATTTTAAAATGTCAGTATTTTTCATATTTTCTTAAATATTAAAAAATCAACATTATTGAGGTGTGATTTATATGCAAAAAATGCATCCATTTTGATCACGTGGTTTGATGAATCTTGGTAAATATATATCTACATAACAACCAACACAATAAAAGAAATGTATGTCCATTGTCACTGAAAGATTATGGTATCCTTTTAAAAAAAAATATTTAGGGGCACCTGGGTGGCTCAGTGGATTAAAGCCTCTGCCTTTGGCTCAGGTCATGATCGCAGGGTGCTGGGATTGAGCCCCGCATTGGGCTCTCTGCTCAGCAGGGAGCCTGTTTCCTCCTCTCTCTGTCTGCCTTGCTGCCTATTTGTGATCTCTGTCTGTCAAATAAATAAAATCTTTAAAAAATATTTAATTAATTAATATATTTGGTGGGGGTATGGGCAGATGAAGAGGGATAGAATCCCAAGCATGGAGCCCTGATGTGGGCTTGATCTCAAGACCCTGAGATCATGATCTGAGCTGAAACCAAGAGTTGGATGATTAACTGCTTAACTGCTTAATTGACTGAGCCACCCAGGTGCTATCTGGTACACTTTCTTGGTCAAATCTCCCTCTCCAGACCTCCTCAGTCAACCTCTAACCTATTTTCTATAACTAGATAAAATTTGTATTCTAGAGTTTCTAGAGGGACTCATACAGTATTTGTATTTGACTTCTTTTGCTCAGCATAATGTTTTGAATATTCATCCATGTTGCATTTATCAGGAAATTATTTTTATTGGCAGGTATTATATAGTTAGATGGACATATTATAATTTGTTTATCCATTCTCCTGTTGATGGATGCTTGGGTTGTTCCAGGTTTAGACTATTATAAAGCTACTAGGAACATTCATGTACAATTCTTCATGTGGACATATATTAAATAATGCACTAAATATTCAAAGGAGATGCATATTTCCTTTTAATATTTCTGGGATATTTCTGGGATATATGGTATTAGTCTGGTTTAAAAGAGCTGCCATGCTATAAAGTACTCATGAAAGAAATTGAGGAAGTCACAAAGAAATGGAAAAATGTTCCATCCTCATGGATTGGAAGAAGAAATATTGTGAAAATGTCTATGCTACCTAAAGCAATCTACACGTTTAATGCAATCCCTATCAGAATACCATCCATTTTTTTTCAACAAAATGGAACAAATAATCCTAAAATTTATATGAAACCTGAAAAGACCTCAAACAGCAGAGGAATGTTGAAAAAGAAAGCCAAAGTTGGTGGCATCACAATTCCAGACTTCAAGCTCTATCTCAAAGCTGTCATCATCAAGACAGTATGGTACTGGCAGAAAAACAGACACCTAGATCAGTGGAACAGAATAGAGAGCCCAGGAATACACTCTCAACTCCGTGGTCAAATAATCTTTGGCAAAGGAGGAAAGAATGTCCTGTAGAAAAAAGACAGTCTCTTCAACAAATGGTCTTGGGAAAATTGGACAACCACACGCAGAAAAATGAAACTGGACCATTTCCTTACACTACACACAAAAATAGACTCCAAATGGATGAAATACCTCAATGTGTGAAAGGAATCCATCCAAATCCTTGAGGAGAACACAGGCAGCAACCTCTTCAACCTCAGCTGCAGCAACTTCTTCCTAGAAACGTCGCCAAAGGAAGGAGAAGCGAGGTCAAGAATGAACTATTGAGACTTCATCAAGATCAAAAGCTTTTGCACAGCAAAGGAAACAGTCAACAAAAACAAAAGACAACTGACAGAATGGGAGAAGATATTTGCAAACAACATATCAGATAAAGGGCTAGTATCCAAAATCTATAAAGAACTTATCAAACTCAACACACAAAGAAAAGTAATCCAATCAAGAAATGGGCAGAGGACATGAACAGACATTTTTGCAAAGAAGACATCCAGATGGCCAACAGACACATGAAAAAGTGCTCCACGTCACTTAACATCAGGGAAATACAAATTGAAACCGCAGTGAGATACCACCTCACACCAGTCAGAATGGCTAAAATTAACAAGTCAGGAAATAACAGATGCTGGTGAGGATACGGAGAGAGGGGAAACTTCCTACACTGCTGGTGGGAATGGAAGCTGGTGCAGCCACTCTGGAAAACGGCATGGACATTCCTCAAAGAGTTGAAAATAGAGTTACCCTATAACCCAGCAATCACACTACTAGGTATTTACTCTAAAGATACAAATGTAGTGCTCTGAAGGGGCATTTGCACCCTAATATTTATAGTAGCAATGTCCACAATAGCCAAACTATGGAAAGAACCTAGATGTCCATCAACAGATGAGTGGATAAAGAAGAATGTTATATATACACAATGGAATACTATGCAGCCATGACAAGAAATGAAATCTTGCCTTTTGCAATGATGTGGATTGAACTAGATGATATTATGCTGAGTGAAATAAGTCAGTCAGAGAAAGACAATTATCATATGATCTCCCTGATATGAGGAATTTGAGAGGCAAAGTGGAGGACTTGGGGGGTAGGGAAGGAAAAAATGAAACAAGATGGGATTGGGAGGAAGACAAACTATAAGAGACTCTTAATCTCACAAAACAAACTGAGGGTTGCCAGGGAAGGGAGTCGGGAGAGGGTGGTTGTGTTATGAACATTGGGGAGGGTATGTGCTATGGTGAGGGTTGTGAAGTGTGTAAGCCTGACGATTCACAGGACTGTACCCCTAAGTCTAATAATACATTATATGTTAATAAAAAAGTAAAAAAAAAAAAAACAATTAAAAAAGCTTCCATGTTTTCCTCCAAACCAATTGTATCAGTTTATATTCTCACTAGAGTTCCAGTTGCTCCATATCCTCATTTAGTACTTGTTATTTTCAGTCTTTTTAATTTCAACCACTCTGATGATTGGTGAAATTTCATTGTGATTTTCTTTTTTTCCTCTCCTTGATGAATAACAATTTTGAATATTTCATCATGTACTTTTTGTTATCTTTTTTTCCCATTAGAAATATGGGGGCTATTTGTCTTCTTATTCCTGAAAAAAATATATTCTGGATACAAGTCCTCTATCAGAGATATGCATTGCAAATATTTTTTCCAATTTCCCTTATATTTTTATTTTCTTAGTAATGTCTTACAAAGAGCAGACTTTTAAAAATTTGATGAGGTCCAATTTAACAATGTTTTGTTCTTTTATGGTTTGTAATTTTTGTGCCCTATCTGTGACATTTTTGCCCCAGGGTCATGAAGATCTTCTCATATGTCTTCTTCTGGATAGTTCTTTGATTTTTAAGAAAAAAAATTCTATGGGTAATTAAAAAATTTTCCCTATATTCTTTCCTACTTGTATTCTTCTCCCTTCATGCTAATACTAACCACTATCATGAACTTCATGTGCATATCTTGATTTGTGTTTAATAATTCTGCCATGCAAGTTGTATACATAGCAATATTTAGCATTGTTTTATGAATTTATAAAAATTATATAAATAATTTCATCTGTACATTGGTCTGTCCCTTACCTTTCTCTGCATAACAAATCACCCCACAATGTAATGGTTTAAATCAATAGCCATTTTTTACCTTATAGTTTTGGGTCCATAATTTGGGCTGGGCTTACCTGAGCATATCTTGGTTTACTTCTGCATCTGTGCTCCACTCCCAAATTGGCTGGGCATTGGTTGGACTAGAAGGACTCAGTGGGCAATGCTTGCTTTTGCTTCACATTGTTTCTCATCCTCCAGCAGCAAGGCTTATTCCCATGGTGGTAAAAGAGTTCTATAATCCACAAGTGGGTCAGCCCTAAGGTTGAAGTGCTTTATATGTCTCTGCTTGTGTCGCACTTTCTATTGGCAAATTGAACAAAGAAATTAATAAAGATGAGTCTGGAGTCTAAAGAGGGAAGGTTCTCAGAGTTACTTGGTAAAGGTATAAGAATAGAGCGGGAAGAATTTATGAACATTTGTACAACCTGCCAAATTTTTAAGATCGTTTTTTCATTCAATTTTCTCTTATGACTTTTATTCACATTCATACAGCTATGATTTATTTACTTTAACTGCTTTGTAATATGGTATGACAACATCACAACTTACTAACTCATTTCCCTTTTGATGCCCATGCTGGTTACTGCTAATTTTGGTTTTTGCTATTCCCGCCAATGTTGTAATGAATATCCTTACATTGAACACCTCTTGTATATTTGTAAGAATTTTTCTAGAAGTAAAATGGTTACTTTTTTTGTAAGTATGTTTTTAGAAGATACCAGTATATTTCTCTCTAATTTATTTTTTTTGTGCATTATGGGCTGTTATGTGACCCCTTATTAATATATAAAATTTTTATCTTTGTAATGCTATAGTAGCTTTCTTTTGGTTAATGTTTGATATTACCTCTTTTCCTATCCTTTCATTTTCAATCTTAAACTGTTATTATGTTTTACATATATTTTTCTGCAAAAAAGCATATGGCTGGATTAAAAAATATACACTATTTTTAATAAAATTTATTCTGTTTATAAATATTATAATTAATAATATATTTGGACTAATCTCTTTCAATTTTATCTGAAATTGTCCTTATTTATCCCTCATTCTTGGTTATTATTTTACTGAATGTGATGTCTTGGTTGACACTTTTCTCCCAGCAATTTGAATACCTCATTTTATTTTATTCTCATAGTTTTTAATATGTCACTATTATCAAACTGACTTTTTCTATTTTTACCTGTAATTTCTCTAAGTATTAGATATAAATGAGAGACTTAAATACCTGCTCAATTAACCTTTGAAACCAGAAGTTCTATTTACTTTTTAAAAAAGATTATTTATACGAGAGAGAGAGAGTGTGTGAGCACAGTGGGTGGGGAGGGCCAAAGAGAGAGGGAGAGAGAGAATCTTGGGCAGACTCCCTACTGAGTGCAGAGCCCATTGCAGGGGTCATCTCAGGACTTTAGATCACGACCTGAGCCGAAATCAAGTGTTGGGTGCTTAACTGACTGAGCCACCTAGGAGCTCCTGTTTTATTTAGTCTTAATCAAAGACAAAGAAATATTCTAGGGGTGCCTGGGTGGCTCAGTGGGTCAAGCTTCTGCCTTCAGCTTGGGTCATGATCTCAGGGTCCTGGAACTGAGCCCCACATCGGGCTCGCTGCTCAGTGGGGAGCCTGCTTCCCCCCCTCTCTCTCTGCCTACTTGTGATCTCTCTCTCTCTGTCAAAATAAATAAATAAAATGTTCACAAAAAAGAAGTGTTCTATATAGCATCTTTTTTTTTTTTTTTTGAGAGAGTGAGAGAGTGAGCGAGCAAGGGGAGGGGTAAAGGGAGAGAGAGAGGGAAGACAAAATCTTAGGCAGGCTCCACGCCCAGTGCAGAGCCTGACACAGGGCTAGATCTCAGAACCCTAAGATCATGATCTGAACTGAAATCAAGAGTCGATGCTTAACTGACTGAGTCACCCAGGTGCTCCTATCTACGTGTCTTCTATCATCTATTTATCAAGACAAATCGAAACAGAGACACACAGAATGTTTTGTTTAATTTTAGAAGAATGAGTAAAACCAGGTTTTAAACAATTCTCTAATTGTTCTCTGCTGTGAAAATTTCATGTTCTACCTGTTAATGAGCAATGTTTAAGTAAAAAACTGAAGTAATGTTTAAACATAAACCATAGATTTTACAAACACAGTGCTCATATCACATTACTAGACTTATAGAGATGGGTGAAGTGCTGGTAGATAACTAGCCATGTACTCATAAATCTTTGTATGCCTCTTGAATACATCTAAGTCATCTTCCTGAGCCCACTGCATGTAAGTGGGGCCATGTAACTGATTCTCGAAAGCAGGATGTGTGGGGAAATAATGTTTGCCACTCTGAGACTGTCTTTCCATCATGGTGTATGATTCTCTACCTTTTCTCTTTTTGCTTCATTAGCAGACCAGATGAGACAATCCAATAGATGACTCTTAGGTCCTGGGGGGAATGCAGGGTCCCTTAGTAGAAGGAACCAGGATTCCTATGCTACTTATCTTGACCACCACAGTGGCACAGTTTTGAAGACCGAAGAGTTCCATACATCATAAAATCTTTACAAAATTTTAATGTAATTTATACATATATACACATAAACAAATACACACATATAAATAATATACATAAATATATGTTCATATACATACACACAAAAAAGATATAATATTTTTTTCTAATGTCTAAGGAGTTCCTGAAGCCTTTCATCTCATCATCTCATTTATTTAAAAATTAATTTAGATGAGTTAAAATAGTTAGATATATTTCAAATGTTCCTAGGTCCTGAAGAGTTTATGTGGCTATAAGTTAGGTATACATTATCAGTCAAGGAATATAAAGATAAGAAATTTTATCTCTCAGCCCAAATTTTGTCCACTTTTGTCCACTTTTAGCTTTTTCTAACCCTTGATATTTCATTGTCAGAATCTGAAACCAAGTTAACTATGCAAACTTTGCTTCAGTATAGAAATCATATGATTGTAGGCTAGTCAGTTTGCTATTCAATGGTTTTTTCATCCCTACCAAACTTGATTTTACTTGTATATTTTGTATCATTTCCATGTGCCAATACATCAGAGACTTTAAAATAAATGACTGTGGATAGACTTCTCTTAGAAATCTGGACGATTTTTTTTTTTTTTTTTGGTGTTGTAGAAATGAAAAGTACTGGTACCATGTGTTAGGAAAGGAGGGAAATAGCATAAATCAAAAGTTACACACCATTAAATGAACTTTCATGATTTAACAAAGCAGTTTCAGGAGAAAACAAAGTAGAGAAGCACAGATGAAGCATAAGTGCATAGAAATTAATTTCTTAGGCAATCTGAGACTGTGTTTTGTATATCAGTGTTACATAAACATGGGAGGTCAGAAAATCTTTACAAGCTTTGCTTATAGAACAGATTCATCTTGCTATAGATAATCTTTGCAGCTCTGCCCCTGAAAGCTGGTATTAGATATGTTTAGCTAGATATCTTCTGATTATATTCCCTGTTGAGTTTGCTTCCTTCATCAGGACTCTCTAATAGGTGGCTAACTCATTTACTGGAGATTCAAACTGACTTTTGATAGCCTTCTGGAGTTGAATTATTTTGGCAATTTGGTCTTTAAACTGAGAATGGATGATGTTCATATGCCTATAATCTTCCAAAATCTTGAGTCCCCCACTGTTCCCTCAAATAAAACTACATTTTGAGTAAAGAAATATGGCTTTGCCCCATTATTAAAAATAGTTGGGAATGATTTTATTCTTTGCCAGATTCCCTTAGGTTATGGGGCACTTATTAACCAGGCCATTGGTATAGGATATTTTTTTTAATTCCAAAATAAAATAAAGCTGCTTTTTTAAAGTTAATAATTTGTGATTATTTGGAAGGGGCTGACATTTACCTTTGTATTATGAAAGAAGAATAATATAAGCAATATTGTTGGGATATGTTTAACCTGGACAAGGAAACCAAACATTTCAGTCATATTCAAACCACGTATTTAGTGGTTATGGGTAGATTACCCTAGTGGGATTTCAAATATCTTCCTAACACAGTCACCCCTGAGGTGATGTTGGTGCTTTATTGTTTTTGTATCAGAGAGGAAAGTTTGTTTCAGAAAACATTTTTTTTTTTTTTCTGGAGAGGCATGAGGTTTAAGTATTTCTGAATCTTGCCACAAGAAAGATATGGTAACTGGAGGTGTTCCATTGAGATGTTAAGGCACTAAGGCTCTGAGTCATTGAGGGATTGTAAGGAATGAGTAATTCCCCTATCACTGGTATGTACACCCGATGAGAGGAAGTCATTTTGCCTCAAGATAGATAACATTCAGAGAAAGTTCATACATCATAGTGAGTAAAATTATGCCTGAAAAATTTGTAGAATTTGTGTTCTTTAGTTATTACTGTATATTTATGCAGGCAAATATGGTATAAGACCTGAAATTAGTATTAGGTATTGCCTTGACATCTGGTGAAATGGGAAGGGTTTTTGAAGGCCTTGCTACAAAGTTCCATTCCCCACTTTGCTCCTGTGGATAAGATCTTTTAGTCAAACAATGCTCTGTATTGAAGTGACCAAATGCAGTTCTGATTTATTTCTGACAGTTGAGTTTCCCTTCTCTGACAGCCCATGAATTATTTAAACAACCCAATTGCATCCTTTTGTGGGAACCAAGGGGGCCATCCCACCCCCTTAATACAAAATCTGCCTCCCACAGCCCCTGCTGTTCACTCTGTTCCATCCCTCAGTACAGCTGATGTGTGGTCCTGCATGGTGTCCTGCTGCCCTGGGCCATGGATATCTGTGACTAATACCTGCTGTTGCTCTCATCTGTCCTGTGTTGGGTATTGTGTGTTTGGCCATCTGTCCAACCCTAGGGTGGGAATTCCTCTCTCATCTGTGGGGTGAGAAGGAGGTGACTAAAACACTAAAATACCAATGTAGGGAATTAAGAAGATTCTAGTATCTGTGTAACCTCAAGATTGCTAAAAATGATATTACCATTTGAAAGAGAGAAGAAGAGAGTCTGTAAAAAATGTAGTAAAAAGAGTGTATACCTGGAAGTGTTGAATAGTGAAATCCACAAATTACTTCAGCTGGTAAAATTAGTATTGTTGTGATAGAGCCTATATTCTAACCATGATGTTTCAGCTCATTGAAGGATTAAATATGAACTCAGAACTCAATCCCAAATTAATATTTCTGCCACTGTAAATTAAATAAAATCTATTTCATCATGACAGTGTAGAATAAAAGAAAAAGTGCCAGAGTGGGGGCAATTTTATAGAGTGTTACATACATTAAGTAAATATAGGTGATTCATGACGAAAGAAATAATAAGCAATATGTGTTTTAAAAGAACATTTTTGGGAAACCAGTTTCTTAGGGTATAGTAAATGAATCCTAGGTATTTAAGACTAACATCAAGTTATTATAGATTGAGATATGGAGTAATTTTAATAAATAATAATAATAATGAATCTGACATAAGAAAGTCCTGTCTCAATTTAGAATATTTTGATGGACACACAGAAAAGGAATAGGAGAAAGTAGAGAGTGAACAAAAGTGAAAAATCCAGAGAACCAGAATAGACTCTGTTCTTTTAGCTTTGGATGGTTTATTTAAAATAAGTAGATTGTTATGACAAAATTAATATCTCAATCCTACTGTAACATCCATAGTTATTCATACACATTTGCTTATTTAGTAATTAGACCTCCATTATTTTCTTTTTTCATGGGAGTCATTTAATTCTTCTCAATACTTCTTTTGTTGATGATGTACTATATGTTTAATTTAAATGAAAAAATAAAGTCATGAAATCAATAGAACAATAGTATTATTAACTACAGTATAATATTTTCTAGAACACCAAAATACACCAGAATTTTTACCTTTAAATAATAACCCTCAGATTAGTCATATTAGGATGCTCGTTACTTATTCCATTGATACTGTTATTCTTCAGATCATTTCCCAGGCTCTTCTCTTGAAATTATCAACATAGGCTATGGTATATTCTTATGAATATCTTCAATATTGACAAATTTTTGTCCTCTCACATATTACATTACATATGTGGAAATGGAGTAATTTATAGATGACTCTTTGGGAGAAAATGTATGTTTAAGTTGCATTATATCACTTGGCATTAAAACAAGGAAAATGTTGATTCCAAACTGATAAAACTGACTTTTCAGTATGTGTCTGAAATCATTTATATATAAAAGAAAAAAAAATCCAAACTATTTTTAGTGATTACAACCTTGTCAGGGTAGGTTCCCCTTGCCACTGTAGATACATGAGAAGTCCTTTTGATCCCTTTTGTTGCTTTTAATAGCTGAGTCAGCTTCAGACCAAAAGTAATAGATTTACCCATGAGTTTCATGCAGAGTTTTTGATACACTGAATGCATGGTGCTGTAACAGACAGAAATCTCTCAGATGTGGGTTTCAGCCCTGATATTGCTTCTCTGTAATATTCAGGGTAATCTCAGGCAGCCTTAATGTCAGCCACTGTAAAATGGGAATTTTAAAATATAACAAGTTATTAAGGTAAGTGAGACAAAATGCAAAGTACCAAGATTCATGATATACAAGTGCTTATCAGGTGTCAGTTCTTGCCTGCCTTAAATCAAGTATGGAATGAGATGGGATATAATGAAATAATAATGATAACTTTGAATTATTTTTTGTGGGTTTTACCCTTTTTAAAATTTTTTTTTTATTTTTAGCATAACAGTATTCATTGTTTTTGCACCACACCCAGTGCTCCATGCAATCTGTGCCCACTCTAATACCCACCACCTGGTTCCCCTAACCTCCCACCCCCCGCCCCTTCAAACCCCTCAGATTGTTTTTCAGAGTCCATAGTCTCTCATGGTTCATCTCCCCTTCCAATTTCCCCCAATTCCCTTCTCCTCTCTAACTCCCCTTGTCCTCCATGCTATTTGTTAGGCTCCACAAATAAGTGAAACCATATGATAATTGACTCTCTCTGCTTGACTTATTTCACTCAGCATAATCTCTTCCAGTCCCATCCATGTTGCTACAAAAGTTGGGTATTCATCCTTTCTGATGGAGGCATAATACTCCATAGTGTATATGGACCACATCTTCCTTATCCATTCGTCCGTTGAAGGGCATCTTGGTTCTTTCCACAGTTTGGCGACCGTGGACATTGATGCTATAAACATTGGGGTACAGATGGCCCTTCTTTTCACTCCATCTGTATCTTTGGGGTAAATACCCAGTAGTGCAATTACAGGGTCATAGGGAAGCTCCATTTTTAATTTCTTAAGGAATCTCCACACTGTTTTCCAAAGTGGCTACACCAGCTTGCATTCCCACCAACAGTGTAAGAGGGTTCCCCTTTCTCCACATCCCCTCCAACACATGTTGCTTCCTGTCTTGCTAATTTTGGCCATTCTAACTGGTGTAAGGTGATATATTAATGTGGTTTTAATTTGAATCTCCCTGATGGCTAGTGATGATGAACATTTTTTCATGTGTCTGATAGCCATTTGTATGTCTTCATGGGAGAAGTGTCTGTTCATACCTTCTGCCCATTTTTTGATATGATTATCTGTTTTGTGTGTGTTGAGTTTGAGGAGTTCTTTATAGATCCTGGATATCAACCTTTTGTCTGTACTGTCATTTGCAAATATCTTCTCCCATTCCATGGGTTGCCTCTTTGTTTTGTTGACTGTTTCCTTTGCTGTGCAGAAGCTTTTGATCTTGATGAAGTCCCAAAAGTTTATTTTGGCTTCTGTTTCCTTTGCCTTTGGAGACATATCTTGAAAGAAGTTGCTGTGGCTGATATCGAAGAGATTACTGCCTATGTTCTCCTCTAGGATTCTGATGGATTCCTGTCTCACGTTGAGGTCTTTTATCCATTTTGAGTTTATCTTTGTGTATGGTGTAAGAGAATGGTTGAGTTTCATTCTTCTACATATACTTGTCCAGTTTTCCCAGCACCATTTATTGAAGAGACTGTCTTTTTCCCACTGTATATTTTTTCCTATTTTGTCGAAGATTATTTGACCATAGAGTTGAGGGTCCATATTTGGGCTCTCTACTTTGTTCCACTGGTCTATGTGTCTGTTTTTATGCCAATACCATGCTGTCTTGGCGATCAGAGCTTTGTAGTAAAGCTTGAAGTCAGGTAACGTGATGCCCCCAGTTTTATTTTTGTTTTTCAATATTTCCTTAGCGATTCAGGGTCTCTTCTGGTTCCATACAAATTTTTGGATTATTTGCTCCAGCTCTTTGAAGAATACCGGTGGAATTTTGATCAGAATGGCATTAAAAATATAGATTGCTCTAGGCAGTATAGACATTTTAATATTGTTTATTCTTCCGATCCAAGAGCATGGAATGGTCTTCCATCTTTTCGTGTCTTCTTCAATTTCTTTCATGAGTGTTCTGCAGTTCCTCGAGTACAGATCCTTTACCTCTTTGGTTAGGTTTATTCCCAGGTATCTTATGGTTCTTGGTGCTATAGTAAATGGAATCGATTCTCTAATTTCTCTTTCTGTATTTTCATTGTTAGTGTATAAGAAAGCCACTGATTTCTGTACATTGACTTTGTATCCTACCACATTACTGAATTGCTGTATGAGTTCTAGTAGTTTGGGGGTGGAGTCTTTTGGGTTTACCATATAAAGAATCGTGTCATCTGCGAAGAGAGAGAGTTTGACTTCTTCATTGCCAATTTGGATACCTTTTATTTCTCTTTGTTGTCTGATTGCTGTTGCTAGGACTTCTAATACTATGTTGAACAGAGTGGTGAGAGTGGGCATCCTTGTCGTGTTCCTGATCTCAACGGGAACGCTGCGAGCTTTTTCCCATTGAGGATGATATTTGCTGTGGGTCTTTCATAGATAGATTTTATGAAGTTCAGGAATGTTCCCTCTATCCCTATACTTTGAAGCGTTTTAATCAGGAACGGATGCTGGATTTTGTCAAATGCTTTTTCTGCATCAATTGAGAGGACCATGTGGTTCTTCTCTCCTCTCTTATTAATTTGTTCTATCACATTGATTGAGGATCTTGTTGAGAATCTTAGCATCCATATTCATCAGTGATATTGGTCTGAAATTCTCCTTTTTGGTAGGGTCTTTGCCTGGTTTGGGGATTGGGGTAATGCTGGCTTCATAGAAAGAGTCTGGAAGTTTTCCTTCTGCTTCAATTTTTTGAAACAGCTTCAGGAGAATAGGTGTTATTTCTTCTTTGAAAGTTTGGTAGAATTCCCCCAGGGAATCCATCAGGTCCTGGGCTCTTGTTTTTTGGGAGGCTTTTGATCACTGCTTCAATCTCGTTACTAGATATTGGTCTATTCATGTTGTCAATTTCTTCCTGGTTCAATTTTGGGAATTTATAGTTTTCCAGGAATGCTTCCATTTCATCTAGGTTGCTTATCTTATTGGCATATAACTGTTGATAATAACTTCTGATGGTTGTTTCTACTTCCTTGGTGTTAGTTGTGATCTCTCCCTTTTCATTCATAATTTTATTAATTTGGGCTTTCTCTCTTTTCTTTTGGATTGGTGTGGCCAATGGTTTATTGATCTCATTGATTCTTTCAAAAAGCCAGCTTCTAGTTTCATTGATATGTTCTACTCTATCTCTGGTTTCTACCTCATTGATCTCAGCTCTAATCTTGATTATTTCCCTTCTTATGTGTGGAGTTGGTTTGATTTGTTGATTCTCCAGTTCTTTAAGGTGTAGAGTCAGCTGGTGTGTTCTGGATTTTTCAATTTTTTTTGAGGGAGGCTTGGATGGCTATGTATTTCCCCCTTAGGACCGCCTTTGCTGTATCCCATAGGTTTTGGATCGAAGTGTCTTCATTCTTACTGGTTCCCATGAATTGTTTCAGTTCTACTTTGATCTCCTGGTTGATCCAAGCATTCTTAAGCAAGGTGGTCTTTAGCTTTCAGGTATTTGAGTTCCTTCTGAACTTTTCCTTGTGATTGAGCTCCAATTTCAAAGCATTGTGATCTGAGAATATGCAGGGAATAATCTCAGTCTTTTGGTATCGGTTGAGTCCTGATTCGTGACCCAGTATGTGGTCTATTCTTGAGAAGGTTCCATGTGCACTTGAGAAGAATGAGTATTCTGTTGTTTTAGGGTGGAATGTTCTGTATATATCTATGAGGTCCATCTGGTCCAATGTGTCATTCAGTGCTCTTGTTTCTTTA
Organism: Lontra canadensis; assembly: GCF_010015895.1. Taxonomy (NCBI): domain Eukaryota; kingdom Metazoa; phylum Chordata; class Mammalia; order Carnivora; family Mustelidae; genus Lontra; species Lontra canadensis. The sequence goes on from NW_022631011.1 coordinate 24,694,497, forward strand.
TTGATTTTCTGCTTCAATGATCTGTCTATTTCTGAGAGAGGTGTGTTAAAATCTACTATTAATGTATTCATATCAATATGACTCTTTATCTTGATTAACAGTTTTCTTATGTAATTGGCTGCTCCCATATTGGGGGCATAGATATTTACAATTGTTAGATCGTCTTGGTGGATAGTCCCTTTAAGAATGATATAGTGTCCTTCTGTATCTCTGACTACAGTCTTTAGTTTAAAATCTAATGTATCTGATATGAGAATCGCTACCCCGGCCTTCTTTTGAGGCCCATTGTCATGAAAGATGCTTTTCCATCCCTTCACTTTCAGTCTGGGTGTATCTTTAGGTTCAAAATGGGTCTCTTGTAGACAACATATGGATGGATCCTGTCGTTTTATCCAATCTGCAACTCTGTGCCATTTTATGGGCGCATTTAGGCCATTCACATTGAGAGTGATTATTGATAGATACATTTTTATTGACATTGTGTTACCTTTGAAGTCTTTCTTTCTGTAGATTGTCTCTATATTTCTGTTCAATGCTATTCTTAGGTGTTTTCCTCTTTTATAGAACCCCCCTTAATATTTCCTGCAGTGTTGGCTTGGTGGTTGCATAGTCTTTTAAGCCTTGCCAGTCTTGGAAACTCTTTATCTCTCCATTCATTTTGAATGTCAGTCTTGCTGGATAAAGTATTCTTGGCTGCATGTTCTTCTCATTTAGTGTCCTGAATATATCTTGCCAGCCCTTTCTGGCTTGCCAGGTCTCTGTGGACAGGTCTGACGTTATTCTGATGGGCTTTCCTCTGTAAGTAAGGAACCTCTTTTTCCTAGCATCTTCCAGAGATTATATCTACAATTATGATTCCTCAATTTGACTATCAGGTGCCTTGATGTTTTTTGGAATCTATAATCTTGGGTGGAGACCGTTCGGCCGCTAGTACATGAACGCTGGTTCCATTCACGAGATTGGGAAAATTTTCATGAAGAACTTGTTCCACTATATCTTCTAGGCTTCTTTCTTTCTCCTCTCCTTCAGGGATTCCAATAATTTGTTAGAACGTTTCATGGCATCATTTATTTCCCTGATTCTGTTTTTGTGGCTTCTGAGCTGTTTGTTCCAGGCTTCCTCCTGATCCTTTCTCTCTCTCTGTTTGTCCTCCAGATCACTAATTCTATCTTCTGTCTCAGTTACCCTAGCTTTGAGAGAATTTAGATTAGATTGGAACTCATTGAGAGCATTGTGAACCTCATCCCTGGTAGCTTTCAGCTCTGCCCTAACATTGTGAACATCATCTCTGGTCGCTTTCAGTTTGGCCCTAATCAATTCCAATTGGTCATCCATGGTTTTCTCCAACCTAGCTATTGCCTGGATAATTGTTAGCTTGAATTCTCTTTCCGACATATTGTCTATGTTGATAGTTGTTAGCTCTGTTGCAGAAGGTCCATCCTCTATATTTTTCTTCTGTTGGGCATTCCTCCTCCTAGTCATTTTGGTGAGAGATGACTGAACAGATGTAGCTGGATGTATAGACCGTGGTGTAGTCAAGGTGCACCCTGGAACACTTCTGAGCAATCAGGATTCCCCACCCAAATAAGAGAAGAAAGAAAAGAAAAAGAAAAAAAAAAAGAGAGAGAGAGAGAGAGAGAGAGAGAGAGAGAGACAGGAAAGAAAGGGAAGATAAAAGAGAAGGTTCAGCCCAAATGGGCCCCAAGGTAAGATTTATGAAGTATACAAACAAAAACAGACAAACAAAAAGACTGATAAAAGTATATGACAAGAGAAAAAAAAAATATATATGCAAATAAAGGAAGAACCTCATCAAAAAGAACCCCAAGGGTAAGATTTATATACTATCAGGACAAACACAAAAACACAGAAACACTGGTGGAAGAAAAAGATGGGAGAGTGGTAATAAATTCTCAGTGTGGGCGAGGAAGGTTGTTTTGATTCTTCCTGGATGTATCTTGATATCTTTGTTAAAGGACTCAACTTTCCTAAGATAAAGGGGGATTAAAAATTGGTTTACCTATAGGGGTAGTATTGATTGGGGAAAGGGGATTACTTTGAAGTTGAACTCTATATGAATATTAGAAAATAAAAATAAAAAGGGAATAAACTAGACTAAACTAAAATAAAAAAAAAGAAATTTAAAAAATAGAAATGCAAAAGAAAAACACAAGTGTATGTATCAAAAAGTTTAGGTTAGAAGGTTATTATGGAATTTGATGTACTGGACAGCTCATGATGGTAAATAGGTTAAAAAATTATCTATATTAAAAAAAAATGAGCCAGAATAGTGGGAACAAATTAAAAATAAAAGTTGTCCTATGAAGTAGTGGTGGTTGTTCTCTTGTAGTCTTTTTTTTCTTTCTTTCCTGGTTGGTTTTCTGGGGGAGGGGTCTGCCATGTGGGTTTTCAGTCAATGATGTTCCCTGAGTTAAGTCCTCCCGCCCCCCTCAAGGGGGCGGGCTCTGAGGAAACCGGTTTTTTCAGGCTTTTGTTCTCTGGAGGTTTTGTTTGTTCACTTTTTTTTTTTTTTCTCTCGCCTTGACCGCTTTTGATGGTTTTTGTAGGTTTAAAGGAAAGCAAACTGCACCCTGACCTCCCTCTCAGAGAGAAGCCTCAGTCTGGCCCCATGTGGGTGTTGCAGAGCCCATATAAATTCCCCCTTGGCCTCTGGCAGAGCAGGTTCCGAGTCGCCATCCCTGGGGACGCCGGATCTTCTGCTTTTACCCAAAACCACGGAAGCAGCGGCTGTCTGGGCAGCTCCAGACTGCCAGAGAGGTTCCAAGCAGCGATCGCACACTGAGATTTTCCTGCTGGCCCGGGCTGGGAGTGCCTGGTTTTTCTGGGTCTAAGAGCACCCGGCTTGCGCACACCTCTCTCAGGGGAGGCTTAGGGTTGCGCGCGCATCTCAGGCTCTGAGAGTGGGGCGCAAGTCCAAAAGCACCAGACTGGGCCTTTGCGCACCTCTCTCAGGGGAGAATTTGGGGCGCGTGTCTCAGGCTCTGAAACAATGGCGCGGGTCTAAGAGCGTTGGGTGGGCCTTTGCGCACCTCTCTCAGGGGAGGGTGAGGGGTGCGTGTGTCTCAGGCTCTGTAGCACGGCTTTGTGTTCTGCCATCTGGCATGTCTCCCAGTCCCTCACTGGAGCCAGACCCCATGCAATCTTGGGCACGCTGGCGCTCTGGGACCAAGACCTGGTTTCTCTGCTGCACTCTCTCTGGCTCAGCACCAGGGCAGGCTGTCCTGGGTCCTGGGACTTAAGCCCCTGTCCCTAGCTGCCCCAATTCCCACAATTTCCCCCCACGACGCTTTGCTTTTTTTGAGTGCTTTCAACCAGTCTCCAAGTTAATGCTGGTCCCCAGATGCAGGGCACTCTCGTATTAGGGGTATTACTTTCCAATCGGTCGCCTCTGGTGGCTCCCTCCCCCTTTTGTTTATCTTCTGATATCAGTCCGACATTCCCACTCCGCTTTACCTGCCCACTGGCATCTTCTGCCCCTGTAGAGATCCAGACGTGTATAATTCTGATCTCAGGCTGATTTCATGGGTGATTGGAGTTCTTTGGTAGATAATCAGCTCACTTTAGGGTACAGGTTGAAAAGCACCTCCTCCTACTTCCCCGCCATCTTGTCTCCCCCCTTTGAATTGTTTTTTATTTTACTATGGAATCTAGTAGAATAGACTACAGGAAAATAGGGATATAATCTGGTCATTTATAAATAGATAACCATCAGTTTCTGAATTTTTTCTAGGCATGGGTAATTTTCTTTCTGAACATCTTTTCTACATTGTGTCTAAGACATGAGTTAATTTGTGATCCTGGACCATCTAGCCTGAAGAGATAATCAAGGAGGGATGTTCACACCTACTGTTCCACTCAGGGAAGAAGATATCTTCAGAGATCCAGAGACAGAGTGCTGGCAGGGAGGGGTCAGCTTCAGAACTTACACTCTCTGGGTGCTTGGGTGGCTTATTTGGTTGGTGTTCGTCTTGATTTTGGCTCAGGTCATGATCTCAGTGTCATGGGGTTGAGCCTCATGGCAGGCCCACACTCAGCACAGAGTCTGCTTGAGTTTCTCTCCCTCTGCCACTCCCCCTGCTCTCCCTCTTTCAGATAGATAAAATAATCTGAAAAAGAAGAATTTACACTCTCAGTCACATAGTTATGTTTGTAACAATTAGTGCTGACCAAAGAGTTCAACACTCAGTACTGATGACCTAATTAAGAACAATCATTTTCAGAATACTGTTCCTAAAATGACCTGATTATAGGTACATTTTGTAAAGAATTATAGAAGTTGTTATGAGACTTGATTCCTTTAGAGATAGAAGGAAATTTAGTTCTGATTTGGGTTTTTGCTCTGTTCTTGATGTGGCCTTGTGAATAGGAAGTAACTGATGCTTCTGGGGCCTTCTGATCTGGGGGCCTTCTTTTTCTCATTTCTTTTGATCCTAAAAAACTTTCATATGGCTTGGTATTTGGAAAGCACCAGGCTGTTCACTGGATATATGTTTAAGAAACTTCATTTTACACTTAAGTGTCTCAAAAATGTTTCTCCTTAAAATGCAAAGTATATTATTCTTCCAATGAATGGTCCTTCGGTTGGATCTAGATAGAAAAACACATACTTATTTTGGAAGATCCTGGTTTTTGCTGGTGAATTTGTTGGCAGTTTTAAGAAGTTGGATTGTTCACATGACATAGAATTTCTGAGACTCCAGTATCTAGTGGTGGAAACTATTTTCTTCTTAGAAGCTGCTGTGGTGAGCTGACTGTAGTGCATGTCAACGAACTATGGAAGAAAAAACAGGGCTCCGTTATCATAAGGGATAAATAGTTGATTAAAAACTCCCATGTAAGGACTTGAACAAAAAGCTATCCTAAAGCCCTGGTACCCATTTGAGAACAGCTTAGGAAGTCTTTGAATCTAAGACAGATAAGGTAATCAAAATGTTGTCCCCCCAAAATCGGAGTTAAGTCATTAGAATTAATCAAAACTTATCCATTGAGACATTGCAACTCTTCAAATATTGCCTTCTCTTTCTTGTTTATTATGTATTATTTCACAGAACATAAACCAACTGATACATTTTCAGTAAAAATAAAATCCATTTGAAAAGCTAAATCAGTAGTAAAATCTGAATCAAAATATTATGTCACTTCACATACTCATCCATGCATGAGGTTAACCATATTAAAGGGCAGCTGTGCCTCTGAAACTGTGCCATTGCTCTCTTGAGGACAGCCACCCAAGTTCTACACTTACATTTTGTTTTAGAGTTTCTCAAACTGTTGTCTGTGGACCATCTGCCCCAGAATACCCAGGATGCGAACAAGAAGGGTGGATTCTTGGGCCTGTCCTTCAGACCTACTGAGTTAGAATATCTAGAGGGCAAACCTTCAATCAATTTTAATTCTGGAAGTGGCACTCCTTGGATTAGAAGAAGTAATTCTTATCTTTAAGATAGTGAAGTTGAACATAAATAGCTCACTTGGCTGAAGACTTTTTGTTGATGAATGTGTTAATTTATTCAAAATCACAGTTTGAGTGCTCACTATGAACCAGGAAACAAGAATAAAGAGATGAATGTGAGACTGGTACCTCCCACCCAAGAGTGGATAGTTCATTTGGGGGAAGACATATGAATAAACACATAATTATAATACAGTGTGGTATTATATACAATTTTAATACAGTGGAGGTATACACACCATTCTGCAGGGGAGAAGAAGGAGTGACTTATTGCTTGGTGAGGTTGGGAATGACTTTACAACTGGAAGAAGTCAGTGTTGCTCTGTTCTTGATGTGACCTTGTGAATAGGAAGCAACTGATGCTTCTGGGGCCTTCCGATCTTGGGGCCTTCTTTTTCTCATTTTCTCATTTCCTTTGATCCTGAAAAACTTTCATATGGCTTGGTATTTGGAAAATAATGGTCTTCCAGACCAAGGAAGGATTTGTTTATCAGAGGCCATGGAGAAATTGTACTGAGCAGAGGATTAGAATAAGGATGGGATTTAGGTATATTATGCAAATTTGGTTCTCTTGATGTAATACAAAGCCAATTCCAGGGGAAGGGTAAAGAATAAGAAGTGGTTACCTTTTAGGGAGAGATTTCCAGGCTATTCTCAATTTAAAAAATATTTTTAAGGAGTGAACTGTGATGATTATTTTTTTTTAAGCTATGACTGTAAGGAATAAAATACACTAGAGTTTCCCTCTTTTTAAATTGAGATAAAATTGAATAAACATTTATATTCATTTGAGATATACAATATAATGATTCAGTATTTGTATATAATGTATAATAATTACTATAAGCCTAGTTAACATCCATCACTTCACATGGTTAAATTTTTTTCCTGTGATGAGAACTTTTAAGGTTTACTCTCTTAGTGACTTTCAAATATACAATACAGTATTTTTACCTACAATCACCATGCAGTACATTACATCCCCAGAACATACTTATTTTATAACTGGCAGTTTGTACCTTTTCACCCCCTTTACCCATTTTCCCCACCTCTACCTCCTGCCTCTCACCACCAGCAATCTGTTCTCCATATCTATGAATTTGTTTTGTTTTGTTTTGCAGATTCCACATATAAGTGACTATGCTACTCTAAAATTTTTAAGCACAGTTGCAAAATATCAATAAAAATATTATTTAGAGTTTGTTCTAGGGGTTACAGAAAAATAGGCTAATTTAGTAATAGGAGACTTAAAGATAAAGCATTTTTATAGCAGGCATAGAGAAATGAGGACCTGATTTAACTGAGGAGCTGTCCACGTGAAAGCAAGGGGTTAAGCAAAAGTGGTATTTTGGAGGAAGAAACATTAGCATTTAATGGACCTATTCTGACCTAAAACTCATCCATGAAATTATCTACTTTTCTATATTCTTAGCTCAAGATTCAATCATTATTTTTAAAAGTGTCATTTTATCCCTTTTTGTGTGTTTTGCCTGCAACAAACACATAATTCTTTCCTGATGTAGTGATTTATTTAAATACTATAATTTTATTAATACTTCCCCAATATGCAGCCTACAAGGAAATATACTACCATTAAGCTGTTGATAATACCGTAATGGATTTAGGAAAATGTATTTTCCTGGCCATGATTTTGTGTCCTGTAGCTTCATTAAATTCTTCATCTAGATTTCAGGAAGATATATGTGCTGCATTAATGGTCTATTGCCTCATAACAAGAGTTTTGAAATGAAGGATGAAATTACCAAGGAGCAATCTGTGTGAATGATGGGAAAAGTGAGATAATGAAAACATAGTGTGGGAGCCTCCTTGACACCATGTATCAGTTGAGGATGTGCAAATTAATTTAAGTATTAAATGTTTGGAGCTCAAATCCTTCATAGGGAATTTCTTTTTCAGTTAGCATCAGTAGAATAAAAGTAACCTAGTGTTCTTAAAGAGATACTATACTAGATTGATAATATTTTTGATACAGAAGTAGACTGCACAGTTGTGAAATTCTTTGTGGAGATTCTAGAATAGGGGTCAGCAAACCTGCAGGTCAAAGCTGGCCCACAGCCTGTTCTTATAAATAAAGTTTTATTGGAACACAGTCACCTTCATTTATTTATATTTGTAACGGCAGTGCTGAATAGTTTTAAGAGAGACTTTATGGCCCACAAAGCCTAAAATATTTGTAACATAGCCTTTTTCCAGCCCCTGCTTGAGAAATAAAAAGTTTGCTGACCCTCTTTTCTAGAAAGAAAAAGAATCATAATATTAGGGGAGCACAGGGAAGATTGTTCTCTTTTAGCATCTTTGAAGCTCCACTTTTGCTTTTCCCTGTTCCTGGATAGAAAGTTAGAAATTATATCCTTCCCTCATGTCCTCCCTTACTGTAGACATTAGGGTTGGGTCACTTGTCATTAAATTTGGTTCCTGACCTTAACTCCTTTCTACCACTCTTACCTTCTACACTAAGCCACATTGGCCCTTTACTGTCTTTTTTTTTTTTTTTTAATTAAGATTTTATTTGTCAGAGAAAGAGAGCACGAGCACAAGCAGGGGGAACTGCAGACAGAGGGCGAAGCAGTCTCCCCACTGAGCAGGTAGGGCTCCAACCCAGGACCCTGGGATTATGACCTGAGCCAAAGGCAGAAGGTTAGCCAACTGAGCCATCCAGGTGTCCCCCTCTTACTGTTCTTCAAGAATGCCATACTCTTTTTTTTTTTTAATTTTTAATTTTTTATAAACATATAATGTATTTTTATCCCCAGGGGCACAGGTCTGTGAAACGCCAGGTCCACACACCTCACAGCACTCACCACAGCACACACCCTCCCCAATGTCCACAACCCCACCCCGCTCTCCCAACCCCCCTCCCCCCAGCAACTCTCAGTTTGTTTTGTGAGATTAAGAGTCACTTATGGTTTGTCTCCCTCCCAATCCCATCTTGTTTCTTTTAAGAATGCCATATTCTAATTCATTTCACATTTTTCAACACCCTAGAACACTCTTCCATTGTTTTCACATAGGTGGTTCCTTCTTATCTTTAGTTCTCAGCTTAAAGGTCCTAAGTCCAGAAAGGGCTTTTCTGACCACTGTATTTATAGTATTGTCTTCCTACCCCATTTGTCTTTAACTTATTACTCTCTTAATTGTTTATTGCATGAACCGCCATCTGGAATTATTTAGTCTGCTTTTTTACTTATTTATTGTAATATAGCTGTTAGCTCTTATACCTAGACCGGTGTTTAGCACATAAAAGACCTCAGTATTCATTGATGGCATTTGTTGAAATGCTCTGCTATGAGATAAAGTGGACACTGTAAGCCAGAGACAATGATAGAGTCTGGATCTAGATTCAGAAATTTATTTGTCCTTATGTAAATTAATGTGTATAAAATTTCATAATTTCACAGACACTTAAGGCCTAATTTTACATACAAATACCCCAGGGAACTTTAATAAGCTTCCAACTGTAAGTGACTATCTTAGTGTAGTTTTTTGTAATTCTGAATATTCTATTTTATAAGCCAATATCCTATACTTTGCTCAGCTCCAAATTCTTACCTGATGCCCAAGTTATTTTAATAGCCATTTTTAGACATGTCAGTTTTCAGCTATACCATTAACTTGGGAGTGAAAGTGGTTACGTAAGTGAACAGCATCCTCAACTATGACTAACTTTATGTATTGGTCTCATCATTTATATATACAAGAATATACATGCTGGAATTCCTAGTGAAACCTAAACTACCTCTTTTTTAATCAGTGGTGTCCTTATTGGATTTCAAAGTAACTCTCCTTGGGAAAGAAAACTCTGTTACATTTGCTGCTTTAATTTTCAGACCAATTCCATCTACTGTGACACACTGTTCTCATTAGCTAAGCAAATTAGGTTACAAAATCTAGGTGGGCAACACTTAGTGTCAAAGAAACAGCTATTTGACTCCAATTAAAGAGTTATGGCTTGGCAAAGTTCTATTGCCTTCATAAATTTGATGAGGTAGTTTTGGATATTGTCAGAGTTATTAGTATGGTTGAACAGTTGTGTTATACCATGGAATCAACAAGGAACAAAATGCCAGCAAACTTTCTTTGCTCAAAATACCTGAAATGGAGTGTAGGTTACAAAGCACGTATTCTAGCAAGTTTGAACTTCGCCACTGTTCAATATGCCTAATTCAGTATAAAATAATGTTGTTTATGTAGTGTTGTTGGCTTATGAGACATCTGGGGCTCTGTGCACTTAAATGCATGACCTGAGTCACTCTTTAATTAGTAAGATGCTGAAGTACTACTTAGAAAATTAATCCTACAGTGCATTAAATGTTCTCCTCTCTGAAGGGAAGAAAAAAAGAAACAAACTTTGCATGCTTATATGCTTTATTTATACCTAATTTATAATTAGTTAATTTTAGTAATAAATATATAGCACATTATTTCATTTAAAGCTGGAATTGTGATGTGTTTTGCTCTGCCATAAACTAGATTCACAACGCTGTCTACAAAGGTCAGCTCAGTTTGCATGTCCCCAGTGCCAAATTTGTGATACTACTTTTAGTTCCTAGTTCAGTCGTTTGGACTATTTGGTTTTAACTGGACATTTCTGTTAAGATGCTTCTCTTAATATTGTAAAACCTCTTATTAGGGACTGAATTGTGTCCCCTCCAAAATTTGTATGTTGAACCCTAATCCCCCATGTGACCATCTTTAGAGATAGGACCTTTAGATAGGTAATTAAGATTAAATGAGGTCATAAGGTTGAAGCCCTAACCTGAAAAGATTAGTGTCCTCAGAAGAGAAAAAGACATTAGGGATTCTCTCTTTCTCTCTCTGGGTGTGCACAGAAAAGAGGGCATTTGAGGATACAGTGAGAAGGTGGCCATCTATCAACCAGAGAGAGACATCTCCAGAAACTAAGCTTTTTTTTTGAAACTAATCTTATTAGTACCTTGATCTTGGACTTCTAGCTTCCAGAACTGGGAGAAAATAAATTTCTATTGTTTAAGTCACCTAGTCTATGGTACTTGGTCATGTCATCGTAGGAGAGACAGTACGCTGTTTATTTTAAGAAGGATGTTTGCTGTTATTTATACTCTTGTGAGTGGCTAATCCATGATGCTGTAGAGCACTATCTAGGGTACAACCTTTGAGAAATTCAAACCACCATTGAAACTTCTGAGAAGCAACATCTACAATTATGAATAAATGCACATTGGAGCCCCATCCTGAAACTTCCCACCATTGGTTTGGGTTTGGTAAAATATTACCTGTTTTAGGCCACACTCAATATAGTTCAGGTAATAAAGTACCCAAAGGATTTGATTACAAGCATTAAGATTTAACAGTTAATATTGGAAAGAGCTCCCAAGATAATACTTTAATGAACTTTCAGTGCAGTTTAAACTCTTTGTAAAGATAAAGGGGATGCTACAGAGAAATGAAATGTTGAAGCAGGTCTTTTCAGAAGTTTCTTGTAGGAGATTAGTTTTGGGACAGAGTGGTCACAGGTTGGAGATAATATTTTGGGATGAAGGTTAGTTGGGGTATATACTGTGGGGTCCCAGGATGGCTATTCAATTCCAGGTTAGTTCTCCTCACCATCTTATTTTCTAGAGAGGAACTGCAATTTGGGTGGCTTCAAATTTTTTTTTTTTTTTATGAACACCTTATTAGATTTTTTTCTCCCAAGTTGATTATGTTGTAAGTAAAAATCTCCAGATCTTAGAAAAGTAACTGAAAATGAGTAAGGGGGACTTGCGTTCCTTAAACACATTCTTCCTCACTGAAGGTCTTTCAGTGTTTTTAAAACTCTCTACTTGCTTTGCCAGCCCTACCTCCTTGTTCTCACTCGTTGGCGTTAGCCTCTGGAGAGTTGATCAAGGTAGATTATGTAGCAGCTTATAGGTGAGGGTGGTGGGTTTTTTTTTTTTTTTTTTTTAACTCTCTGTAGTGAGAAAAGAGTGCAATGACATTATTTGCTTTACGTTTTAAGTACAAATTTGGAAGAGTTTGTAGCAGGTCAAGAGTAAAAGCTGGGAAATAGTTATGCTGCTGCCGTAGAAGAGGCAAGGAATCATGGTGCTTGGATAAAGGTGGTAGTAGTGAACAAGGAAAACAGTGGGTGGATCAAGGTAACATTTTGGAGATAGAGCCAATAGAAGTTGCTAATGAGCTGAGTGATGGTGATAAAAGAGGATAGGCAGAATGAGGATGACATCTGTATCTTGGGCTTCAGTAATTGGTAATAATTTCATGTATAGGAATGGAAAATGCCACGTGGAACAGGTTTTCAGGGGAAAATAAAGAATTCTGCTTTGGATATGTTTGTTTTAAGATTCCTATTATATATCCAGATCAAATACTTAAACATACTAGCATGGAGCTCAACAGAGAGGTCCAGATTAGAGATAAAAATTTGGAAGTCATACATTTATTTTTTTTCCATTTTATTTTATTTCTTTTCAGTGTTCCAGCATTCATTGTTTATGGAAGCCATATATTTAAATGCCAGTATACATTCCTTGGGATGATATACACTGGCATTTAAAGTCATGGGAATGGGGGCGCCTGGGCGGCTCAGTCAGTTAAGTGTCTGCATTCAGCTCAGGTCACGATCTCACGGTCCTGGGATGGAGCCCCACATCAGGCTACCTGCTCAGCTGGGAGTCTGCTTTTCCTGCTCCCTCTGCTGTTCCCCTTGCTTGTGCTCTCTCTCTCTCTTCCCACACTCTCTGTCAAATAAATAAATAAGTCTTAACCCACTGAGCCACCCAGGTGCCCCACAAACAAATAAGTCTTAAAAAAAATAAAGTCATGGGAATGGATGAAATCACCTGGAGTGGGGGAATTAAGGCTGATGCAAAAATGATTAATCCATAACCCTGTTCTCAAAGAATATAGGTAAGAATTTTTGTATATGATTTAAATATCTATATCATTTATATTTCAGCATGTAAGTACTTTATAGAACTGCAAAATTCTACCTGCCTTCCCTGCCTACTGCCTCCAAGCTTCATGTTTGGTTTTCTAACCACAGATAATTTATTCCTTGATAAAGGAGCTGAATCCATAGCCAAACCTTGGCATCCTTTCTACTTTCCTTATATAAATTGAGTTAATCTTGAATTAGTAAGAATGGCTAAAACTTCTGTTCTCTCAGTGAGAACCATAACCATTACCTCATGAAGCTGTTTACTGCACATCTCTTACATGTGCAAAAATATCTTATACTCAAGAATGATGATTCTTTAGAAGAAAGAAATCTAAAGTCAACATGCCATATTGGTACTTGCTTCTCCACTTCCGCCCAGTGATGTTTGCAGGCGTCTGCTCAAATAATGGGCATTCATTCTCTTCTTGCTTGATTCAGTTAATGAAAAAATGAGTTCACCTGACAATGAAAATAGAGGCAGTGGGAGAAATAGCAAGGCAGGAGTGACATTTTGTAGTTCTCAGGAGATGAGAAAATGCATCTCATTAAAAAAACCAAAAATGTGCTATTTGGAATAAGAGTTCCAATTTCACCTTTAATATTTCATGCCCATTCACTAAAAATGCCTTCCTCCAGTTTTTTCCCTTTTGTTTAGATTTATTTATTTATTTGTTTTTCTAGAGAGAGGGAGAGAGGGAGAAGGGGTAGCAGGAGAGGAAGAGAGAGAATCTTAAGCAGAGACCCAAGCGGGGTTCAATCTCACAACCCCACAGCCCTGAGATAAGAACCTAAACTGAAATCAAGAGTCAGATGCTTAACCACTGAGCCACCCAAGTGCCCCTCTTTTTTTTAGTTTTATAGTCTCACTATTTAATATTTTCAGCTTGATCTAGGTAAGGGAATAGTGACATTTTTGATAAATTTGAATGAGAACAAAGATTTTTTTTTTTTTTTTTTACAAAGGGGAAATCAATAGCAAATATGGTACCTATGCTGCTATTCCTCCTTGCTATCCCTTGAACCTCTGAAAGCATCAAGGAAATACTAAGTATCCTAGTGAAGCCTATAGGGCTATGGCAGGCCACGAGAAAGAAAAATACTTAAGATTAGCGATGTCAAAGGGAACTCCTTGGGACCAACCTTGTTCTTTCCCAATCTAGTGAGTAATGGAAAAACAAAAAACAAAACCTCACATAATTCTTTTTTTTTTTCCTAAGTTTTAAAGATGTTATTAATTTGAGAGAGAGAGGGAGCATAAGCTGGGGGAGGGGCAGGCAGCTAGTGAGGGAGAAGCGGACTCCCCACTGAGCAGAGAGGAGGACATGGGATCCATTCCAGGACCCTGGGATCATGCCTTGAGCCAAAGGCAGATGCTTAACTGAATGAGGCATCCAGGTGCTCCAAACCCCACATAATTCAAAGAGTAGAGATTCATATCTGATATTGGCTTTTTGTTCCAGGAAGTATATCTAAATATTCAATTCAAACTCCCAGAAAAGCAAGGTCATTCTAGCTAACAGTTTCCTCCTAACATCTCACCCTCTGCTCCCAAGTCTGTGAAATTGTACAAATATCCCTGTGAAAATGTACTTTGCTAATAGGAAAATGTCCTCTTGCTGAAATTAGGGATAGCCATTGAACTAGGGCAGTAGATAATACTCTCATACTATTTTGTTTTCAGAATTTAATATTTTCCAGACGCAAACACACATTACCTTCTCTTCAGACCTTGAGTTTTGCTATTGATACTTCTTTGAGAAAACGTCAAGAGTGGTTTCCAGGCCACTTGAGACTTGGATTACCATCCTAATTCCATTCAGACAGAATGCTAAAGCAGTCACATAATCACAATTTATGATCACCAATGTCCTTGTGTAGACAGGAACACAACTTCTAATCCTACTCGCTATTAACTTCTGGAGTCACAAACTATCTAAAAGTGAGTAAACTTAAACAACTGAATGCCATCTTTCTCTCTTTTCAAGATAACCGGTTAGGAAGGGCTTTGGAATGCAAATGTGTGCACAGTTTAAAATTGCTCCTCCTTCATTCCATACAGTGTGTCAGATGGTAGCCTTTGGAATTTATCAAAAGTCCCTTTATTCATTACAGAAAAGCTAATTTGTTGTCTATTATTCAAGAAGGGTTTTGTTTCCCATTTGCATATGGGAATTACAGAGCCATTAGCAAAGGGGCAAAATATTTCAGTTCCAACTGTAATAATCATTCATGAGTTGGTAGAATAGAATATTATGCGAAAACACTAGGGGCCTTTCCCCCTCACTGTCATGTTGCCCAAATAGGTCTTGTGTTGACTGTGCAATGTTTGCTTGAAATCTTTTTGTCTTAATGTGATGTTCTTTATCACAGGAAAAAAAAAGCAAATGAAAACAATGAACTTTAAAATATATAACCTTCTAATCATCTGCTGGCAGAATTTCATTGCCAGCTCCCTGTTTGTGAGTAGAATCTGGTAATCAAAATTGAAAACACCTCAGAGTTTAGTTTTCAGAGCTCTGTCAAATAGCTAGCAAAAGTTGCTTTGATACTCTTAAGTCTTGGATGTTTGTGTCTTATACCAAAAGATTATTCGAGATTTATTGAAATCAAATAAGACTTTGCAGGAAGAAAAAGAGCTAAAAGGATATATCCATAAAATGCCCCGGGAACAGTACTTGTTCTAGTTGAATTGACATCAAGATAAATCTCCTGGTAACTCAGACATCAAGGTTATGCTATATTTGACTATTATTATACAAAGGTTTTAAGGCAGCCTTTTTGGCTTTTAAGTAATGCTCTAAGTCACACTATTATCCAACATGAATTCTTTTCAGGACAATTTTAATTGGTACTTTTATGCCCTGTGTTGTCATATATTTTATTTAACTTCTGTGATTAATATAGTAATTTTAGCATTCATATTTGCAAAGTTACTTCACATAGATTATTTTATTTTGAAAACTCATATATATTATATTTTAAAAATCTAACCTCTTAATGGATTATTTTAATACTCATGTATCAGAAATTTCTTCATTAACCAGAAAAAAATTTAGTAAGCTCCAGATGAATTTATCAATACAGTTAATAAGCGTGAACTACTATATGGCTCCTATACCTCCCCAAATAATTCACATTCTTCTCAAGAATATATGGGAACCTTACCAAATTTGATCATAGAACAGACAAAAAGGAAGTTTCAATAAATTCTTAGAACAGATTACATGCAGGGGCACCTGGGTGGCTCAGTGGGTTAAGCCTCTGCCTTCGGCTCAGGTCATGATCTCAGGGTCCTGGGATTGAGCCCCCCATCGGGCTCTCTATTCAGCAGGGAGCCGGCTTCCCCCTCTTTCTCTGCCTGCCTCTCTGCCTACTAGTGATCTCTCTTTCCCTCTGTCAAATAAATAAATAAAATCTTAAAAAAAGAAGAGATTACATGCAGAACAACATATATGAAATTAAGGAAATAAAACTAGAAACCAGTTAAGAGAATCCAAATCTCTCTTTATTTCCCAAACCATATAAACAAAGGAGAACAAATAAAATAACATGTAACCTACAGAGTAAAAACCAGCCAATTCTATAAAACCTAATTTTCACTTAAGTTTGGAAATGAATGAACACTGGAAGATCCATTTTAGAAGATGCTTCAGAGTGGAATATGATGGAGATTGCATAGAATGGAAAGAATAGTGATATTGGCTTGTAGAACAAACTGCCTGAAGAAGAGGGTCGCTGTCAGAATGGGGGGGGGAATACTCAGAGCAGGTTTAATCAGAGTACTGGGTACATGAAAATCAAAATGAAGGGACTTGGCAGGTATATAGAACCGGAGGTGAAGTCCTAGCCAAGGTACCCTGTTTGGGAAAGAAGGTTAAATGAGAAGCAGAAATATCTTTTGGAGGCTTAGCACAAAGGTAAAGAAAGCACTGAATGGTGGAAGAGTCTTTTTTTTTTTTTAAGATTTTATTTATTTATTTGACAGACAGAGATCACAAGTAGGCAGAGAGGCAGGCAGAGAGAGAGGAGGAAGCAGGCCCCCTGCGGAGCGAAGAGCCCGATGTGGGGCTTGATCCCAGGACCCTGGAATCATGACCTGAGCCAAAGGCAGAGGCTTTAACCCACTGAGCCACCCAGGCGCCCCAAATGGTGGAAGAGTCTTAAGAGACAAAATGGCATCGCAAAATTGGACCTCCTTCCTTTCACAATCTGTACCATTTATTTAAATCAGGTTTTATTGAACTATAATTTACATAAAGGAAATTCACCCTGATTACATGATAAAGTCTGATGAAATTTGACAGACTTACAGCATGTAACTACCATCACAATGAAGATATAGAATATTTGCATCAGCCCAAAAGTTCCCTTGCGCTCCTTTATAGTCAACTTCCTCTTCACGTCCCCAGCTCCTGGCAACCACTTATGTCTTTTCTGTTCCTATAGTTTTGTGTTTCCAGTGTATCATATAAGACAATCATAATATGTAGGCTTTTGAATGTGGCCTTTTGCCTTACTATAATGTTTTTGAGATTTACTCGTTTTGTAGCATGTATATGTATTTTTAAAAAATTGCTGAATGGTGATCCACTGGTGGTTATACCACAACTTCTTTATCTCTTCACCAGCTGATGGTTATTTGTTTTTTTTCAAACTATGAATAAATTAGTAAAAATAGTTACATAGAGTTTTTGGGGTGGACGTGCATCTCTATGTTTTTCAGGTGAACACCTAAGTAAGCATGATGGTTAATTTTACATGTCAACTTGACTCGGTCTCAGGGTGCCCCGATTTTTGGTTAAACATTATTCTTTTTTTTTTTTTTAAAGATTTTATTTATTTATTTGACAGACAGAGATCACAAGTAGGCAGAGAGGCAGGCAGAGAGAGAGGGGGAAGCAGGCTCCCTGCGGAGCAGAGAGCCTGATGCAGGGCTCGATCCCAGGACCCTGGGATCATGACCTGAGCCAAAGGCAGAGGCTTTAACCCACTGAGCCACCCAGGCATCCCATGGTTAAACATTATTCTAAGTATTTCTGTGAATGTATTTTTAGGTAAGATTAACATTTAAATTAGAAGACTGAGTAAAGCAGGACCTCATCTAATCAGCTAAAGACCTGAAGAAAACAAAAGACTGTTCCCTAGTAAGAGAATTTCTCTTTCCTGACTGCTTTTGAATTGGGACATTGGCTTTTCCTGCTTTTGTTTGTTTCTTTTATTATGTTATGTTAGTCACCATACAGTACATCATTAGTTTTTTTATTTAATCAAGATATAATTGACGCATAACATTTTGTAGCTTTAAAGTATACATTGAGTTGATTTGTTATACGTACATATTGCAATGCTGCTACTACCTTACATAGATTCCTTCAGAAACATCCTCTGGAGTTAGAGAAAAATGAGCCTTAGGAGAGAAAGAAATCAAACTTTACCTGCACTTTAGAGAAAAATATGATAAAATATTAATAGCTTTTATGGAGGTACTAATTTGTTTTTTACCAATTTTTGTAGAGGTACTACAGCTAATAGTTTGTAGAGGTACCTGAGTTTGTTACATTATTTTCTCTATTTTTAAACTAAAAATGATGAAAAATAATAACCTCTGAGATTTCATGTATAGCCACTTACTTATTTGTTATCAAGTTTATTATAAAGTAATAATTGGCAATAAAGCCATAATTTCCATATCATACTGGAAAACTTCTGACACCTGGATCTCTCTTAGTAAACCTGACCCTTGGGTCTTGAATATGGTAAACTCCCACAGCAGTGCCAAATCCACAACCTTACAATAGTTGTCCAAGACTCTAGAAGAAACTTCTAATCTCAGAGGATTCAGAGGAATCCTTCCTGATGATGATAGTCACACCAAGCTTTGAAATACCAAGCCATTAAAATTGAAGGATACCCACAGATCTCACTGGGTTCACTTTTGTGACTCTCTCAGTGCTCACTCTTACAATTTATCTATTATATCTTATACTCTCAGCAACCAGTTCTTTTCCTTGCAGGCTTTCTAACTTTATAGTTCTAGCTGAAGGCCACTTATGGGAGAAAGAGGGTGTGATTCAGGGGTACTGTCTGTTAGGTAGACAAGGGAAGAAGAGCACTTCCTAGTGTTGAACTGCAGTGGAAGTATTCAGGGAGAGAAAGGCAGAAGAGAACTTCCCTACTTCTAAGATCTTTCCTTTGAAACTCATAGGAAGTAGATGGAGATAGTTAAAATACCCTCATAGGTTTGGGGCTATTCACATATGACTATTAACACTCTTTCCCACGTTTGAGTAGCCTGATGAGAAGTGTCCTGTTTGGAGAGTATTCCGCTTTCACTTTTATCACTGAGAAGTGGTTGTAGGATATTCTAAGCATCCCCTTTGTCTTGGTAAGGGAATGAGACTGTGGTGAGAAACTGGGGAGTGTGTGATCTGGTGGAGAGATGATAGAGTGAAGGCAGCCTCCACTGAGAGTTTATGGTTAAGGACATTGATCTCAGCGTACTGTGCATTGTGATAACTAGAAACAGGATTGGCCACACTTCAGACACCTGCTTTGTATGGCCAGAGCCTCAGAAGAGCAAGAAACATCTTTGTGGATGATATTATGTCCCAAAAGACAGAATGAAGACTACAAGCCTCTTCTTGGTGGCCTTATTTCCCTCTGCACACAAGTCCCAACACATAGAGGGTGACTGGTATGGGAGGAGCTAATGAGATAGTATTTCTCTAAGAATTTGGGGCACCTGGGTGGCTCAGTGGGTTAAAGCCTCTGCCTTCAGCTCAGGTCATGATCTCAGGGTCCTGGGATCAAGTCCCACATCGGGCTCTCTGTTCAACAGGGAGCCTTCTTCCCCGCCTCTCTCTACCTGCCTCTCTGTCTACTTGTGATCTCCGTCTGTCAAATAAATAAATAAAATCTTAAAAAAAAAGAATTTGAATGTATTTGAGTAAGTATCTGAATGAGTAGTTACTTGAAAGAGACTTTATTAACTTGAAAGAAACTGAATTTAAAAAAAAAAGATTTTATTTATTTGTCAGAGAGAGAGAGAGCAAGCGAGCACAAGCAGGGGAAGCGGCAGGTAGAGGGAGAAGCAGGCTTCCCGCCAAGCGAGGAACCTGATTTGGGACTCAATCCCAGGACCCTAGGATCATGACCTGAGCCAAAGTCAGAAACTTAACCGACTGAGCAACCCAGATGTCCCAAAACTGAATTAATTTTAATTAACATTTTTTTTCATTCTTCTCCCTACTCCACCCCTGGCCTGCTGCTGTTATGGGCATAAGAATGGCAAAGCAAGAGAAGATACAGAAATAAAAGTTACAGTTTTTACATGTGGATTTGTGAACTTTAAAATTTGACTTCAGTACATATGGTAATTCATTCCTACAAGAAAACTATCTTCTATTATTCTGGGGTATAAAACCATCGATTCATTCTTACAAGAAAACTATCTTCTATTAATCTGGGATATGAAACCATCAAAAAGATCCATTATTCTTTTATTTTATACTCTGTCCTGAGCAAGAAGATGACGCTGTTTCAAACTGGTGAGGTTCATATTATTTTCCTTAAAACCCATTATTTTCCTTAAAACCCCTACAGTAAAGCTAATCTGGAATGTTTCTTCCCTCATAGGATATTTGGTCTATAATTTGGTGGACAGCATTTCCACATTCTTTTTTTTTTTTTTAAGATTTTATTTATTTATTTGACAGACAGAGATCACAAGTAGGCAGAGAGAGAGGAGGAAGCAGGCTCCCCGCTGAGCAGAAAGCCTGATGTGGGGCTCGATCCCAGGACCCTGGAATCATGACCTGAGCCTAAGGCAGAGGCTTTAACCCACTGAGCCACCCAGGCGCCCCGCATTTCCACATTCTTAAAGGCTGTTTTATCTGTGATGTTCAAACCCATAAATATCAGATCCTTTTCTGAATTGTAATTTTAGTTTTATTAATAAATTTGATATTTTATGTGCTCTTTGCTATGAATAGTAAGAATCTTATTTTTAAAAATTATTGTCAGAAATTCAGTCTAAACAAGTTCAATTTGTTTTGTGTTAGATGCATTCAAGATACTCCTCAAAGCTTTAAGAAGGGCGACTGGGTGGCTCAGTTGGTTAAGTGTCTGCCTTCAGCTCAGGTCATGATCCCAGGGTCCTGGGATTGAGTCCCACATCGGGCTCTCTGCTCATCAGGGAGTTTGCTTCTCCCTCTCCCCTCCCACCTGCTCATGCATGTGCTCTCTCGATCTCTCTCAAATAAATAAATAAATCTTAAAAAAAAAAAAAAAGGTTTATGGAGTTACCAAAGAGGACCACAGTGTCCTCATTCTGTGGGGTTGGATTTCTAAGGAGCAAGGTATGACCCTGCCCCCATCCCTATGTTTTTACCTTGATGTCTGCACACAAGCTTTGTGACAGTAGTGGTTGTACTGGGGCCACATTTATTCAGAAAAATATTGACATGCAATATTGACATTTAGCTCTATTAACATTTCCATTCCCAACTGACTCATTTACTGGGAACAAGTTCAAATGCCAATCCATACTAGATATTTAATAAATATTTGTTGAGTGAATAAATGAACATATGGGCTGATTTGCATGAGACCTTTAAAAAATGAAGTGTGGCATGTATTTGTGATGAAACAAGTCATTGTGTGTTAAGTCCTTTTTTTTTTTCTTTTCCTGATGTTCATGTTATTCACTTTTCACCCATATCTGATATTTGGTATAACACATATAATCATAACAACAATTAATGGAAATTTTAATAGAGAAGGAGAAAGAAAAATGGATTATTTTTTAAACAAATGAGATGGGTAGGAGAAGCCTTGAGTCATTTATTGAGTAGATCTATGAAGTTGTGTAGTTCAGAATAATTCACTGAAATTGGCATTGGCTAGTATGAACTTCTAAGGGAGAAATCACCTTCCAGAGATGAGATACCTTCTTTCAGTTCTTCAGACTTGTAGTCTAGGAAAGGCAGACAGACTCCATTGCATTTTCGAACCCAGGATGAAGTGGTGGGGAACAGGAGTCAACAGGAGCAGGGTGGTGTGGTAAAATTCCCCCTCGGTGGGAATGAGGGGGTGAGGAACTGCAGACAAAAGATCAGAGTCAGGGGATCATCAGAGTAAGGATTTGAGGAACTGCAGACAGAAGACATCGAGACTATAAGAATTTCATAGTGTTTGTATTTTCAAGTTGATTTTCGCTCCTCTTGTCTTTTTTTAGTGTGATTATTCCTAAAACCCTTGAGATGAGATCGGTTTGCGTAACAGACTTTGGGAATACCAGAAAGAGATTTTTTTTTTTTTTTTAATGGAAAGCCTTCAAAATATCATTTCATTATCCCATTTGGTTAAAAAGGCCATTGTGAATGATTGTGGAGTTTGGAGTAATACAATGGTGTAATCAAAGATGCTGTCGAAAATATGGCTTATTTTATGGATTGAAGTAGATTGAAGCTGAAGGTAGGGAAGCTGGTAAAACAGTAGGGTATGAGATAATTTTTTGGTATTAGAAATGGAAAGGAAGGAATAATCTGAAATTTTCTTTAGAAGCTGAAAAAGTGACCAAAAATTAAAATCTTTGTTAAACTCTGTTGGTTCTGATTATATAACCATTCACCAGCCTTTTCCCCCCAACTACTAGCAGAACCTGTTTCCTGTCATAGAGGCTGAAAATGCCAGGTGCTTGGTTTTACAGCCTCTCTTTCACCCAGAGCATTAATATATGTTTAAATGGTCCAAAAGAAGTCATAATAATGGGATTCTGGGAATTTTTGTCCCCTAAAAGGATCAACACTCAAAAACCAGACAAACCAAAGACCAATTCTCCTGTCATGGAATGTGAGGCCTGGAACTGCAGCAACCCTCTGTGGTATGAGGCAACAAGCCTGAGGAACTAAGATGGAGAAAGTAGGGATAGTGAAGCAGAAGTATTGCTATCTCTGAGATGCTGAAACAAACCTAGAAATGTCCTCCTTCTGGGGCCTGGGTGGATCAGTGGGTTAAAGCCTCTGCCTTCAGCTCAGGTCATGATCTCA
Organism: Lontra canadensis; assembly: GCF_010015895.1. Taxonomy (NCBI): domain Eukaryota; kingdom Metazoa; phylum Chordata; class Mammalia; order Carnivora; family Mustelidae; genus Lontra; species Lontra canadensis. The sequence continues at coordinate 24,716,956 of NW_022631011.1, forward strand.
GGGTCCTGGGACCAAGCCCTGCATCGGGCTCTCTGCTCAGCGGGGAGCCTGTTTCCTCCTCTTTCTCTCTGCCTGCCTCTCTGCCTACTTGAGATCTCTGTCTGTCAAGTAAATAAATAAAATCTTTAAAAAAATGTCCTCCTTCTGGAATTATTTTGATGGGAGATAATAAGTGGGTTTACTGTTAATTTTTTAAAGCCTATTTCTCTATGATTTTTACATTGGGTAAATTCTACTGATTTTCACTAAGGGTCATTGATTCTATCCCTTGTCATCTCCATCTACTGTAGAGCCCACTCATGAATTTTTAATTTTTTAAAAAAGATTTATTTATTCATATGAGTGAGAGAGAGAGGGAGAGACCATGAGTGGAGGGAGGAGCAGAGGGAGAGGGAGAGAGAATCCTAAGCAGACTCCCCGTTGAGCATGGAGCTGGAGCTAGAAGCAGGGCTTCATCTCATGACCCTGAGATCATGACCTGAGCTGAAACGAAGAGCCAGATGCTTAACTGAGCCACCCAGGTGCCCCTGAATTTTTAATTTTTGTTACTATATTTTCAATTCTATAGTTCCCATTTGATTCTTTTTGTAATTTCTTTTTTGTTGTTGTTGAGATTTTTCAGTTTTTTCATTTGTTTCAAGAGAATTATTAGCTGTTTCTTGAACCATTTCTACGATGGCTGCTTTAAAATCCTTGTCAGATAATTCCAATATTAACTTCATCTTGGTAATAGAGTTTTTTTTGTTGTTGTTGTTAATTGTCTTTTCTCATTCATGTTTGTTTCTTGGTATGATGAGTGACCTTTTCATTATATCCTGAACATTGTACATATTACATTATGAGACTGTGGATCCTATTTAGTCTTCACTGTTTAGCAAGCAGTCCCTTTGTTGAGATGTAGCCCCAAAAGGCTGGTGGGCTGTATGTTCAGCTCTCTGCTTGGGCCTGCCAATACCCCCCTGTGCAAAAGTGGAGTGCTGACTCATATCATCTCATTGCAGACAGGTAGTATATTGGAAGTTTAGCAACTACCTCAACCCTATTGACACTTTTCCAGTAAAATGGTGGCTGATTTGCACCTCCTGATTGCCTGCAAGTAGAGGGGCATGATCAGTTCCTGGCTGGGCTCCATTGTCATTAGGAAGGAGGGATGCAGGGGTTGATTTACATTGCTTTGTTGCTGTAGAGTGAATGCAGCAACTCACCTCCCACTGGGCAACCTCCCACTAGTGGAAAAAAGGTTGAGCACTCCACCTTGAACTAGGCCACTCAGTTTCATTGATGCCGGGTGGTGGTGAGCCTCTCTGATACCAGAAGCGGAGGAAAGTGGTGTTCTTTCCCCCCTTGATTTGCATGCCCTTGGTCACCTGTGGATGTCAGCCAGAAAGGGAAGCCCACTAGGCCGTGCTGGAATGGGATTGGTGGTGAAGCCCAGTGGTAACTAGCTCTGCTTTACACCACCTTGTCAAGTCTTTTAGCTAGTGGGTGGAGATGGAAGCTCAGCTTACCATTTGACCCCACCAACCCTATCCTGATGGAGAAATAGATCACTACCTGCTTCCACCAGGCAAAGAAACATTTTCCTGCTTAGCCCCTCTGGAACTGCCGGATGAGGGTTGTGTGGTTTTCCTGTTGATGTTTGGCTGAAGTAGGGCTGGCATTGCCAAAAACATTTTCTGCTTTTAGGTTACTCTTTTCCCAGCTCTCTAGCTAGGAGAAACAGGCATTTCTTGGAATTCTTTTTTGTCTGTTCCTGTTGGCAATTCTGGATCAGAGGCTTCTGTAGCACCCTATCTGGGAAATGTAGGGTGATAAGGAAACCCGGAGAACTCACCACTATGACATTTCTCAAGGCTGAAGTCCTTTTTCTCCCCAGACTTTCAGAATCTTAATGTACTTGTTTGTTGTGTTATGTAGGGTTTTATTCTATATAAGGGGAGGAATACTCCATCTGGGCTGAAGCAAAAATCTTGACTTTGCTTTTTAATCATCTTTTAGTTGGTTACACTTACAATCCAGACCGTCCTAAATGATACAATAATAATGCTGAGCAATAGATACATGGCAAGTACGTGTTTAAAGTTTCAGAAGTTAAAATAGGCACTCCATTGATTGGGAGTTAAATTTTATGATTGGGAATTAAATCGCTAGAAATATCATTAATATCAGACACATAACAGTTTCTTAGAGACAGGATTCATCATCATTTAACTAAGACAACTGTCTACTTTCCTTTCTCTTAAATGGGATAGATTTTGTTCTGATCCTTTTAGGTCCTCACTGGTTTTGTGTACGTGTGTGTGTGTGTGTGTGTGTGTGTGTGTGTGTGTGTGTGTACCTTCCTGCTTTGTTTAGAACCAAACATATTCCTTGACATATGTACTACATGGGACCACTTTTTCCTTCATCAGGCTAGCAGCTTTTCCCTGACTTAGGCTCTATCACTGCTACTAAGTATTCTCTTTTTTGGCTACCAAAATTATTACTGATGCACAGCTGAGATATGATTCTTTCCTTCCATCAATGTAGATTGGCTTTATTAAAACAGCTTCATTGTCAGAGGATTTTTTTTCTCCTAGGGTCATCACTATAGTAGCAAACTAATGAGAATATTTGTAGTAAAGATTCTGACTTCATTTTTGATATTTGACATCTGACAGCATTCAAGAGTGACACCTCCCTTCTTCCAACTTTTTCCAAATCTGGGTAAGAAAGTCCTACATTTGTGCACTCCTCTTTGGGTGTGAGTGGGAAGTTCAAACCAAGCAAGGCCCTGCCACCCATGGGGACCTGATAGCTCCAACCTCTAATCACAATAAAAGCAAACATCAGTTATCCCTCCGTATTCTCTTAGACAATTTTCAGATCTGTTGGGCCCTGCTCCTCCCAGAAAGCCTCATTATTTGGGCAATAAGTATCTTCATACCCTCTTGGTGTATATTTGGCCTTATCAGTTTTGACATCTGAACCAAAGTTTGGATGGGGTGGTTGTCCATCTCACTTCTGCAGCTTGGCCACAATATTCGTGTCTTTGAGATGGAAGTATCACAGGGATGAGATGTTAGGAAATCATTGAAGATTTTTACCATCAGTTCCCATGGGAGCAATTTTTATTCAGAAGGAGTAGTGGCAGGAAGTGCAAAGGGTTTTACTACACTCAACAGGCAGAGATTCTAGGTACCATATTGGCAGCTCTATGAGAACAAAGTCTGTGGTTGTATTGTTCATTGTGTATCCTGAGCATTTAACACAGTACATAGCACCTAATGGATGGACAGCAAACATTATTGATTGAATGAATGACTTAAGGCCTACCCTTTTCTGCCAGAAGTTTCTGATCTCCAGGGAGAAGAAGGAAACCTGCTGGGCAGTGTACTGGTTTTTATGCAACCAGACATGTGCTCTAGAGCTGTTGACGTGACTGATAACAAGCATGGATAAGACAGAGATAAATAACTTGTGAATATTTAATACTTTCTATTGAAAAACATCATGAATTGCTTGATTAAGCTGAGACATCTCTGAGATTGCATAAATCAGAGTTAAAAATCATTAATAACTTAAAAAATGAGGCAGATAGGTCTGCAGTGACATTCATAAAAGGAAAAAATAGGAGTTAATGTGAGAATGTGCATATTTATACAATTCTAAGTGACTGCGTGAAGAGACTTACCAGATGTTTGAACATAGGGCTATGTAATTAAATAATGACATGACAGAAAAATGCCAAATAGAAATTCCTGCTTTATAGTTTTCATTTCACTATTCCTTAGACTTTGGGTAATTTGCTCATTCTTTAAAAATTATTCATGTGTCTTATTCCAGGAATAGACAAATGTAAATTGGTCAGAATCTTTGCTCTGTGGCTATTCATAGTTAGTAGGGAGGCTAGATATAATCATGATATGCATGGAAGATTAGTAGAGCCGATGATAACATTCATGGGGGTGGACTCAAGAAAGATTTTTCCAAGGATATGAATGGGGTTTGGAAAAGACTTACAGTTCAGCAAGCTTGTTTTTTTCTTTTGTAGTCACACAGTTAAACCACCTTTCCCAGCTACCCTTCACTGACTCATTCTTGTTTATAAGTGAGAACCCAGGACTGGATTCTGGCCAGTTAAATGTTTAGAGGAAACAAAGAACCTCAAGGTGCTGGATGAGGAGTTGGACAACTACGGCTTTGAGGCCAAACCTTGCCTATGGCTTCTTTTGTAAAATAAATGTGGTGTTTTTTGCTTATTTATTTTTTAAAAGATTTTATTTATTTATTTGACAGAGGGAGATCACAAGTAGGCAGAGAGGCAGGCAGAGAGAGAGGGGGAGGCAGGCTCCCCAGTGAGCAGAGAGCCCGATGTGGGGTTCTATGCCAGGACCCTGAGATCATGACCTGAGCCGAAGGCAGAGGCTTAACCCATTGAGCCACCCAGGTACCCCATGGTTTTGTTTTTTGTTTTTTGAGAGGAAGAGAGACAGTGAGCAAGTGAGCGAGTGGTGCAGAGGGAGAAAGAGAATCTCAAGCAGGCTCCACGCTCAGCACAGAACTCAGCATGGGGCTCAGTCTCATTACCCTGAGATCATGACCTGAATCAAAATCAAAAGTCGGATGCTTACCTGACTGAGCCACCCAGTAAATTAAACTTTATTAGAACACAGCCACATCTATTTGTTTTTATGTTATCTATGGCTGCTTTAGTGCTATAATATCAGGCTAGAGGAGTTGTAAAAGAAGCCACATGGTTTTCAAGGCCCCAAATATTTATTATCTCACCCTTTGCAAGAAAAATTTGCCAACACTACCCCCAGAAGACGATGGAACCATATGATGGAGGGATCTGGATAGAGAGCCATCCTAAAGAGCCACTTGACCAAGAACAGATGTTTTCTCACATTAAACTTGGCAAAAAACAAAACCAAAACCAAAAACCCCAAGCTCCAAACAAACAGAAGAAAGAAAAGAAAAAAGAAATAAATCATTTTGTGATAAGCCACTGATTATACATATAAAGAGTCTTCCAGATAAAAAAACATTATGACCAATAGCACAGATTCATGAAACAGTTATGTGGATGGGACCCCACAAGCAAAGTGGTATTGCTGGGTTTAAATGGAGAGGTGGGGGGGTGGGAGGTTGGGGGAACCAGGTGGTGGGTATTAGAGAGGGCACGGACTGCATGGAGCACTGAGTGTGGTACAAAAAACAATGAATACTGTTATGCTGAAAATAAAAAAAATTAAAAAAAGAAAAAAAAATAAATGGAGAGGTGGGGGTGTTGGCAGTTGAGCCTACAGAGATAGGAAGAGGCAGAGGCTACTGTAGAAGGCCCTGCCTTATACAAGGTCAGTGGTGTCTTCTGTAGCACAGGAATACAGGGTAAAAAATAGGGACCGGTAACTGCGAGCAAACATGGCTGTACTTTTGTATATAGGAATTTGCAAACCTAGATTTTGAACCATGAACTGATTATGGACAAGAATCAATTTCTTGGGCAAGAAATGTTAGTAAACAACATTCAGATAACACAAGGAAGTGAGCCAAATATGGAAATATGGGAGGAATAAATGTTCATCTTCCAAGGTATAAAATAGTCAGCTTTCCTTGTTCAGTTTTGGTGAGAAAGTATCCATCTCTTTAAGCTTCTGTGCTGCAGCTTCACATTTTACCTTTCCTGTTACAATCCTCAGCATCTGTGGGGATATATCACTAATTCTGGAAAAAGTTGAGAGATACCCAGATTCACTCATACCAATGAGCTTCTTTAGATTCACAGATTTAGTTTTTTTTTTAAAACCATTTTATTGAGCTATGACTGACATACAGAAAACTTTACATATTTAATATACAAGTTAATGAGTTTAGAGATAAGCATATACTCATGACACCATCACTGCAATTATACCATAAACATATCATCACCTCCACAAATTTCCTCCTGCACTCTTTGTCATTATTATTTTCTGTAAGAATACAACATAAGATCTACCCTCTTAGCAAAATTTTAAGTATACAATACAGTATTGTTTATAATAGCTCTATGCTGTGTAGTAGATCTCTAGGACCTATTCATCTTTTTTATTTTTTTTAAGATTTTATATATTTATTTGAGAGAGAGTGAGAGAGCATGAGAGGGGAGGTCAGAGGGAGAAACAGACTTCGCCTGGAGCTGGGAGCCCGATGTGGGACTCGATCCCAGGACTCCAGGATCATGACCTGAGCGGAAGGCAGTCGCCCAACCAACTGAGCCACCCAGGGGGCCGGACCTGTTCATCTTGTATAACAGAAACTTTGTATACTTGGGCTAACACCTCTCCATTTCTACCTCCTTCCAGCCCTTGATGACCATCATTCTAGTTGGCTTCTATGAGTTTGACTATTTTAGATTTCCCATGTTACTGGAATTGCATAGTATTTGTTCTTCTGTGACTAACTTATTTCAGTTAGAATAATGTCCTCCAGGCTCATTCATGTTATCACAAATGGTGAGATTTTCTTTGGTTTTAAGGCTAATATTATATCGTATACCACCCTTCCTTTACCTATTCATCTATTCATGGATACTTAGGTTATTTCTGAATCTTGAAAATTGTCAATAATGCTGCCATGAACATGGGAGAGTAGATACTTCTTAGAGATCCTGATTTCAATTCTTTTGGATATATATACCCAGAAGTGGGATTACTGGGTCATGTGGTAATTCTGTTTTTAATTTTTTGAGGAAACTCTGGATTTAGTTTTAATAACCCAGGCAATCAGTAAACATCTTTGAAGTTTCAGTATAGATCCAATGGTACCTTAAGTGAAAAAAGAACAAAAAAGTTGAGGTAATAGTGTTCAGTCTTGTTAAGTTTTCAAACCACTTGGAATACTAATAAAACAATAAGAAAACATTATTTTCATAGAATAAGCTAGTTTTTGGTATAAATTTTTAAAATGCCCTAGGAGTTTAAAGAAGGAAATTTTCAAAATACCTTAATTTGGTTGGTGTATTTTCCTATTTGCTGCTGTAACAAATCCCTACAAACTTAGTGGCTTAAAAGAGTACAAATGCAGTTCTGTAGGTCAGAAATCTGACACAAATCTCACTGAGATAAAATCAAGGTGTTAGCAGGCCTGTGTTCCTTTGTGGAGTCTTCTGGGGAAAAAAAAATCCATTTCCTTACCTTTTCTAGTTTCTAACGGCCATCTATATTCCTTGGCTCATGGTTCCTTTTCTCCATCATCAAAGCCAAAACATCTGATCTAGTTCTCACACTGTATCATTGATGAATTCTTTTACCTTACTCTTCACTTTCAAGGACCCATATAACCACATTGGGCCACTTAGACAATTCAGGACAATCTTCTTCTTTAAGGTTAGCTGACTAGCAACTTTAATCCCATCTGCAGAGTTAATTCCATTTTTTTCTATGTAAGATAACATATTTCTGGGTTCCATGGATTCAGATGTGGGCATATTTGTTGTTATTTTGCCCACCAAAGGTGAGGAAGGAATTGTCATTCTTAAATCATTTGGAAATACCTTTGTGTGCTCTGTATAAATGCATAAGCCAGCAAAGAAAATGCCAGTATTTTTTGTATATGAACTAGACACTCAATATTCTATTTTGTGATTGTCTGTTTCCTTGCTAGAATATTGTTTATCTTCCTAATAAAAGGAAAGTAAAATTTCCTGTTCCTTTAGATTTGTTAACTTTTGGTTAGTCATTTTGAACAAGACCTCTGGAGAGAATCTAATATTGTAAAGTGATAGATTCAGATTGTTCTAATAACAGGGTCAGTAGACTTGAATATAAACCATTTTGTGTTTGGAAAAAAATAAATCTTTATTGCTTGGGGTTTATTGCTTTTTTGAAGCAGAAGAATTTGGTCATAGACACAAGAGAAAATTCACTAGAGTAATGTATTATTTTTGTATAATTTATGATATATCTTGGGATGAGATTAATGCTCTTCTTTAAATAGTTAATAAAATGATTACTTTTATTTTCTGACTAATGACTAAGATAAATTTCAAGGAAGCCTCCAAATTTTATGGAGTTACCTTCTGGAACACTTTACAAAGCTTGGGAATCTTGTGTTATATTGGATTATGTAGTTATAGCTTTTGATATAGCCTTAGCTTATCTATGTTTTAGTCCTTTGGCTAGGAGAAACTTCGATAATTAAGTACATAATCGCTGTAATCTGGGTTTAGCCTTTATGTCTACTTTTGTTTTCTACTTAATGGGTATGGAGATATTAGATAATAGTCATATCATTTGTTTAATAGATATTGTGTTGGGAAAAGCAATTTCTTTCTCTTTAGCAAAATGTTTTTAAGTCAATGTTTCTCTGGAAATTTTATTTCTTTTACGGTCTCTTTGGTGATGGAATGCTTATAGCGTGAAGTCTATTGTTGCTTTTCACTCATGCAATCCATCTATGTTGGTCTTGTCCATCCCCCATTGGTTTATTTCATCATTATTATTATTATTTTAAATAGGACCCAATTTTGTATAAATGAAGGACAGATTATTTTAAGCAACTGAAGCAAATATGGTTGCAGCCTGGAAAATGGCTTTGGTTCTTTAATTCCTGCACAATGAATTCTGCGACATGTAGCTTAGGAATCCAGAGCAGGTATAGAAACTGTGATGAGACCTCCTGTGCAACCTCTCCAGATCTGAAACAGCCCTTGCAAATGCCGATTGCTTACAAATGCAACTGTCTAGCTTATGCACAAAATGAACATAATAATTTTTTATTTCCCATGGTGATACACCAACAGCTACATTTGGCTTCTGATAGTTTGCAATTCAGTAATAATAGCTTGGTTCAGTTTAGTTTATTGGAGACATAAAAACACTTGGCAGTGAGAGGCTGCAATGTGTGGTTCAAGAGAACAAGATTTCAACAGGGAGAACAGAACTCGTACATGGAACATGGGTATACTCAGCACTTAGCAACTATGATTTATTCATTTAGTGAGAAAGCAGTATCCCATAAACATGATTTATGTAATTATTGAAGGGGGAATTCGATCTCGAGCTATGTAGAATGGTATCTCGGAATTCTGTTGCACATACCTTACCTTTTTAATAGCATTCCTTTTGGCTGAAAATATTTCAGCTTCTCACTTTTCTCAGGAGAAAACTCTTCATTTTTATCCTTTCGAAAAAAAGAAATAGAAAAACATCAAGTTCCTTTACTGGCTTGAGAGCTTAGACATTACAGATGTCTGCAGTGAAAATGAAGGATTTCCTGAATTTAGCTGCATATCTTGAAATGAACAGAACTATTTGGGAATAATTTTTTTTTATAAAAAATGTATTTTCCAGAAGTGAAATTTGAAAACTTGAGATTGGAAATATTCATTAAACATGGGATTTTATCATTAGGCAAAAAATATTTTAGATAATGTTGGCAATAAAGTACACTCTATTTTTACTTATCTTCTACGTTATTGAAGTAAAATAACTCAAGGTTAGATTGAGAAAACCTGACATCATGAGTACTCACCCAACTCAGCTATGCAACACACTTGACTATATGAGTTTTGGGAAGTTTGTTGGCTTTCCCCAGCTTCAACTTTTTCATTTACCCAGATAAATGGGTATGTTAACATCTATCTTATCTGCAACCTCACAGGGATATTGCAAGAATCAAGTGGGATGATGTGTGTGGAAGTTGTAGGTAACTATAGAAGACTTTGTGGCTTTTTTATTATTGTGTAAAAGATTGTGTCAGTGGCCACCAGTAAAATGTGTTCTTTGAGGTGGTTTCTTCATTCCACACACTTTTTCTGCCAGCCTTCTTTATTGCTAATGATGACTGGGGTTAAAGGTAGCCTGTCACAATAGCTAGGAAAGACAGTGTGGGGGTGTTGCAAGGAATCTTGGTTTAAGAAGGATGTCTTTTAGTGTGAAATCATAAGTAATAAGTTGGAATTCTATGAACCTCTGTTATAATATATGTGAATAAAAGCCTCTGACATTGTGTCATAAGACTGTCTTCTCCAAAAGAAGCAATGCCTGTGGTAATTCTTTGGAGACTGAAAAGCTACAAATGTGATTATCATCATTACTCTTTTATTTGGACATTGTGACCTTTAGCAGTGATAAATGAAGCTATGTAAAATACAGTTATTTCATGATAAAACAATGCTATACTGAGAAGGGGATAATGTCTTCTGTTTCTTTTCTGTGAGGGATAGCTCTCAATATAATTGCAGTAACTAAACCCATAATGTCTTTATAAATCTTTATTTAGTCAGAACCATGGCTATTTCATATAGTGACCTTTTCTTTTGAAAATGATGAATCTTTTTTATGAAAAAGGCTTTAGGAGTTTACAAACGAACAATTGAATCACCACTATTAAGAAAAACATTCCATGCTCATGGATCGGAAGAACAAACATTGTTAAAATGTCTATGCTGCTCAGAGCAATCTATACTTTCAACACCATCCCGATCAAAATACCAATGGTATTTTTCAGAGTGCTGGAACAAACAATCCTAAATTTGTATGGAACCAGAAAAGACCCAGAATTGCCAAGGAAATGTTGCAAAAGAAAAACAAAGCTGGAAGCATCACGTCATTGCCTGATTTCAAACTATATTACAAAGCTGTGATCACCAAGACAGCCTGGTACCGGCACAAAAACAGATGCATAGATCAATTGAACAGAATAGAGAGCCCAGATATGGACCCTCAACTCTATGGTCAACTAATCCTTGACAAATCAGGAAAAAATATCCAATAGGGAAAAAAACACCCTCAAACAAAATGTTTTTGTAACAAATATTTTTATAACATATAATGTGTTACTTAAGAAACCAAGTGTAAAAAAATCCATAGTATAAAACAGACTAGTGGAGTGTTGGGATAATGACTTCATAAAATTAGTTGCTTCTTAAGACCTTTGGAGGATTTTTAGCAGAAGCTATGTTATCTGATGAAAAATGAAATAAATGCATTGATGTCATAGAATTAAAACTAAGGGTTGTAGGCATAACTAAGGGAAAGGAAGTCACTTTTTTAATTTAGTAAGATGAAAAGCTTTTACATGATGTGAAATTATTTAAAATCTATTTAGATATTTCAGATCTTGAATATTGAATCAGTATATGTGTTCTATATTTTTCTCTATTTTTATTGTGATAAAATATATTTAACATAACATTTGCCATTTTAATCATTTTTAGGTGTACAGTTCAGTGACATTACGTACATTCATTTTGTTGTGCAGCCATTACAAATATTCACTTCTAGAACTTTTCCATCATCCCAAATTGAAACTTTGCACCCATTAAAGAATTATATTTTGAAGAATACTGTCAACTTGATATATTTTACTCTATCATAAAACTTACCTTTGGCTCTGAAATATATTTTTATATTTAACTAGTGATGTATTATGCTTTTAGCACTATCTTGAACAAGAAGCTTTTTCAAATTATATCTAATTTGAGAGAAAGAAGTTAGACATAAAAGAGTACATAATGTATGATTCTACTTATGTAACATTCTAGAAGAGGCAAACTTAATATCTTTTGACAGAAAATAGATCAATAATTAAGTAGGGCTAGGCTGACTGTAGAAGGGTTACCAGGAAATATTTTGAGGCGATGAAAATTTTGTCTTGTCATTGTGGCTGCATGGGTTCCCAAATTCTTTTTTAAAAACATTATCAGTAATAAGATAAATCAAAATCAAGTGCCATCTGATAAGATGGAAGGAGAACACCTCTCTTCTGTGATATTCTTGCCAAAGGTATACTATCCATGTCTAATCACAAGGACAGTTCAGGCAAGTCCAAATTAAAGAACAACCTACATAACAGCCATCCTGGGATCTTCTAAAGTGTCATGGTCATAAAAATCAAGGAAAGATTGAAAAACTGTTCCAGACTGATAGACTAAAGGGACATTACAAATAGATAAAACAGAATTTTGAACTAGATACTCTTGTCATAAATGACATTATTGAGATGGTTGGTGAAACTTGAATGGTTTTGAGGATTAGATGTTAGTGTTAGATCAAATAATCTCTTGGTTTTTGGTAGTTGTATCATGGTTGTGAAGGTGAAAGTCCTTGTTCATAGGAAGTATACGCTGTTTTAGGGCTGATGCGGCATCTGGTTGGAAACTTACTCTCAATTTGTTGCAGAGAAAAGGTTCTTTGCACTGAACTGGAAGATATTCTATAAACTTGAGATTGAAATAAAACCAAAAATTTTAGAGAATAAAAGAAATCCCCTCTAGTTTCCGTGACTCTTCTAAATTTCTTTTATTTTTCAGAATTAAACACTGCTACAACTTCACTTATACATGTGAGTTGAGCAATATCTTTGTGTGTTCGTTTAAAGACCTAGTTATTGGAACAGTATAGATGATTTTTTAAGTTTTGTAACAAATGATGTTATTCACTTTGAATTAGTAATAATAGAGAAATAGCTAATAATTGCCCTTTGTAATATTTATTCGCCCAAACCTCAAAGTTATTAAATAATATATGCTATATTATTTCCTTGGTTTAGCATTTAAATATGTGAAGTTTACTTAAGGAGAAAAATATCCAAGTAGATGTGAAAAGCTATATGTATGGTATATAAATGATGTATTGACAAGTTTTATAAGTAATAGGAACACCAGAATTCATATGTGGCAATTTTGTAACAGAGATTACTTTCAACTGAAGGTATACTTTTTAAAATGAATGGATTTTAATTTTAAGAACAGTTTTAGATTTACACAAAATGGATCAAATAGAATTCCCTTAAATACTCCTTCCCCCTGCTCACAGATTACCCTATACTTAATATCTTGCATTACTGTGGGACATTCATTACAATTGATGAACGAATATCAATATCTTTGAGTTCCACAGTTCTATGGATTTTGACAAATTGTATTCACCATTATTGTATCATATAGTTTCACTGTTCTAAAAATCCCCTGCCCTCCACTTATTCATCCCTATCCAGCCCTGCCTCCTTCCACTCTGCTGAGTCCTGGCAACTACTCATCTTTTTAGTATGTCTATCATTTTGCTTTTTCAGAATGTCATAGTTGGAATCATACAATAGGTAGCCTTTTGGAGTGACTTCTTTCACCTAGTAATATATATTTATGCTTCTTTATGCTTTTTATGGCTTGATAACTCATTTCTTTTTATTATTGAATGACATTTCATTGTATGGGCTGTACCATAATTTGTTTATCCATTCATCTTTAAAGACATCTTGATTGCTTCCATTTACTGACAAATGAAAAAACTTGCTATATACATTTGTGTACAGATATTTGTGTTAACACAAGTTTTCAAATCAGCTAGTAAAATACCTTGGAGCACAGTGGCTGGATTGTATGGTAAGACTATGCTTTACTTTGTGAGAAATTGCCAAACTACCATCCAAACGGGACATAACATTTTGCATTCTTATCATCAAAGAATTGAGTGTTGTTTTTGCTTCATGTCCCAGCTAGCATTTGATATTGTCAATTTTATGGACTTACCCATTCTAATAGGTGTATAATGGTCCATTCTAATAGGTGTATAATGGTATCTCAATTAGGTTTATTTTTTATTTCCCTAATAATTCAGTAAAGTGAGCATCTTTGCCATTTATATAATTTGCATATGTGTATCTATCTTCTTTGGTGAGCTGTCTGTTCAGATCACTGGATATATACATATTTTTTTCCCACTGGATATATTTTTTAATTGTGTTGTTTGTTTTCTTATTGTTGAGTTCTCTGTACATTTTGCATTATTTAGAATTCCCAGATGTTGAGTAAGAGTGGTGAGAGGGGACATCCTTGCCTTGTTCCCAACCTTAGGATGGAAGCTTTGAGTTGCTTACTATGAAGTATGTGTTAACTGTGGGATTTTTATAATGGGATTCTCTATTCCTAGTTTACTAAGAGTTTTTGTCATGAATGGTTATTTGATTTTCTCAAATACTTTCTTTGTATCTATTGATATGATCATGTGATTTTTTTTATTAAAAAAATCTTTTATTTATTTATTTGTGAAAGAGCATGAACAGGGGGAGGGGTAAAGGGAGAGGAAAAAGCAGACTCCCCACTGAGCAGGGAGCCTGATGCAAGACTTGATTCCAGGACCCTGGGATCATGACCTGAGTCAAAGACAGATACTTAAGCGACTGAGCTACCCAGGTGTCCAGATCATATGATATTTTTTTTTCCTTTAGCCTATTATTGCAGTGGAGTGTATTACTTGATTTTTGAATGTTAAATCAGTTTTGCATATCTGGGATAAATACTACTAGGTTGTGGTGTATAGTTCTTTTTATACTCTGTTGGATTCTATTTACTAATAATTTGTTGAGTATTTTTGCATCTATGTTCGAGAGAGCTATTAGGCTGTAGTTTTTCTTTCTTGTAATGTCTTTATCTGATTTTAGTATTAGGGTAATCCCGGTCTCATAGATTGAGTTAGGAAGTATTTCCTGCTTCTGAAATCTGGAAAAGATTGTGGAGCACTAGTATTTTTTAATGTTTGGTAGAATTTGCGGCACCTGGGTGGCTCAGTGGGTTAAAGCCTCTGCCTTTGGCTCAGGTCATGATCTCAGGGTCCTGGGATTGAGCCCCACATTGGGCTCTCTGCTCAGCAGGGAGCCTGCTCCCCCCCACTGCCTGCTTCTCTGCCTACTTGTGATCTCTGTCAAATAGATAAATAAAAAATCTAAAAAAAAAAAGTTTGGTAGAATTCATCAGTGAAATAATCTTGTCTAGTGTGTTCCTTCTGGAAATTTACTCAATTTTAATTTATTTAATAGATGTAGGCCTGTTCAGATTTTCTATTTCTTCTTATGTAAGCTTTTTTTAAAAAAAAATTCTTAATTTAAATTCAATGTAGTTAATATATTATGAAATTCAGTATAGAATTTAGTGATTCATCACCCAGTGCTCATTATATCATGTGCCCTCCTTAATGTCCATCATCCAACTACCCCTTCCCCTCACCCACCTCCCCTCTGGCAACCCTCATTTTGTTTCCTAGAGTTCAGTGTCTCTTATAGTTTGCCTCCCTCTCAATTTTCTTCTTATTTTTATTTCTCCTTCCTTTTCCTTATGCTCATCTGTTTTGTTTCTTAAATTCCACATATAAGTGAAACCATACAATATTTGTCTTTCTCTGACTGACTTACTTTGCTTAGCATAATACCCTCTAGTTCCATCCACATTGTTGCAAACAGCAAGATTTCATTCTTTTTGATGTCTGAGTAGTATTCCATTCATCTGTTGATGGACATCTGGGCTTTTCTTCCTTTTTGGGTGTTGTGGACGTTGCTGCTATAAACATTGGGATGAAGGTGCCCCTTCGAATCACTATATTTGTATCCTTTGGATAAATACCTAGTAGTGTAATTGCTGGACCATAGGGTAGCTGTATTATTAACTTTCTGAGGAAATGCCATACAGTTTTCCAGAGTAGCTGCACCTGTTTGCATTCCCACCAACAGTATAAGAGGGTTCCCCTTTTCCAAATCCTTACCAACATCTGTTGTTTCCTGAGTTGTTAATTTTATCCATTCTGACTGCTGTGAAGTAGTATCTCATTGTGATTTTGATTTGTATTTTAGTGAGGTTGAATGACATTGAGCATTTTTTCATTTGTCTGTTGGCCATTTGTATGTCTTCTTTGGAAAAAATGTCTGCTCATGTCTTCTACCCATTTCGTGACTGGACTTTTTGTTTTTTTGGGTGTTGAGTTTTACAAGTTCTTTATAGATATTTGAAAAATAGTCCTTTATCTGATAAAACATTTGCAAATATCTTCTCCCATTCCAACCATTTAGTTGCCTTAAAAGACAACTGAAGTTTTGTTGACTTTTCTTTGCTGGGCAAAAACTTTTTATCTTGATTCCTCAGCAATCAGACAACAAAAAGAAATAAAAGGCAATCAAATAGGCAAGAAAGAAGTCAAACTTTCACCCTTTGCAGATGACATGATACTCTATGTAGAAAACTCCAAAGACTCCACCAAAAAATTGCTAGCACTTATAGAGGAATTTTAGCAGTCACAGGATATAAAATCAATGCACAGAAGTTAGTTACAATTCTATACACTAATAATGAGGCAGAAGAAAGGGAAGTCAAGGCATCAATCCCATTTACAATTGCACCAAAAAACCATAAGATACCTAGCAATGAACCTCACTAAAGAGGTAAAGGTTCTGTAATCTGAAAACCATAGAACATTTATGAAAGAAATTGAGGAAGACATAAAAAAAAATCCATGCTCATAGATTTAAAGAACAAATTTTAGTAAAATGTCCGTGCTACCCAAAGCAATCTATACATTCGATGTAATCCCTATCAAAATACCATCAGCATTTTTCACAGAGCTGAAACAAACAATCCTAAAGTTTGTGTGGAACGAGAAAAGATCCAGACTAGTCAAAGGAATGTTGAAAAAGAAAACCAAAGCTGGAAGCATCACAATTCCAGACTTCAAGCTATATTATTAAAGCTGTAATCATTAAGACAGTATAGTACTGGCACAAAAAAAGACACAGATCAATTTGGAACAGAATAGAGAACCCAGAAATGGACCCTCAACTTTATGGTCAACTAATCTTCAGCAAAGCAGTAAAGAATACCCAGTGGAAAAACGATAGTCACTTCAACAAATGGTGTTGGGAAAAATTTTACAGCTACATGCAGAAGAATGAAACTGGACCACTTTCTTACACCATGCACAAAAATAAATGAATGAAACACCTAAATGTGAGACAGGAATCCATCAAAATCCTAGAGGAGAACATGGGCACAACCTCTTGGACCTTGGCTGCAGCAGCTACTTGCTAGACATATCTCCAAAGGCAAGAGAAACAAAAGCAAAAATGAACTATTGGTACTTTTGTCTTCTTGTGTAAGCTTTAAATGATTGTGCTTTTCAAAGAATTTGTTCATTTCATCTAAGTTATTAAACTTGTGGGTATAGTGTTGCTTATGTTATTTATTATTTTTTTAATATCCATGGGAACATTAGTGTTTCCCCCCTTTCATATCTGATGATAGTAATTTCTTTGTTTTCTCTCTTTTTATTAGGCTAGGTAGAGGATTTAATTTTATTGATCTTTTTGAAGAACCAGCACTTATATTCATTGATAATCTCTATTGTTTCCTTCTTTTCAATTTCATGGACTTCTGCTCTAAATTTTAGTATTTTCTTTCTTCTGCTTGGTTTAGGTTTATGTTGCTCTTCTTTCTTAAGGTACAACTTTGGATGGTTGATTTTAAATCTTCCTTTTTTTCCAATATATGCATTCAATGCTATATATTTCCCTCTAAGCATGGCTTTCTCTGCATGCCAAAAATTTTGATGGGTTGTACTTCCATTTTCATTTAGTTCAAATTATATTTATATTTCCCTTGAGACTTCTTTGACCCACATGTTATTTATTTATTTTTTTAAGATTTTATTTATTTATTTATTTGAGAGAGAGAGACAGAGAGAGAACAAACACAAGCAGGGAGAGTGGCAGGCAGAGAGAGAGGGAGAAGCAGATCTCCCACGGAGCAGGGAGCCAGATGTGGGGCTTGATCACAGGACCCTGGGATTGTGACATGAGCCAAAGGCAAATGCTTAATGGACTGAGCCACCCAGGCACCCTTTTAACCCACGTGTTATTGAGAAGTGTGCTTGATGTTCTGCTGTTTTGGGGTTTCCAACTATCTTACTGTTACTAATTTTTAGTTTAATTCCATTGTGGTCTGATGGTATATTTTGTGTGGTTTATATACTTTGAAATTTGTTAAGATGTGTTTTATGGTCCAGAATGTGGTTTATCTTGGTAAATGTCCAAGTGAGTTTGAAATGAATGTATATTCTGCTGTTGTTGGATTATGTATTCTATAGGTAGTGATTTTATCCATTTGATTGTTGGTACTGGCAATTCAACTATGTTCTTTCTTACAGATTTTCTGCCTGCTGGATCTATTAATTAGTAATGGAGAGGTGTTGAAATCCCCAACTACAAGAGTTGAGTCATCTATTTCTCTTGCTGTTCTTTCAGTTTTTGCTTCATGTATTTTGATGCTCAGTTGTTAGATGCATAAACGTTAAGGATTGTTATCTGTTCTTGGAGAATTGATCCTTTTATCGTTATGTAATGTTCCTCCTTACCCCTTATATTTTTCCTTGCTCTGATTTCTGCTTTTCCTAAAATTAATATAGCTACTTCAGTTTTCTTTCAATTAGGTATAGCATGGTATATTTTCTCTGCCCCTTTACTTTTAATCTGTTTCTTTACACTCAAACTGGGTTTCTCATAGACAGCAAAGAATTTGGTTGTTTTTTTAAATTCAATCTAATAGCTATATTTTAATTGATGTTTTAAATGATAGACATTAAAAGTGATTATTTGGTTGTTTTGATATCTATCATATTTGCTAGTGTTTTTTATTTATTGTCCTTTTCTTTGTTTCTTTTGTATTCCTTTATTTTTCTGACTTCTGTAGTTTTAAATGAGCTTCTTAAGTGGTTCTATTCTGTTTTTTTTTTCCCTTTTTCAGCATATAAATCATCCTTCTTTCTCTCTATCTTCCTCACTCCTTTAAAAAAACTTGTGATTGTCCTTGAATTTGCAGCATACATTTGTACTAATTGAAGTCTTCTTTTAAATAATACTAGACCATTTCATGGGTAGTACAAGTGCTTTATAAAAGAGCATTCCCAATTCCTCCCTCTAGTTCCTTCTATCATTCTCATTCATTTCACTTATCCACAAAGTATAATCAGTGAATACATTGTTGCTATTACTATTTGGAACAAGCTCTCATCTGGTAAATCAGTTAAGAATAGGAAAAAGGAAATGTTTTTAGTTTATTTGATTTATTCCTTTTCTAACACTCTTCATTTTTCAATGTACATTTAAGTTTCTGATCTGCATCCTTTGCCTTCCTTCTGAAAAAATTAGTATTTCTTGGAAGGCAGGTCGATTGGTGACAGATTTCTTCCATTTTTTGTTTGTCTGAGAAAATCCCTTATTTCTTTCACTTTTGAAGGATAATTTCACTGAATACAGAATTCTGGGCTGGTGGCTTTTTCTTTTAACACTTAAATATTTCACTTCACTTACTTCTTGCTTTTATGGTTTCTGAGCAGAAGTGCCATGTTATTTTTATTGTTGTTTTTGTATATTTAAGTTTTTATTTCTTTTTACTAGATATTATTTTTTAAAGTAAATAGGTTCACAGCAAAAATTGAGGAAAAAGTACAGGAAGTTCCCATTTGACTTCTTCCCTTGTACATACATAGCCTCCCCATCATCAACACCCGCTACCAGAGAAGTGCATTTGATATAATTAATGAAACTACATTAGCTCATCAGTATCACAAAGTGACTCTAATTTCCATTAGAGTTCACTGTTGGTGTTGTATGGATGTGTACAAATGTATAATAATATGTGTCCACTATGGTATCACCATAGAGACCGGTTCTACTGTCCTAAAAATTCCTTGTGTTCTGCTTCTTCATCCATTTATTCCCTTTTACCTCTAACAATCACTGATCGTTTTTAGTGTCTTAAATTTTCTGGAATGTCACATAATTCACATATATAGTATGTGACCCTTTCAGGTAAGTCACATGTCATTTTGGTTAATAATATTCTTAATAATCTTAGTAATCACACTTGTTATTCTTAATACTTTTAATAATTAATATTAATATTTTTAATAATCTTAATAATATTACATTGTCTGGATGTACCATAGTTTATTTATTCACCTACTGAAGGACATCTTGGTTTCTTATAAGTTTTGGCACTTACAAATAAAACCGCTGTAAACATTTCTGTGCAGGTTTATGTGTAAATAAAAGTTTCCAACTTCTTTGGGTACATAACAAGGAGTGTAGTTGCTGGATCATACTGAGTATGTTTAGTTTTATATGGAATTTCTCCAGCTGTCTTCCAAAGTGGCTCCACCATTTTGCATTCCTGTCAGCAACGAATGAAAGTTTTTTTTTGCTGCACGTTCTTGCTAACATTTGATCTTATCAGTATTCTAGAATTTGGCCACTGTATAGTGGTATTTTATTTTAATTTGTATTTTCTGGATGATATATGATGTGATGCATCTTTTTATATGTTTATTTGCCACCTGTGTATCTTCTATAGTGAGGTGTCTGTTAAGGTTTTTGGCCCATTAAAAAAAAATAATTTAGTTTTCTTGTTGTTGTTTTAAGAAAGAATTGGCAGAGGGGGTCAATTTGGGAGGAAAGGTGTGGCTATAAACTTTGTTACTGAAGAAGACAAGAGGATTCTTCATGACACTGAGACTTTCTACAGTACTCCAGTGGAGGAAATGCCAATGAATGTGGCTGACCTTATTTGATTCCTGGGGTGAGATCATTTTGAATGCAGTGCTCACTGTTTCTGAATAGGCAATCACAATGTGCATTGTTCTTCTTTCTTTGGGAATATTTGAATCTTGTCTCAATGCTCATAATCAATCAGAAATACAGATTTTGATAGCAATAATTCTTTATATATTTTAAATAACAGTCCTTTATCAGATATATCTTTTGCAAATATTTCCCCCAATTTGTTTCTTATCTTTTCATTCTTTTGACAGTGATTTTACAGAACTGAAAATTTTATTTTTATTAAAGTCCAGCTTATCAATTCTTTCTTTCATGGATTGTGCCTTTGGGGTTTTCTAAAAAGTCTTTACTAAACCCAACATCATCTAGATTTCTCCTGTGTTGTCTTCTTGGAGTTTTATAGTTTTGCATTTTGTATTTAGGTCTTTGACTCCTGTTGAATTAATTTTTGTGAAGTGTGTGCTGTCTGTGTGTACATACATTTTTTTTTCCTCACGTGGATGTCCAGTTGTCCCACTGTTATTTGTTTTGAAAACTTTTCCCACTATATTGTGTGTGTGTGTGTGTGTGTGTGTGTGTGTGTGTATTTTCTTTCTGGTCTTTCCATATAGACTTAAGAATTAGCTTATCAATGTCTACAAAATAACTCACTGGTATTTTGATTTGAATTACATTGATCTATAGGTTATGTTGGAAGAACTGGCATCTTGACAATATAGAGTCTTCCTATCTGTGAACATGGGATATCCTTACATTTACTTAGTTCTTCTTTGAATTCTTTCATCATTAGAGTTTTATAGTTTTCCTCATATATATTTTATACATAGCTTGTTAGGTTTATGACCAAGTATTTCATTTTGGGGGTGCTAATCTAAATAAGGTGTTATTAATTTTATTTCTTATTTTATTAATTGCAAATTCTTTTTTTTTTAATTTTACTTTTTATAAACATATATATATATTTTTTTCCCCCAGGGGTACAAGTCTGTGAATCTCCAGGTTTACACACTTCACAGCACTCACCATAGCACATACCCTACCCAATGTCCATAACCCCACCCCCCCTCACCCAACCCCCCTCCCCCCAGCAACCCTCAGTTTGTTTTGTGAGATTAAGAGTCACTTATGGTTTGTCTCCCTCCCAATCCCATCTTGTTTCATTTACTCTTCTCCTACCCCCTTAACCCCCCATGTTGCATCTCCTCTCCCTCATATCAGGGAGATCATATGATAGTTGTCTTTCTCTGCTTGACTTATTTCGCTAAGCATGATACCCTCTAGTTCCATCCACGTTGTCGCAAATGGCAAGATTTCATTTCTTTTGATGGCTGCATAGTATTCCATTGTATATATATACCACCTCTTCTTTATCCATTCGTCTGTTGATGGACATCTAGGTTCTTTCCATAGTTTGGCTATTGTAGACATTGCTGCTATAAACATTCGGGTGCACGTGCCCCTTCGGATCACTACGTTTGTATCTTTAGGGTAAATACCCAGCAGTGCAATTGCTGGGTCATAGGGTAGTTCTATTTTCAACATTTTGAGGAACCTCCATGCTGTTTTCCAGAGTGGTCGGACCAGCTTGCATTCCCACCAACAGTGTAGGAGGGTTCCCCTTTCTCCGCATCCTCTCCAGCATCTGTCATTTCCTGACTTGTTAATTTTAGCCATTCTGACTGGTGTGAGGTGGTTTCTCATTGTGGTTTTGATTTGTATTTCCCTGATGCCGAGTGATATGGAGCACTTTTTCATGTGTCTGTTGGCCGTCTGGATGTCTTCTTTGCAGAAATGTCTGTTCATGTCTTCTGCCCATTTCTTGATTGGATTATTTATTATTTGGGTGTTGAGTTTGCTAAGTTCTTTATAGATTCTGGACACTAGCCCTTTATCTGATATGTCGTTTGCAAATATCTTCTCCCATTCTGTCAGTTGTCTTTTGGTTTTGTGAACTGTTTCCTTTGCTGTCCAAAAGCTTTTGATCTTGATAAAATCCCAATAGTTCATTTTTGCCCTTGCTTCCCTTGCCTTTGGCGATGTTCCTAGGAAGATGTTGCTGCGGCTGAGGTCAAAGAGGTTGCTGCCTGTGTTCTCCTCAAGGATGTTGATGGATTCCTTTCTCACATTGAGGTCCTTCATCCATTTTGAGTCTATTTTCGTGTGTGGTGTAAGGAAATGATCCAATTTCATTTTTCTGCATGTGGCTGTCCAATTTTCCCAACACCATTTATTGAAGAGGCTGTCTTTTTTCCATTGGACATTCTTTCCTGCTTTGTCGAAGATTAGTTGACCATAGAGTTGAGGGTCTATTTCTGGGCTCTCTATTCTGTTCCATTGATCTATGTGTCTGTTTTTGTGCCAGTACCATGCTGTCTTGATGATGACAGCTTTGTAATAGAGCTTGAAGTCCGGAATTGTGATGCCACCAACTCTGGCTTTCTTTTTCAATATTCCTTTGGCTATTCGTGGTCTTTTCTGGTTCCATATAAATTTTAGGATTATTTGTTCCATTTCTTTGAAAAAAATGGATGGTACTTTGATAGGAATTGCATTAAATGTGTAGATTGCTTTAGGTAGCATAGACATTTTCACAATATTTATTCTTCCAATCCAGGAGCATGGAACATTTTTCCATTTCTTTGTGTCTTCCTCAATTTCTTTCATGAGTACTTTATAGTTTTCTGTGTATAGATTCTTAGTCTCTTTGGTTAGGTTTATTCCTAGGTATCTTATAGTTTTGGGTGCAATTGTAAATGGGATGGACTCCTTAATTTCTCTTTCTTCTGTCTTATTGTTGGTGTAGAGAAATGCGACTGATTTCTGTGCATTGATTTTATATCCTGACACATTACTGAATTCCTGTACAAGTTCTAGCAGTTTTGGAGTGGAGTCTTTTGGGTTTTCCACATATAGTATCATATCATCTGCGAAGAGTGATAGTTTGACTTCTTCTTTGCCGATTTGGATGCCTTTAAT